>NW_026590905.1:1137756-1219149 GCF_907164565.1 Psammomys obesus | reverse complement strand
ATAATAATAATAATAATAATAATAATAATAATAATAATAATAATAATGGAGAGGACATGAGAAGGTCCGCGCCTCGCTGGGTAGCTATTGGTATTTGATTGCTTCTGGGTGAGAGGAAACAGAGTAACACCTAGTATACTTACAACACTCCAGGGCAGGCCTCACCCAGGGGTCCAGGGCAGGTCTCACACCCAGGGGTGGTTGCCCAACACAATTGGATTCCATGGCTTGGTTTTTTGGTTTTGTTTTTAAAGAGAGAAGAAAGAAGAGAGAACGAGAAATAGCAAAGTTGGGTGGGTAGAGAAGGAGGGAAATATCAGGGAGGAGTTGGGGAAGCAGTCTTGAATATAGTCAAAATATGTTGTATGAAATTCAAAAAAAAAACCCTATATTTTCATAGACTAGAACCTAAGATAAACATAGTAACAATCATTGCTTCACTTAGACTCTCTTAGCCGGGTCTTGTGGGGCGCGCCTGTATTTCTAGCAATCAGGGCCTGAGGCAGGAGAATGGAGAGTTTAAAGCTGCCTTGGGCAACCGCTGGTACCATGTCTCAAACAAACAAACAGAGGGACGTTCTTAGCTGTAAGTGACCAAAAAATAGAAACCAAATATTAGGTCATATGGGTGAGTAGGAGTAGGGAGGGGCGGCCTTCGGTGTAGCCTGACAGGTTCACGCATCCCAGAGACTTTGCATTTCTCAGCTCAGCTTTTACCTCGCTGTGCTGGGCTCTGGAGGCTGCCCATGAGCTCCTGCCTTTCTGTCAGAGCCCTGTTGTCAAGTCTTCTTGGCTATACAGTTGAGACACTAAGTCCATCCTGAACTCATGACCCTAAAAACTGACTATGACTTTAGTAGGCATACTTTTTTAAAACTCTTTTATTTACATTTCTTTATCTTTTTCTCCCTATTCCACCCCAATCCCTTCCATTGCCCCAACACCAGGTAGGAGAGAGAAAGGGTTAATGGGAGAGGGGGCACAGTTCTTTCTTAGCTGCTTCCTGTTGGTCAGGGTTGTCGGGTTCCTTGGAGCCAATCCAATCCTTGGTTTTGGGAGATCTCCATCTTCTCGTTTTACAACAGCAACCAGGAGCAGCAAGGAAGAAGCAGGAGCAGCCTTATTCTTTCTCTCTGCTCCACTCTCTGGGCTCTGGCATTTATTCTCTCTCCAGTGTCCTCAGGTTCAAACTATCTGCAGCTGGCAAAGAGGGCCTCTCAGAGCCCACATGAAGCAAATAGTCTGCTGCTGTGGACCATCTGAATCAGTCCCACATCCCACACCTGGGACCAAAATAAAAACATGTTTATATCCACAGACTTTGACAACTCACAGGGCTGTCTCATCCCACCCAAGCCATAAAGGCTGAGCACGTAGCCAGGGAGGTTCTTAACAGAAACTTGGAGTACTGCTTTGCCGCAAGGGTGAATGGATGCTAGATAGTGCCATATATTGATGACCACTTTAATCTTGCACACTAAGAGATTATTTTTCATTCACTGGTTAATTTGTCTACAAAATGAATAAAATTAGCCTCTGTGAAAGGAAGCATGTTTAAAATGAACCTGCCCCTTAAACGGCGTCAGTTGGATTCAGTGACTTTGTCTTTGTCCTCTGAGCCTGATGTCATGGACACACATCAGGAACTTCCAATTTCACCCTGTCGGTGTCTAAACCACAACCTCAGAGCAGCTACTTGGATAGCTTTACCAGGACTGGGAGGGGAAGTAAAACTGGAGCCATCCCCACGTCACAGAGCAGGATAAATTCTAAATGGACTGTGAACCTGCTTATCTAAAAGTGAAATACATAAATACTCAAAGCATGGACAGAGGCCAGGCAATGTAGCACACACCTTTAATTCTAGCACTTGGGAGGCAGAGGCAGGTAGATCTCTGTGTTCAAGGCCAGCCTCGTCTACATATAGTACAGCCAGGAAGGAAGGAAAGAAGGAGAGAAGGAAGAAAGGGGTGGGCAAATTTTTCTTTGACCTTGGAGTAAGAAAAGGCAGATAAATTTAACTGTAACACACACTCCACATATAATCTTACTACACATACCCACACACACACAAAGAAGAAATAATGGAAAATATTTGTAGCCAAACAAAACATCCCTTTTTTATAAGGGGGAGATCTGGCAGAATGAATAATTTACAGAAAACAAATATAAATGCTCCCGATTTTGGAAGAAAGAAAAGAAAGAAAGAAAGAAAGAAAGAAAGAGAGAGAGAGAGAGAGAAAGAAAGAAAGAAAGAAAGAAAGAAAGAAAGAAAGAAAGAAAGAAAGAAAGCTGTGTTTGTCATTGCTCTTATTAGGAGAAATACAAACTGAAGCTACATGCAGTAAGGTAGCTTTTAGATTGTCAAAAGTCCAAAAGTTTGACAATATGCTCTTCCCGATATAGGAAAAGAGGCCTTTCATACACTGCTGGAGGGAATACAAAAATGGTATAACCCTGACAGAAATTTGGCAATGTTTAGCAAAATTAAATATTAAAAAATAAGAAGCCCAGTATGGTGGTGCATGCTTTTAATCCCAGCACTCAGGAGGCAGAGGCAGCACTGTGAGGCCAGCCTGGTCTACAGAGAGAGTTCCAGGACAGCTAGGGCTGTTACACAGAGAAACCCTTTCTTGAAAAAAAAAATAAATAAATAAAAATAAAAATAAAAATAAAAAAAAAATAAAAAGCTAAAGAAATTTTTTTAATTCAAAAATTGAATCTGCATCTAAACTTTGGCCCATGATTTATCTAGGAATTCACCCCACATGTTAAGAAAGAAAGAAAGAAAGAAAGAAAGAAAGAAAGAAAGAAAGAAAGGAGGGAGGGAGGGAGGGAGGGAGGGAGGGAGGGAGGGAGGGAGGGAAGGAAGGAAGGAAGGAAGGAAGGAAGGAAGGAAGGAAGGAAGGAAGGAAGGAAGGAAGGAAGAAAAGAAAAACACAAACAAGGCAGGTATCTCTGTAGCAGCCAATACAGAAAATAACCCAAATTCCTATTGATGAGGGACAAACCAAATAAATTAAGCAACAAAATACTGTGTAACTAAGTAAGAAATGGGGAAATGGGGGCTGTCTTCATAAACCACTGTGTTCTCCAAGAATTATCAAGGAGAAAGGCCAAGATGGAGGCCGGCAATATATGACTCAGCAGGTAAAAGATGCCTAAAGCCAAGCCTGGGGACCTGAGCCCAGTCCCCAGGACCCACATAGAGGAAGCAGAAGACGGACTCCCACAGATTACCTTCTGACCTCCACATGTTTGTGCCCTGGCACACCTCTACCCCACTCACTCCCATGTGTGTATACATACACACACACACACACACACACACACACACACACACACAGTTATGGAAAAAGAGATATGTCAAGTCTTAAACCCTGGGAAAAACAGCTGAGACAAATACCTATTTAACAAATCAAAGCAGATCTGCCTGCTAGGTTCTCCCAGCATCCCTCAGTCCATACCTGGGTATGGCTGGCACACCCACCCTCTATCCCTGAACTCTTCCGCTGTGCTGCCCTTCCCCCAGAGGCCCTTCCCTACACAATCCAACCATTTTGATTATCCACCCCTCTTTCACCTTTGCCCTCTTGAGTGCTACACCTGGTTCCCCGTGATCCCCTCCTTCTTCCCCTCCCTTCTCTCCTCATATCACTCAGGCTCATGTCCACTCTAGACTCTCCCACTGTCCCTGCCTCTGGCTATGCTTTCCCTTTTATCTGCAATGAACTGAGAGGACCAGGCCTGACTGCCCCCCACCACCACTAAAAAAAAGTATCAGTCCCAGGAACTAGGCCATAGGTCTCCAATTCCAGGAACAAGACCACAAAATCTTCTACCTAAGAAACAGCCTGGAGATAACCACAAAAAAAAATGGGAAGGGACAGCTTCCCATTTCTGAACAGCCTCATCTTATCTTGTAGTAGAACATTCTTAGCACAAGAATGTAGCCCACCGACCACCTGGAGACAAGCCAGTCAGGGATTAATCCTTGTGACTTCCCTGGTACCCACCAGTTTGGGCCAGCTTGGACCAGTTTAGCAGAGCTCCCAACCCCTAATCAGGCCCTAGCTAGCCCTAGCCAATCATAGATGCACTTGTACCCTTGCTTTTGACCTGGGCCGGTCACAATAAAGATGACCTAGCTGTCCCTGAAATTCCCCAAGTTTCCTATAAAAAGGCCTGTGAGCCTTTGTCTAGGGTCACCATTTTGCCTGGACGGTGGCCCCAGCATGCTGGTCTTCTGCAGAATAAACGCCTTTTGTTGTTTGCATGCTACTTGAGTCTGGGGTCGTTCCTTCAGCATCTTCTGGACCCTAACAAAACTTTCCTGCTCTGCCACATGACCTAGGAGTAGTCATGTCCTTCCTTTTTATTCCTTTTTTTTTTTTTTTTTTTAATTCCTCTAGTGCTAAAACCTGGGAGGAGCATAAAATGAGCTCCCCTTCCAAGGGGCTTGGCCTCTCCAAACTGCCAATTTTGCCCTCATTGGGTGTGGATCACTAGCTCATGCTGGCTTCTGCCACCCAACATATTTGGCTCTAAGTTCTAAAACCTGGCTCCTCCATCTGCAATAACCATCCACCTCGCCTTGCCTACTTGGTAAGTGTCATCTCCCTGGCTCCTTGAGACTGCTATGGTGTCCTTTGTGGCGCGTTCCATGTGGACATCTCCCTGCTACACCCTTCAGGGTCTCACCACGTGGGCAATTCTCCTTACTAAGACACTTGCCCCTCTCCCTCTGGTGAAACCCTCTCTTTCCTGGAAGTCTTTCCCAAGGCACCTCTTCAGCTGTTTCCTCCACCTGCTCTAACCACTTATTTTTCCTCTTCTACTGGGCCAGTGCCACTACAGAGCTCCCTGCTTTGCCTGCTTTACAATGAAAGTCACGATGGTGTGCCAGGAAGCTTCCTCTTGCCCTACTGGGCCCCTATCACGTGGAAAGGCATGCCTCTCCTCTGTGATTTGGGGCATTTCTCCCTGGTAAGTCCCTCAGTCAGCTTGGTGACACCAGGATTGAAGTCCTTGTCACCACACTTAACCGCCTCTATTCTCTTTGCGGAAGGAGCTAAGGACATCTCCCCTACCACAGCCCCCGGCTCTACCTCTCACTCTTTGACCATGGACTCTTCCCACTCAAAACTAACCCCTTAACTCTACTTGTTTGACTACTCAAATCTAGACACACCCTAGAACTTAGCAATGTCACTGAGCCTGGTCGCCTCACTTTTCGTTGCAACATAGCCTGGCTGCAATACAAACTTGACAATCAATCGGTCTCTACAGCCAAAGGATAGCACATTTGACTACCAAGTCCTCACCTGTCTTGACAAATATTCCCGGCACAGGAGCAAATGGTCCAGGTTTGCCCTTGGGCGAGCTTTTTTCACTTTAGTTTCTCACCTTTCCCTCTGTACCTCATGCCATGTTCACCAGGTTCTCCTGGCGAAAGCCAAACCCCTTTCCTGAGGCTGACCAGGATCATCTGCTCCCATTCCTTTTTACTTTGCTGTAGAGGATGCGGCCCCACTCCAGTCATTTAAGGTCTTTAATGGAAGAGAGGAGCAGGGAAAAAAAAAAAAAAAAGAACTTCCCTTGATTGAGAGCACCCCTAATCTCTTCCAAAGAAGATGATGGGCACAGAAGAACTCCACCTGAAGCTTGCTTCAAATGTGGCAAAGTCACCATTGGGTGAAAAACTGCCCTTCACCGCCCCCAGCCCAGAACCCTGTCTACACTGTGGGCAAACAGGACCTTGTGCATATGTGTTAGACCAGCTGCCTACCGCAGAGCTACACCCATAACCTGCCACGTTTATATAAAAAGAACGAGCTGCAAACATGGGAAGGGGCCTAACTATGCAGGCAATTGGTAACCAAAATTGCCTGGAGAAGAATTCCAAAATACTGGTGACATATGAAATTTCTCCGTTGTGTGTGTGCAAAATACAGGCTCACGCCAGGTGTCCTCCTCAATCCCCCTCCACTTTGTGCTTTTATCGAAGCCCAACTTTGGGGAGAACAGAGAGTTTATTGTGTTTGTTTACAGAGCAAAGGCCAGAGATCACTGACAAGAGTGTGGGTGGTCCCCATATCCATCACGGCAAGCCCGCAGACGCTGTGCTATGGAGTTCCACTTTCTAGCGGCTTCCGCTTCCTATACAGTCTAGTGTCTCCCGATTTCATTTACAGCTAGTGTAGACAGCTGGAGTCCCAGGTGGAGCTCTTGCGACTCCTCCTACCTCCTTCTGGAATGTCTCTGCTGTTACTATCGTAGACATAGATACCACTCCATTGTTCCACTCTAGTTCCTGGATCCATGCCTATCCTAGGATGGCACTTGTGTTCTGCACAGAAGGGGAAATGCTTGCCAACACTCCACCCCTTTCTTTTGTCTCTTACCTTCTTCCCACCACCACCAACCTGCTCTTCAGTGTTCCCTAAACCTCAGAAGGAGTGCCGCCTCTAAGCCCCAACACACTGTACATGACAATCTCATGGAATCTGCATCTTGGAGTTTCCTCCATCTTCATTTTTTTGAGGCGGCGTCTCTCACTGAGCCAGGAGATCAAAGATTTGGCTAGACCAGCCGGCCAGTAAGCCCCAGAGATCCCCTTGTTCCTACCTCCTCCGTGAAGGAATGGGTGTTCTGCAGCGCCCGGCTTTTTCACATGCATGCTGGGAACTTAGCTGAGGTCCTCATGCTTTCCGTCAAGGACAGTAAGAAAAGGAAGGAGAGCCAGAAAGATAGCCTGGTGGGTTAAATCAGATACCGTGCAAGCTTATTGGCCAGAGTTTAGTCCTGGGGACTCATGGAAGGAGAGAACTAACTCCCACAATTGTCCTCTGACCTGCACACACACATGTTTAAAAGAAAATAAATGGCATAAAGTGTTTTCAACGGTTGTGTCATTAGAGATTATGCTGCACTGTTACTCCGGGGCTGCACATATATACAGTATGAGACAAAACAAAGGCAGACCAGAATACCCTTGAGACTAACAATGTTGTTACCTCCTGGTGAACCTGGCATAAGCTGAAACTGAATTTTTTTTAACTTTTTTTTATTTTTTATTAATTACATTTTATTCATTTTGTATCCCCCCATAAGCCCCCCCCTCCTCCCCTCCTGATCCCACCCTCCTTCCCGTTTCTGCATGCATGCCCCTCCCCAAGTCCACTGATAGTTGAGGTTCTCCTTTCCTTTCTGATCTTAGTCTATCAGTTCTCATCAAAAGTGGCTGCATTGTCCTCTTCTGTGGCCTGGTAGGGCTGCTCCCCCCTCAGGGGCAGGTGATCAAAGAGCAGGCCAATCAGATTATGTCAGAGGCAGTCCCTCTTCCCATTACTAGGTAACCCACTTGGACACTGACCTGCCATGGGCTACATCTGTGCAGGGGTTCTAGGTTATCTCCATGAATAGTCCTTGGTTGGAGTATGAGTCTCTGGGAAGTTCCCTGTGTTCAAATTTTCTTGTTCTGTTGCTCTCCTTGTGGAGTTCCTGTCCTCTCCAGCTCTTACTATTTCCCACTTCTTACATAAAATTCCATTCACTCTGCCTGACAGTTGGCCATCAGGCTCAGCATCTGCTTTGATAGTCTGCAGGGCAGAGGCTTTCAGAGGCCCTCTGTGGTAGGTTCCTAGTTTGTTTCCTGTTTTCTTCTTCTGGCTTTCAGAGGCCCTCTGTAGCAGGTTTCTAGGTTGTTTCCTGTTTTCTTCTTCTTCTGATGTCCATCCTCTTTGCCTTTCAGGTGGGGATTGAACATTTTAGTTATTAATTCATATAGCCACACTATGTAGCACGGCCTCAGGGTTCTCGCTTACCACCTCTGCCCACCCAGCATCCGGAGAGGGCTGTGCCACATACCCATGGTCCGGGAAAGAAACAAAAGTGGAACTCCGAAGCATGGTGGAGTTCAAACTGTGGATGAGAATTACTTTCACACCACCACAGAGTCAAAAGGTCCTGTCCGGCCGTGAGATGTCAGGGACAGACGGCGCGTGCACATGTTCTAATTCTAACATCTGCACCATGCTTTTTTTTTTTTTTTAAGACAGAATTGCCCATGCTGCAGCCCAGGCTTGCCTCAAACTCACTGTACGCTCAGGCCCCAAAATCTGAATTAGAAATATAAGACATCATTGTCTGTTGGCAGCTGCAGACAAGTGCCTTGTGCAATAAGCAGGAGGGTGGGATGGGGGGAGTGTCTTCTCTCTAACCCATTCACCCACAGATCACCAAAGCTGAACAACTCTGTTAGATCTGCCTCTCTGCTCTGGCCCCTTCTCTGCACTGTGACTGTCAGCTGTAGTGAGAATCTTGGTTTCTTTGGAAACACAGACACGTTATGTGAGTATGTTTTTGGTTTAATCCCAGGTGTGGGATGGGAGGCTGCTTCACACTGTCCAAGGCAGCTAACTTGATTTGTTTCGTGCCCTGGCAGAGCCATGATTTTACAAGCTACAGAGAGTTTACGTTTTGAATTTTGGGGTATATAAATGCTAGAGCCCCAAGAGAGGTGGCAGCTGCTGCTCCCTCTGCTGCCCCTGCGTCCCCGGCTGCTGGTGCTGGGTGCTGGTTGCTCCTGCTACTGTTCCTGTTTGCTGTTGCTAGATTGCTGGTTGTTAATTGGAGATGTCCTGACAATGAAGATCAAACTTGCCCCAAGGAACTCTATGCTCCTAATCAGCAGAAAGTAGTCTAAGGATAGCCATGCCCACTTTCCCCTCTAACCTTCTTTCTCTCCTACCTAGTGTTGAGGAGTTGGAAGGGATAGGAGTAGTATAGGGCGGTAGGAAAAAGCACCCAATAAAGTAGCCAAAAGTCCGGTAACAGCCAGCTGTTTGTCCTCTGGACGTTAAGCAGGTCTTCACCGGCAACCACTGCCTGCACCACCACCCCTTTGCCAGGGTCAGCGCCACCCTTTTCTGAGTAAGCCACGCCCTTACAGTGCCTGGCAGTGTTCTAGAGAGAAACAGAGGGACAGAGACTCAGGAGGTTGCTGGAGAGAGTGATACCAGGACAAGTCACAGCTGGTGGATACGTACCAGGAATGAGGCACAGCTAGATTTCCTATAAGCCCAGAAGATGGACAAGAGTCAGGAGAGCCAGAGGGATGCCTAGCAAGAGCCACAGCCATGAAGGGAATCAAGCTGCTGCCAGAAAGTTGACAGAACAGTGAGGAAAAAATATATCTCCTACTGCCCCACCCAGTGGGCAAGGGGGACCTGCTGAAGCCATCTTCAGAGAAGGTGTGTCAGTTTCCATTGCTGTGACAAAACAGGTGATTAAAATTACTTAAAGGAGATACATCCTTCAAAAGTAAAGATCTTGCCCAGCAGGTACAAAGCCCAAATGTTGCAGGACGGTATGGAGTGTAGAAGCTCCTTCAAGGTTGGCACAGCCAGTTGTGGGAGAAACGCTGGAAACCCTGCCCTGCTTGTGACTGACAGCAAATACAGCATGCCTGGGGAAAGAGACATTGTGGAGATGTGGGAGAGGCGGGTACCCTGCAGGGACCTATAAAGAGACTTGACTCTCTTGACCTGGTGCTTCTCCCAAAGTTCAAAATTCGCTGTGCACTCCCCCTCTTGGGAGTGCTTTCCCTTTCTTAGTAAACTGGCTCTGTTTCTGTTTCTCTTTCCATTTCTAACCACGTGTCCCTGGCTTCTTTCTTTGGGGGACAAGAAAAAGACCTGGAAACTTGAGCACGTGTCCTGAGACTCCGATCCACACCTCCATCTGATGAACAGGCAGCTAGGAGGTGCGATCTAGGCTGTTTCTGCGTGTGTGTTTGCTTGCTTGCTTGCTTGCTTTGTGTGTTTGAGTGTTTTGCCTGCATGTCTGCCTGTGCACCATCTTTGTGGCAGTGTCTGCCTACACAAGCCAGAAGAGGGTGTCAGATCCCCTCAGGCAGGAGTTGCAGGTGGTTGTAAGCTGCCATGTGGATCAAATCCAGCTGCTGGGAATCAAATCCAGGTCCTCTAGAAACGCAGCCAGTGCTCTCAACCCCGGAGCCGTCTCTCTGACCTCTCTACTGTTTATTTCTCATCCCTAATCTGTGCCACCCATTTCTCTTCACTCCTGCAGGGCACAGGGAACTGTGTGTTAGTACAGGGGTGCCTCTCCCTTTCTCTTCATCTTTTCTCTCTGTCCATGCTTTCTGCCACAGCTTAAGTGGTTGGCCCGGAGAGGGTCCCAAACATTTCTCCGGCAGGATGGGAAGTTAGCCAAGCTTGTATGGGATAAAGTGTGACCCTGTTTAGCAGCTGGCTTGCCCACACCCTCAAACTTACTTCCACCAGGCAGCATCCACATGTCCCTCCTTCCTGGAGCATCTAGATGGGGTGGACAAATTCCTGCCGGAGATCTGATCATAGTTTAGGGGCAAGCAGGTTCAAGCTCTCTCTTTTTTTTCTTTTCCTTTCCTTTTCAGTGCTTACAACATCCCACAACCAGGGCTGAGAATATGTGGGGCCTCTCTCCCCATTCTACTAGTGAGTGTTAGTTGAATTTATGTCGTGGTATAAAAGTGCTCTGAGCCCAGACTTGAGATTAGAAGACAGGTGCCAGTAATGCACTACATTTAGCCTAAATGTATGGGTTTCCCTGGTAGTAAATGGCCCACGTTCTCGGCACCAACCATAGGCAGAGAAAAGATAGGAACCCACACACACATACACAAGGCTCTTTACAGTCCTCAACACTGCTGGGTCCTTAGAGCCCCTCCACACCCAGACTTACCCATGCTATCAGCATTTGTTCATATACCCAGATCTTCCTTCCACCTTCCCAGACACCCCCATGGATGATGGGGAGGACTTGGATGCAGTTCAGATACTCACCAGCACTGTGAATGCCACCTAACTAACTAACGAGCTAACTACACACACACACACACACACACACACACATATACACACATTACCACTGTGATTCATTTACCTCTGTTTCTGCTTCATTATACTCTGGCTACTCTCATCTCCTCCCTATTCATTTAGGGTAGACAGTACTGTCCCCAAGGATATGGAGACAATTTCCCAGATAAAAGGACATACTCTTGAGCTTTACTTTACCCATTCACAGTTTTAACCTGAATGGATTTAAAACAAAACACGAACGCCATTCACACAGGGAAACCGACTCTGAACCACGGCCGTCTAATAGTTCAGGTGTTACTCTTCACTTATTTCTAAAGAGATTCTCAGGAGAGTGACCTCACCATGCTGAGGTAAAAACACTCAGAAATGTTCATAACAGAATAAAATTCAGGTATTTTTCTACATGCTCCATGAATGCAGGCAAATAAGCAATTGTTTCAAATCCCAGTGGGAGGAAAGGTAAGTGCAGAAGTCTTGGGAAGCCAGAGTCCCTGGTTCTTCTGTGACTATACTCAGCCTCACCAAGGGAGGCCTGAGTGGGGTGGGAAGGAGGTCTCCAGGTCTTAAAGACCCTGAGAATGGATGAGACAGATGCTTCTGCCCACTACAGTGACCCTGATACTTGTCCCTTCATTTAGCATCCCTTGAACCACACACTATATGGCATCCTCAAAAATTAAGGTATGACCCGAGAATCCCGAAACAATGAGGTCAGTATGGCACTGTAAACTATCTGACCTTGGGAAAAAACTGGTGGGAAAACTTTGGCCAAAGAATAAATGTGTAAACAATACTGTCCTTCAGCTGAATCTATTTTGCAAGAGACACAAAAATGGTTATAGCGGAAGGATATTGGATGGAAGGATATTGGATAAGGATAAGCATGGCTCTCCTAGAGCTGTGGTTCTCCTGCATGGGGGGCTGTCTCCACCAGCCCACAAAGTCAGGAGGGGCACAAGATGAGGTGCATGCCTGGAAAGCACATACGGGTATCAAACACTCTGGGAGCCACTGCAGGGAGCTGGTTCGACTTTAATTCTGGAGAACAAAAGCTATATACCTATTGGGGAGTGTGTGGGAGCCTCCAAGGATAGGTGTACATAATTGGTTAAGACTAGGCACTTCAAGGATGCTCGATTTGGATTAAACAGCATGCTCCTATCATATGAATGAAAGCATAGTACCTAATTATCATATAGATACAGGGAGGGGAGAGCTATCAGGGAGCTGTGTTAAAGGCCATGTATCAAATGTGGTTAGGGGCATCTATGTCTAGAGACACTCTCCAGATGGGGTCAGGCCAAGAGCAGAAGGCCCTGCTGGGAAGAGGGAGTTCTGCACGAGCTCAGAACGGCTATCCAGACCGGGAGGACTGCAACCTCAAACAGCAGGGTCCTTCCAACATAGAGCAAACATATAACTGTGGCTTCGTGGTTCCCTCCCCTTCTGGGACCATCCCTTGGCATAATCATGTGACTCTTCCTTAAACCTTGCATTTCTAATTTTGTAGCATTGTGTCTTCTAGGATGTGTAACAATTTCAAACTAAACTCCCTATGAATCCCCATGATGGCAACCAACCCTTACAAGAGAAAAGCCAAGGCCTCCCTTCTCCACCCAGCAGGTAGAGAACTCTGTGGCCGCCTCTTAAGCAGAGACCGCACCCTCATCAACATGAAAGTAGTTACAGAAAACTGATGGACCATCACCTTTCTGCTCCCCCAAAAGATTTTTAGGACCATGGCTCTCAGAGTAGAGAATGCAGAAAGTTAACTCAAGACTGACATATGAAAGAAATCTAAATAATTATCTTTATACATGGATAGGGAGCCACATAAAGAAAATAACAAGAGGAGGGGATGAAATCTTGTGGGATACAGGGGAATATAGTTTCCAGTCTCCCATCCCCTCCTACACCAGAGCACGAAATGCCTGTGCCCTCGGGGACAATTAGAATCCATGTTTCTTTTTCACTCATAGAGCCTCGGCAGCAAAGGTAAACACTAAGGAGCTCCTCTGAAGACCCAAAAACATCGCTGGGCAGCTAGCACAGCTGCTGATATCTAAATCTGTCTCCTGTCCTCATTTTCTCTCCTCTTATGGGAATTCCCAAAAGCCTCAAATTCCACATCCCTCAGCCCCTACATCACAACAGGAACAACTTCCTACACCGAAACTATTCCTCTGTTTGCTTTTTACTGACCAACGAGTATTCCTAAACTTTAATGACCCAAATAAATAATAAAGGAAATAATTAAAAAGAAAGGAAAGCCGGGCCTCCAAGAGTCAGCTGCTGGGACATTGCCTTCCAGAAGATGAATAACCAGGGCCTGAAGTAAGGAACCAGTTCCTCACAGGACCTCATTACAGAGCTGAACATTCCCAACCAAACAGAAAAAGAAGAAACAAAAGGCAGCTTCCACTGCCCAGGAAGGGTCCACACCGCACTGTTGAGCATTGTTCTTGATTCTTGTTGTAACTTATAGGAAAACCACAATGTCTGGAGTCCTTGATGTCCTGAAGATTAAGGAAATGGATATTCTCAGATCCCTTGCAGCAGAAACCTACATGGGCGGCACCAACCTTGACTTCCTTATAGAGTCTCTCCAGAGGGCAAAGTGATGTCATCCGCATCGCATCATAAATCTGAAGACACTGAGAGAAGCTGCTGCTGGCAGGCCCCTGCTGCTCTAGCCATTGGCGTTATTGAGACTCCTCCTGACCTCAGAGCCAGCTCCTCCTGCACACTGAGCGGCTAGCTGTGCCGGAGTTCCACTGTTCCTGGAGCCACTCAATTGCTGGCCGCTTCTTTCCTGGACCTTCGCTAACCAGATCCAGGCAACCTCCAGGGAGCCACACCTTTGGATGATGAATGACCTCAGGGCTGACCTCAGGGCCTTATATCAACCTGCCCATCATGGCTCGGTGTCACACAGATTCTCCTCTGTGCTTTGCGGACATGAAACAGGGGAGGTCACTCGGTAGATCCAATGTGGCGGATGACGTCTGGCCTAAGAAGTTCCACATATGTGTGGCATCCCTTCTCGTGACCATTCATGGAAGTTATGCCTGATATGCACATTTATAAAGATCCTAAGAGATGAAGAATAAAAAACAAGCCACTGCTGAAAAGGGTGTAACCAAAGAGTGATTTCAAGACAAATGGATTGGCCGCTGCTTAGCCGGAGGAAGCAGACTGGTCTAAAGGCTGGCAGGTGTCCATCCAGCAGCTCCTACTGAAGACTTCAGTGCCCAGCCAGCCATTAAGGACTGGTCTGCAGCTCCCACTGATCAGGCCATGGGTTGGAAATGCCATAGAGTAGTCCTGAGCTGCTCTTCAAACATCTAAGCAAAACAGAAAGTAGGTGGATGGGAAATAAAGTCTCTAATATTTTCTTGTTATTTAAAGGCAGCTTAGAAACTCCCCAGTCACTAACCTTCTTCCTTCTAAAGACACACAAGAAATAAAAACCTTTTTATTTTGTAAATGTAATTGTATTGTGTTTGGATTCATAGTTTCTGTGTAAGTGTTTGTGTGTTATTTTATGTTAAGACAACATGGAACAAAAACTCAATCTGCCCCTAAATTTCCCCAAAATAACTAATTCCCCAAAAGCCATTAGATTCCTCTTTAAAATGTTTCTTTTGTATCTTGACCCATTCTTTCTGTTGTTGATGTTTTGTTTTGTTTTCTGAGGCAAGGTTTCTCTGTGTAGCTTTGGCTGTCCTTGAACTCACTCTGTAGACCAGGCTGGGCTTGAACTCAGAGATCCACCTGCCTCTCTCTCCCAAGTGCTGGGATTAAAAGTGTGCATCACCCCCACCTGGTTGACACATTCTTAATCTGTGGGGTTTTTTGGAGTTTTAAGCTTTTTTTTTTTTTAATTGCGTGCATATGTGTGTTGGGGCTATCTTCTGCGAGTGTGAATGCAAATACCCATGAAAGTCAGAAGAGGGAGTTGGGAATTTGAGTTACAGGCCGTTGTAAGCTGTATAGCACGAATACTGAGAACCGAACTCTGGTCCTTTGCAAGAGCAGTATGCAGTCTTAATGGCAGAGCCAACTCTCCACGATTTTTATCATTTAGCAATTCAAAGGTTCACACCTAAAACAGCCACAGAGGATGGCTGTCCTGAAGCAAGCATGACCCGGGCTTCCTGGTTCTCAGGCCTCCTGAGGTCATCTAGTGTTGTGATCATTACTCTTGCCTCAGTCTTATCTTCCTAATTCTGTAACATTTGTGTCTTCTGGGTTATATAACAACTTCAAACTAAACTCCCTGTAATGCAGGGATTCCAATCAACTCCTACTCCTGAAAAGTCAACGTGTCCCTTGCTGGCCCCTTGCTTTGCCGTCAGACACAAAGATCTAGAAACTTGAGTGAATGACCACAAACTGGAATCCTCAGCTGCAACGCCCGTTTCAACTCCCAATGCCAAAAATCAAATCAGGAAAAAGAAAAAAAAATGTATTTTGACTTATAATTCAGAGGCTTCCTGTCTGTGAAACGTTTATTCTGTTGTCACTGGGCCTCTGCACTCTGAGACAGAGTATTGTGGCAAATGAGGGCATGACGGATCAGAACTGCTCACCTCATGGTGCCCAGGAAGCGAAAAGGGAAGGGTAGAGGACAAGATATACTGTACAAAGTCTCTCTCTCTCTCTCTCTCTCTCTCTCTCTCACACACACACACACACACACACACATACACACACACACACACACACACACACACACATAGTCCTGTCATCTATTAACCCACCAATCCACCTAAGTTAGAGTGCTCATGAGCCAGTCACCTCTCAAAGCCCATCAGTTAGATGCCAAGCCATGGAGGGACAATTAGAGATTCAGTCCTGATGAGAGTGTCAGCTAACGTCTAGTGTCGTGTGGCTACTTTCTCCTCAATGAAATATTCTCTCCTGAGTCAAAGGCTTAGGAACCCAGGTCTTTAAAATATATGTGTGTGGGTGGGTGTGTATCAGGAAACTCAGAAATGTGTGGTTCACAAGCTCCAGAGATGCAGTGTGAGTGAGCTGCCATCCGTCCAAGTGTGGGCCTTTCAGTGAATCAGCTGCTCAAGAGCCAACCCATGCTTCTACAAGCAACATCAAAAAGTCCTCACTGGTTCCCCCAGGTAGATGAAAGTAGGAATGGTTTCTTTGGTCATTGTTGGTGAGGTCAATAGATGTTTGTTCAAATACCCACTCCACACACCCCCACCCCCCCCTCCGCCAAGGTAACACAGGAAAAATGTACCGAGTACTTCATTAGCCAGCCACACTGTCCCTCACTAGCTGTCTTGCCCTGCCCCCACCCTTCACACTCCAGACCCACATAGCCCTTTCAGGACCTGCTGTTCCCTCTGCCTCTATAGTTCTCCACCCCTCCCTATCATCTGTTAAGGTTTTTCTCAGCTGGCACCTCCTCCATGCAGCCTTGTCCAAGCCTCTTTGTTTCCACTGCTGCCTCTAGAGGCCCCACGGGAGCAGCTAGGCCTTCTGCTGTTTTCCCCTCCGCCTCCCCGTCTGGACTGTGAGCTCTTGAGGTCTGGAAAGGAGCCTGTCATTGACCCCAATGCCTACTCTTGCCTTTCCTATCCCTATCCATCTCTGGCTTCTGCCTCAGATGGCATGGAAGCCTTTTTCCTTTAACTGTCTATTACTAGAACCCGAGCCAGGTTTGTAGTCAGTGGCTCTAGGGAAGGGATCTACCTTTGCTTCTTGTAGCTCCTGCCCTGAGCTGAAGGAAGCCCCAGCCAGATTTTCTGTAGCAGTTTTCACCTCAGTCTAGAAAGGCCACAAGGCTCTGCTCCTACCACCCTGCCCGCCCCCATGACACATGGAGGTTCTGCTATCTCTGCTTATTCTATCCACACCAGGCATTCTGTCAAAGCGACTTTGATAGGGATCAGGGAACAGTGACTCATTCCTCCCGCCTTTCTGCCCATACTCATTCATTTACAGACTTGTATTGGGGGGGGGGGGAACACCCAGGACTGGAGATAGAGTGTTGAACAAGCTTTGGAGACCCCTGGCTTCTTGCTGACCATGTCATCTCCATGATGACAGGACAGCAGGGAAGCGAGAAGGCAAAGGAGGCAGGAGTTGCAGCGAACAAACCCAAAGATGGAACACCAGCTGCAGAGGGCCCTTAGAAGCCAGCTCTCCCTCGCTGTTCCAGAGAGCAGGGGGCTGGAGAGGGATGCCAGCCAGCCACAGAGAGCCATTGTGTCTCTCTGGGGCTGTGGTAACAAAGCACCACAGACTGGCTTGTTTAAAGAGAACTGTACTGTCTCAGGACTCTGGAGCCAAAGTCAGGGACCAGAGCGTGGGCAGGTACATATGGGCAGAGTGCTGTGGGCACAGTTGAACGCTCCTGTTGGCTGTGACACGGCCAGGGCCAGGCTCTTCCTTCCTAGGTGCTGATTTCTTGGCCAGCAATCTCAGTGGTCTCGTCAGTGAAAACTCTCCAAGCTCGTACATCCTGTCCCCTAGGCTCTATGAGCCTCATCAAATGTATGTAGCAGCTCAGCGTGTAGTGGAAGCTGAGGTAAGAGGATCAGCTATTCAGGCCCAGCCACCGCTACATGCTGATAGCATCTCAGGAACAAAGTAAAATAAGATAAAAAAGGAGAGCAGCTATCCGAGCATTCACGGTCTGCTTCTGGTGTGTGGAAAGAATGTGACAACCCACCTCACACTTCCGCGGCTCTCACTTCCCTGCCACGAAAGACTAAAACCTCAAAAAGAAGAGAGAGGAGGAAAACAAAAGGACCTCTTAAGAACCATGTTAACCATACAGTACAGCAGCATCGAGTGTCACTGCCTAGCTCCAGAGTTTTCAGTCGTCCCAACCTGAAACTACGTATCTGTCCACAGAACCTCCTTCCCCCAAACCCCCACTCCCACCTCATACTGTCCCTCGGCCTCTGGTAAGCACTGTTATTTTATAGCATTTGACTCTTCCAGGCCCCACTTAGCTGGAAATGCCCAGTACTTGTTCCTCTGTGGCTGGCCGTCTCTCGGCAATTTCAATGTCTGTGTGCATGAGGTGTCTTTGTGTAAGGACAGCGATCTCGTGAGGCTGGAGCCCCCCCCCCCCCGACCCACATCAGTGTGACCACATCTTAACAAGCCGTTGCAACGTCAACAGCCTGATTTCCAGTTAGTCGGGACCACAGCTATGATTATGGGGGACACAGCTGAACCGTAACAGCCCCACTGGTAGACAACAGAAGGGAGGGTATATGAGTAAGTTTTTTGTTTGTTGACCATTAATAGCACCACCTCCAAACTGGCCCTGCGAGCAGGGGTCATTTCCCTGACACAATTTTCCAACCCAGCTAACTCACTGCTCAAGACAGGAAGCGCAGGAATTGTTGGCAGACATGCCAGCGCCGCCTCTCTGAGACCTCCCGGTGCTATCCCAGAGGCTTCAGCGTGTCCTGCCTGGCCAGCAGGCAGCCACTCTGTCCTCTGAGGGGCACCAAGTACCCATCCACCCACCTACCAGGGTCCAAGCTGCCTGGACTGGGAGGTTTCCTTGGCAAGCCCTTCTGCCCATGTACTGAGTAACACTTTTTATGTTCCACAAATAGGATTTAATGCTGTGATACAGGCTTGGTTCTAGGCCCTGGAGAAAAAGAACAGCCTCTGCTCTAGAAGTTTTTATGGAAGTAGGAGGATTCATGTTAAAGAAAAAATAAAATAATAAAATAAAAATGAAATGCACTGTGTGACAAATACTAGTAAGGGCAATTTGGGGATCGATTTTGGGAAGAAAATGCTTGGAAGCTCTGGGCTGAGCAGAGAGCCAAAGAAGGGAGAGAAGTAGCCATCGAGATGGTGGAAGAGAAAGATCTTGACTGAGGCCAGGCTACTCAACAGCCAGTAAATACAGTCCAGAATGGTTTGGGGAGGGGAAAGGTAGACCAAGCAAATTAGTGACAGCATCACAGATTCTAAGGAGACTGGGTGTTACCCTGAGAAACAAAAAATAAGAAGAAAGAAGAAGCTGGATGTGGTGACACCCCTGTAATCCCAGCACTCAGGGAGGCAGAGGCAGGCAGATGGATGTGAGTTCAAGGCCAGCCTGGTCTACAAAGCTGGTCCAGGACAGCCAAGGCTACACAGAGAAACCCTGTCTTAAAAAACCAGGAGGAGGAGGAAGAGGAGCCTGCCTGGTATGCTTCAGGCCCTGCATTCAGAAGAATGAGAATCGAATGCCCCCGGAACCTTATTCTGGGACCAGTCCCCAGGACGCACTCTGCTACCACTGAAATCCACACTAAAGATACCTGAGTAAAGAAAGTGCTTCACCGTGCAGCCACTCCTGATGAGACCTGATAGACTAGGATCAGAAGGGAGGAGAGGAGGACCTGCCCTATCAGTGGATGTGGGGAGGGGCATTCGTGGAGAAGGGGGAGGAAGGGAGGGATTGGGAGGGGAGGAGGGAGGGGCCACGGGAGGATACAAAGTGAATAAAGTATAATAATTAAAATTAAAATAAAAAATGGAAAGAAAAAAAAAAAGAAAGAAAGAAAGTGCTACAGTGCCCAGTGTGAGGACCTGAGTTCTGGTCTCAAAAACCCATATAAGGCCAAAGACAGGAGCAGGCATCTCAAATCGCAGCGCTCCTACAGTGAGAGGGAGGTAGCGACAGGAGACTGAAAGCCTGCAGGAAGGTCAGCCTGGCTTATGGGCAGCGGACAACAGAAGAAAGCCTTGTCCCCAGCAAGGTGGATGGAAGGATCTACAAGGTTGTTCTCTGACATCTACACGCCTGTCATAGTATGAGCACCTGTCCCCATCTCTCTCTATATCTATATATCTATATCTATCTATAGATATAGATAGATAGATAGATAGATAGATAGATAGATAGATAGATATATCTAGATATAGATATATAGATATAGATATAGATATCGATATCGATATCTTTGGTTAAAGAGAGAGAGACTTAGAACAGAGCTGGCTTAGAGATAGATAACTGTAAAGAAATGCATGGCTTTCACCTTTAAGAGCCATTTTCTCAGCCGGGACTGGATTTAACATTTCCCAGCCACAGTGGAGGCGGGGTTCCTTGTTTGACTGTTCCTCTTTAAATTTAAGTTGAAAAGGAAGCTGCAGTTCCCTTTAGGTGAACCATAGTGTCTCAGAACACAGGCTACCACAGGCTAACTCCATGCCATAGACAGGAGAGAAGGTATGTGTGTGCACCACACATATTGGGGGGAGGGGAGTTGAGAGCATACCGCCAACCCACTGGCCCCGGAGGCCAAAAAGCAAACACATCTCCCTCTTTCTAACAATGTACCCTCTGGGCTGGTACTCCTGGGACAGGTCCTCTGCTGTAAGGAAGGACAAGGGACAAGAGACAGAAAACACTTTAGAGTTTCAAGTGTGTGTGTGTGTGTGTGTGTGTGTGTGTGTGTGTGTGTGTAATGAGAGCAGGGAAGGGATGAATACAGGTTGGTCAGGCAAGTCACAAAGGCAAAAGGGTGGCAGGAGAGATGTGGGCAGAGCCATGTAAAAGTTGTAGGGCGGGCACATTCCTGCGGCTCAAGGACTGGGGACAACAACTTGAAGATCTGGCCAAGTTCATGCCAAAGAGGGGTGCTCGTGGGATGGAGCAGGGCCAGAGCTAAAAATACAATGATATTTCTGTGCCCGGCAAGAGCACTAGCATTTGTGGGGTTTGTGTGGTGGGAAGAGTGGGGGGTTGAGGAGGGAGGAAGGAAGGCCAGCCCCAGGGAGGGGCTAAGAGTGAAGGCAGAACAGATTCCAGACAATCAAGGCCGGCCCAACCCAGAGGCTGGCCCAGGTCTGTGCCCTGCACTGATGGAGCAGCAGGGAGGGACCTGAAGCTACGATGGTTCCACAGTGATCCTCATAGGTGTTTCATTGCTTTTCAAACAGATTATAGAAAGAGGGTTCAAAAAAGATTCAGTCTTGGGGCCACCCAGCAAGGAAGCACCAGGGCTGGAACAGGGCCCCCAACCTCTGCCTCCCACAAGAGCAGGCTTACTTGGAGGTATCCCCAGAGGGCAGGACACGGCAGGCTTCCAGGCTGGGAGGGAAAGTTTCTGCTCAGCCTTCTACCCAGCAGTGAAACCGCCTACCACAAAGAGCAGGGCGTTTGCAAGTGCCGCCTCATTGCAGATGTCAGAGGGACCCTGAAGGCCTGCACCACTTTGGGAGTCTACACTTCGAGCACAGAAACCTGCCAGGGTCCAACCGTGCCCTTAAAATGCCCTTAGGAGCGGAGGGTCCTACTCCAGAAAGAAAGAAAGTGCATCCCAGCCTCTTTCGGACACTGCCTACTCATGGAACAGTCCCTACAGTGAGCAGTCACTGTAAACCCCCAAGACACAGGACGGGGTCCCAGCCCTTACATTGCCAGACAGTGCCTAGGCCAAAAAAAAAAAAAAAAAAAAAAAGAATCAAGAATACCAGACAAGGAGGAGGATTGTGTAAGATCCAAGGGCTGTTTCATAGGTAGTTTCCTGGATCCACAAGGAGTCAGAAGAGAGGGCAGTGAGACCTGTGGAACTCAGGGAAAACTCGGAAATAGTCACCGCAGCTGTATACATAACAGTGTCAATCACCACGCTTTCTTGGGCATTTATTATGTACCTCTACACTCGGCGAAACGCTTGGTACGTGTTACCTGATTTAAGCTTCAGAGCAGCCTGGTGAAGCAACGGCTCTGTCCCTTTCCCCCTCTGCAGCTGGAACAGGCTCACACGGGTGACATAAGTTGTCCAAAATTGCACAAGCAGCAGCATGTGGGCCAGGCCTGGATTCCAGCCCAGACCTGCCAGACTCCAGACCCCATGCGTAACCACGAGGAACTAGCACTTCTGCAATCTCCCTGGTGACAGTGTGGGACCTGCAATGCAGAGTGTGCAGGTTTCACCGTTGCTGTGATGGAGTCCCACAGACCTAGCACCTGTACTTCGGTCTACTGCACTTGAGACAATACAGAAGACCTCACCCTGCCCTGCCCCGCCCCGCCCCCAAGACATGCCTAGAGGCCCATCTCCCAGGCCGTCCTAGACTTGGTCAAGCAGACAACTTGTCGCATGGGGCTTGAACTCCAGGCTTTGTATACGCTGAGCAAATGTCCTGCATCCCCAGATCCATAAGCTAAAAACCTTCGTGATAGTGACAAGTGGCCTTGGTAAGGGGAGACATTTATCTAGAGACCATGATTTCTACTCACAGATAGTGTCTTTTTTTTTTTTTTTTTAATCTTTTTCTCAGGTCAGAGGATTTAGTGTGTTTCCCAGATTGGAACGGTTACAAATAAAGTCACTAAAAATATTCACATGCAGTTTTTATGTGAATATGCATTTCCATTTCATTGACCTGCGGGCCTCACTGGAAGGAGATGGATGGGCAGAGTTGCCTTCCTCTTGGAGTCTGCAGGAAAGAGTCAACAAAGTCCCTTTTGCCATCCTAAATAACACTCCTCGGATACCAGAAGATGTGCACATAATTGGAGAGCCATTGGTGTGTTAATGTGCACGCATGCGTGTGTGTGTGTGTGTGCATAATATGTTTTCGTGTTTATATGTCACAAGTGAGGGAGAGAGTGCATACAGGCATGTACAGGTGCTTGTAGAGGTCAGAAGTCAACACCAAGTGTCACGTGACTTTTCCTGGGGAGATGTGGACAAATACCTGGTCAGCCCAGATTGGGCACTGGCAACAACCAAAGAAACAATTTTGCCCCACCCTAGTATAGCTTCGTGAACCAGAGAGTTTGTTGTTGTTGTTGTTTAAGTGAGGGGTTACTTTCAGGGTGGTGGAAGACTCAAAGACAGCCACATCTCGGGAAAGTCCACCTGCGCATGAGTGATGACCCCAAAAGCTGCATTTAGCAGCTGCTTGTATGACTTCCATGGAGCTCTAGATTGAAGAGTATCATCTTCCCAGACCTTGGTGCTTCTACAGCCTTTGGAAGGGACTTTATAAATCTTGTTTCATGAACTTCCTGAGACTTGTGAGTTGTTTACTTCCTGGATTCTTTAAGTTTTACTTACTTCTTATGTCTTAAACCACCTTTCAGTATGTATTTCTATTTGGAAGAAACTGCCATAAGTCACTGGTCTTTTACTTAATCTAGTGTTTGTTAATTGGCTAAGGCTGCCTGGCCAGTGAGCTCCAGGAATCTACTTGTCTCTACCTCACAGTGTTGGAGTTACAGATGTACTTAACCATGCCTGGCTTTCATATGGTTGTTAAGGATCCAAACTCAGGTCCTAAAGTTTATGCAAGCAGGTACCTTACCTACTAATCAATCCATCTCCCCACCTCACCCCAGGAGAGGGGCATTATTCTGCCTACTACATATAATAAAGAAGAAAAAGAAGCAAGATATAAACCATAGCAACGTTCTTCTGAAGTTTAAAATAAGGTGAGGGAAGTAATCATACACATGACCATAATTGCTTGCTTTGTATGAAAAAAATCACTGTGGTTATTGGTGTAAGGCTAGACTGATAGGTGACAGGAATGGATGGATAGGGTGTTTTTTCTTCTTTTGGAAGAGTTCAAACACACAAAAGCAGAAAGACTCATAAAATAAGCCCCATATGTCACTGACCAGCTCTAACAATTTTGTTCTTTTTTTAAATTAATTTATTTCTTTTATGTGCACTGTATTTTGCCTGCATGTATATCTGTGTGAGGCTATCAAATCCCGGAGTTACAATTGTGAGCTGCCATGTGGGTGCTGGAAATTGAACCTGTATCCTCTGGAAGAGCAGCCAGTGCCCTTAACAGCTGAGCCAACTCTCCAGCCCCCAGTTTTGTTCTTCTTATTTCATATAATCTCTTCACTTTTTAGGAAGTGAGATGAAAACACAAACCACCCCTGACCACACCTTGTCACTCAACCCACAGACATCTCAGTACGTACCTCTAAAACTTGAGACTTTCTTGGAAATAACAATGTCATCCTCATACATGGCAAAAATCATAAGGTTCATTAAAGCTGAAATGGTGGTGCACATCTTTAATCCTAGCACTCGAGGTAGAGGTAGAGGCAGAGGCAGTGGGATCTACGTGAGTTGGAGGCCAGCCTGGTCTACATAGCAAGTTCTAGGACAATGAGATGCTGCTTCAAAGAAGAAAATGTTTACTAATATCAGCTAATGATTAATCAATGTTTAAGGTTCCCTAGTCAGGCCTGTAGTCACAATACTCATGAGGGTAAGAGAGTAGGATTGCCTTCAAGATCAGCCTAAGCTACACAGAGAGACATCTCAAAAAATAAAATAAAATAAAATAAAACTTACTTAATTTCCCCTGAAATTAATACCTGAAAAAAGTTAACAATTGCTCCATCTGAATTGAGAGTCTAATGCCAATTGATTTTTAAATCTGTCTTATATATTAAGTTTCAAGAAGGAACTCATTTCTCTTTTTACTCTTCTGCACCTTATTTTTGAATTATGTGAACAAAAAGTTATTTAAAAATTAAAATTAGTAGATACGAATCCAGAGCCAAACAGAGTTAGTCTCCCAAAGGGCCCCAAAGGGTAGGGAGGGAAGGATGGTCTCCAGCAGTAGAAATTCCAGGGTGAAAACAACATAGAATGGGAAAGAAGAGACACCCAGAAAATCCTCAGGTGGAGGCCAAATCAGGGCACCCAGGCATTCTGTTTTTGCTTGGCAAAAGTGGATGGAAAAGTGGGGGAGCTGCCAGCATTGACACATTCTGCCCAAGTATCTGGAGGAGAATCCCCAAAGTAAAGGCTGCTGGGATCCATCTAAATGGTGTGCAGGATGGAAAGAGACTCACACTGCCAAATAGAGCTGTGAAACTCTCCTAGACGCAGGGTCAAAGCACCTGGGACTAGACAACAGAAGACACAAAACACAAAGACAGAGGAGCAGGCCGAGGCTGGCTTATAGCTCTGCCAACAGCTCAGCGCTGTCCCTGTGAAAGCCACTGTAAACATGGTCCCTTGGGCGACGTGGCTGGAGAGAGAGAATGAGAAGTGATCATATATTAGTGTTTGCTATAGTTCAGATGTTCTTGAGGTTCATGTGTTGGGAGTTTGGTCTCCTGGGATAGAGGTTCCCTAGGTGGGGCCTACCAAAAGGCCCTTGGGCCAAAGGGGAGTGTGCCTTTGAGAAGGTTGAATGGAGCCAGGTAGGGGTAGCAGACACCTTTAATACCAGCAAAGGCAGGCAGATCTCTGTAAATTCTAGGCCAGCCTGCCTGGTCTACAGAGTGAGTTCCAAGACCCCCAGGGCTACACAGGGAAATCCTGTCTCAAAAAAAAAAAAAAAACAAAAAAGAAGTAGAAGGAGGAGGAAGAAGAAAGGAAAGAAGATAGAAAGGAAAGAAGAAAGGAGGGAAAAAAAAGGTTTAACGGACTTCTTGAAGGACCTTAGTGAGCTGAGCCTGGTCCTGTCTGTTCTCTCAGCTTTCTGCCAGCCATGCCTTCCTTCCCTGCTCCTGCCATCCAATGAAGCACCTGCTGTGTGGAAGAGGGAAATGTACAAAACTGAGAAAGTAACACATCTTACAAGGCTTCACCCCACAGTTGCACAGGCTCTGCGGGAAGGAAGGAAAGTGACTTCTGCAGGGAGCCGCCTGCAACTTACACAGACAGCTCCAGTTACACGGCTTCCAGACAGCTGTCACCCATGCTGTCCTGTCTTCCAGTCACCCCTGCTCCTGTAAGCAACCCCAACAAACTCCCTGGTTCGCCAAGCTCAACTTGGGGAGGATGTTTCTTTGTTGCCAGCGCCCAAACAAGTCACACAACAGGATCCCAAACTGTGCTAAGAAAAAAAAAAAGTTTTCTTCATGAACAATGTCCTGGTTGGCCTTTTTGTCAACTTGACACAAGCTAGGGTTGCCTGGAAAAAGAACCTCAATTGAAAAAAAAAAAAAAAAGCTCCCAGAAAGAGAAAAGGGAAGGAGGAAGTGTGGCTTCTGGTTATTCAAGATCAGTCTGCTGTGGGTCCCCCACATCCCTGCCGCCCTTTTCTCCACTAATTCTTCCCTCGCTATTTTGCAATCCAGTTGGGTGGTAGACTCCTTTTAAGCAGAAGATGGAGCTGGCCTGTGCCTGCAACCCCACGGGGCCTGGCACTGGGTGAGCCTGTGAGGAAGATGCATGATGAGCAGGAATCAACACGCTGGGTCGAGATGCTCAGGAGACAGAACTAGCTCTTCAAAGAGTAAAGGTGTTCCTCTTGCCAAAAGTCTGGGACTCCAAGGCCCGAGGCCATTTATCGTGTTGTAATGCTCAATCACCACACCTTAGCCTGAGATTCAGATTCACAGGCTCAAGAGTTAAGAGCACTTGCTGCTCTTCTAGAGGACCCAAGTTCAAATCCCAGCACCTAGGTCAGACGGCTCTCGAGCACCTATATCTCTGGCTGCAGAGAATCCAATGCCGTATTCTGGCCCCTGTCAGCACTCACACACATGGAAGATGACACAGATGTGCATAAATAAAATAAAAGTCAAGCTTAAAGTGTCTTTTGTGAGTATGTTTCCAGTTTACAAAGCACATCCACACCCAAGGGTTCATTTGGTTCTCAGTGATTACAGAGGGATATGAGCCTACTTTATGGATGAGGAAACAGAGTCTCTGAAAACCAAAGCAATTTGCCTAGGTTGTCATAGCAACCAGGGGAATGCCGTGGAGTTTGGGCCTGTGACTGCTAATATTTTCCTTCTCTGCCTTCCTGTGAAAGAAAGAACACACACACACACACACACACACACACACACACACACACACACACAGGAGAAAGAGAGAGAGGAAATACTGTCCAGAAGAGCAGCTGCCATGAATTGAAGAGACGCTGCTGCTGCTACCTGTGGGCACCATTGCCCACCACTGAGACGAGGGCAGGCCCACCAGCATCCCCACCCACCTGCCTACCCACCTTGCATGGTACAGAAAGAGCGGTAATCTCCCTGCTGCTGTGGAAGGAGAGGCTCAGGAGGGACAGACAAAAGGTAAAGCCAATACGCAAACTCACATGAAAGTCAGCCTGTTTGCAGACACCCTCAGGATAGCACAATTCCAGGTCGCCACCCGTAGTCCCTTCACTCATCCTGTACAATCAAAGGACCAAAACAGTGAAGACAGCTAGACGCATCCAGGTCCAGGTAAACCCAGATACGCCACAGGCTGAGCTAGCAAACTGTTTGAGCCCTGGAATGCTGGACCAGCATGAGCTACAGGAGTGAGACCTTGTTTTAATCCATCAATATGTTTAGGCACCAAGTAGCGCTAACAGTAACGCATCCGCTCACCTCAGAGACAGCCTTTTAGCCCAAGGCACTGGGGCCAGGCCGCCTGAGTTCATGCTAACCCAGACTCACCGCTCCCTCAGAGGCTGGTAAATCTCTGAGACTTGTTTTCTTTGCTTATAGGTGATGGCAAGACCTCAACCTCAGAGGGCACTTACTATTAAATGGGCTCCTCGGTATCAGTGAGAATCTCGCCTAAAGTGTAATAGACACCCACTCACGTTTAGTTCTAGAGGCTTGCTTTCAGCATTCAGGAACCGTCTACGAACAGCAACTGGGAACCAAGGTTGAGAGGGTTTGTTTATTTTGTAAATGCACAAGGCATGACATTACAGGCCAGGCAGAATCTTTTAAGAGTCTAATGGATAATTAAAATGAAACAAGAAGCTGGGCATGAAGGCTCGTGCTTGTAAATCTAATATTTGTAAGACCGAGGCTGTGGGTTCTGGACTAGCCTGGGCTTCATACTAAGTTCCAGGTCAATTGGACTAAAGGTAAGATCTGTCTTAAAAATTTAATCAAAGGCTGGTCATGGTGGCACACTCCTTTAATCCCAGCACTTGGGAAGCAGAGGCAGGCAGAACTCCATGAGTCTGAGGCCAGCCTGGTCTACAAGTGGGTTTCAGGCCAGCCAAGACTGTGTACCCTGTTTCAAAAAATAAATAAATAGATAGATAGATAGATAGATAGATAGATAGATAGATAGATAGATAGATAAATAACAAATAGACTAAACAGAAATCACTACAGGAATATGCTACGGGAGTGGACATGAGTAGCCTTTGATGGCTAGGGATGCTGGGACAGTAAGGGCTGAGCTAGCCTCAGAGAGAGCTAGGCTGAAACGCAGAAGGACCAGGAACTGGGGCTGGGGACGAAAGTGAGGAACCCAGACACGGGGGTGCATGTGACATCATGAAAGAGCAAGCAGAACTGCAGACAGTGCTGCAGAAGGGAGAGCAAAAGGCTTTTCTGCCAATCTCAGTCCAGGACATTAGCTCTTGTGCATTCAATATTTACTATATGGCTACTTTGTGTTCGGCCTGACACCAAGAGTAGTCAAGACTTTCCAAGTTTATGGGGTTTACCTTTTAGCTAGACTAGATAGGTAGATAACAATGCACACTCTAAAACATCTCTCCATCCTATGAGAAGGTTAGTAGTGTTCCAGAAAAAAATTACTCAGAGGTAGTACCGGGTAAGGGAACTGGGAAGTCTTCAAATGGGAAAAATGAGCAAGAAAGGATGAAACAACTGTCAGGCGTGGCGGCACACACCTTTGATCCCAGCACTCAGGAGGCAAAGGCAGGCGGATCTCTGAGTTTGAGGCCAGCCTGGTCTACAAAGTGAGTTCCAGAGCATCCAGCCAGAGCTGTTACACAGAGAAACACTGTCCTGAAAAGAAAGAGATAGAGAGAGGCGGGAGAGAGAGAGAGAGAGAGAGAAGAAGAGCAAAGAAAAACAAGCTTCTGGAGTATAAGAAGTATATTAGCATTGGTTTCTTCCAAACACCATATCTTTCTTTCTCTCTCTCTCTCTCTCTCTCTCTCTCTCTCTCTCTCTCTCACACACACACACACACACACACACACACACACACACACACACCTTCTAAAGAGGACATCCTGAGAAATACCATTTGTCTTTCTGGACAAGAGGAAGGAGCGGAGAGGAATGCAAATTGGAACGCCCAGCTATAGCTAAATTGCTCTGCAGAGGACATTCACAGGTAATGAGGATCAGGAGGCTGACCGAGGCTGGGCATGGGGCCAGGAGACAAGGCTGCCTGCCACGAAGTGGGATTTTGAAGAAAGAGCTACTTGAAAGCGATTTTTGTAACTTGTGTGTGTGTGTCTCATGTTTGGGGCGAATGCACAGGGTTGGAGGTGAGTGTGGAATGTGAAGGTGCTTAAGAAGCAAATGGAACCAGAGATTGATGTCAACGGTTTTTCTCCTCAATCATTCTCCACCTGTTATATTGAGGTAGGTTTTTACATTTGAACCCATGTATTTTTTGTTGGTTTGCGTTTTGATAGTTTGGGAGGTTGGTTGGTTGGTTGGTTGGTTGGTTGGTTGGTTGGTTGGTTGATACGGGAGGGGGAGGGGGGTTCACCTTGTGGCCTTGACTACCCAGGAATTCCCTTTGTAGACAAGGGTGGCCTTGAACTCACAAAAGGCCACCTACCTCTACCTTCCAAGTACTGGGCCTGAAGGCGTGCTCCACCACCACTGTCCTCAACATACGAAGATTACAGGTCAGCCCAAGAAGCATTTAACTGGCTGCTAGGGACTCAAACCCTGGTCCTCCATAGTTGTATGACAAGTGCTTTTACCCACTGAGCCATCTCCCCAGCTCCTAATCTCTATATGAAACAGTCTTCCAGGGCTACCAAGATCTCCAGCTTCATGGACTGAGCAGCTACCAAGTTTTCAGACCTTCCAGTGTAAAGAAAGCCTCTGTTGGATGAACTATCCGAATCACACTGGGTAAGCCAATCTAATTGATCCCTCTTTAGTGAATATTCAATCTATAGCATCTCTTCCTCTCAAGAGCTCTCACTACTACAGTTCTTCACCGGGTAGTGCCTGAGATGCCCACAGCAACAACATGAGAGATACTAGCAAATGAGATCCCTATTCAACCAGCAGGTAAGGGAAATGAGATCCCTATTCAAGCAGCAGGTAAGGGAAGGTGGGAGGGTCCCAGGCAAGGCAGGGCTTGAATTCGGAATAGCAGGAAGATAAAAGGACTGAAAGAGAGAAAGTTCGTTTCCATGTAGGATCAGTGCACTCTAGTCCCAATGTTTATTTCAATAACTGTGCTTTCTTTTTTTCTTTCTTTCTTCCTTTCTTTCTTTTTTTCTTTCTTTTCTTTCTTTCTTCCTTTCTTTCTTGGCAAGGTCTCTTTATGTAGTCCTGACTGTCCTAGAACTCACTCCTTTTGCTACTGTAATAAATTATGACAAACTTAGTGGCTTAAAATAACACATTTAATTATTTTATGATTCCAGAGGTCAGAGGTCTAAAGTAGGCAGTGGTGTATTTGTTCCTGCAGACAGCTGGAGAGGAGAACTAATTTCTCTACCTGGTCCAGCTTCCAAAGGCATCCCATGATCCTTGGCACTTGGCCACACATCACCCACACCTGGGTTCCTGTCCTCACATCTCATTATTTGGCTAAGAAACTCTCTCTCTTTCATAAGAACTCAGTGTGGTAATGGAGAGATGGCTCAGCAGTTAAGAGCACTGGCTCTAAACTAAGTTCCAGAGGACCCAGGTTCAATTCCCAGCACCCACATGAAGTCTTACCACTGTCTGTAACACCAGTTCCAGGGAATCCAACACCCTCTTCTGTCCTCCATGGGCACCAGGCATGCAAGTGGTACATAGAACATAGACATGCCAGAACAGTCATCACTCATGCACATAAAATAAAATGAAATATTTTTTAAAAGGGACCCCTTTGCAAACTTGGGGATGGTGGCACACTTAGGTCAGGTGTGGTGATACACACTTTTGATCCCAGCCTTCAGGAGCAGAGATAAAAGGGTCTCTGTGAGTAGGAGGCCAGTCTGGTCTATATAGTGAGTTCTAGGACAGTCAGGACTACATAAAGAGACCTTGTCAAGAAAGAAAAGAAAGAAAGACAGACAGGAAGGAAGGAAGGAAGGAAGGAAGGAAGGAAGGAAGGAAGGAAAGAAGGAAGGAAAGGAAAGAAATTCTTGTACTCAAGAGGAGGAGGCAGGAGGATTTAGAATTCAAGAGCAAACTGAGATACTTAGGAAGATCTGTCAAAAAAAAGCAAACAACAAAAATCTTTTTTGATTACCAAGTCCCACCAGAAAAAAAAAAAAAAATCTTCATTTCAAGATCCTTTAACTTAACCCATCTGCAGAGTCCCTTATGCCAGGCATGGTGGTACACCCACAAGTCTCAGGGACTAAGATGGGAGGTTGTCTGGACCGCCGCTGAACAAATGTGACGATCTGAATTGACAGAGGTGTGAGTTAAACAAAGGAAATGGTGGGAATGTGAGTGACCCACATGATAGCCAAGAAAAGAGCAGACACCTAAGGAGGGCCAGTGCCTGAGTGAGCCGTATCCCCCGAGCTTATGTCAGAGATGTGTGCGGAGGTCCACGTGCACAGAAGGCCAGCAAGGGGTAGAAATTAATCAAGGCAGGTGTTCTTTTTTAAATTCCTTATCTTGTGTGTGTATGGGTGTTGTGTTTGCGTGTATGTCTGGGCACCACATGTGTGTCTGGTACACACAGAGGCCAGAAGAGGGTGTTGGATCCCCTGGAACTGGAGTTACAGATGGTTGTGAGCTGCCATGTGGGTGGGGGGGGGGGGGAGAAAACAGATTCTCTCGGAGAGCAGACAGCGTGCTCTTAACTGAGCCACCTCTCCAGGCCTCTACCTCCAAATCAAGCGTCCTTTGAAGGTACTCACCACCACCAAGTGTGCCAACACAGGACCATGGTGACCATGGTGGATGAGTCATACCAGGCAAGGCTAGAATGTTTGCAGAAGGCTCACACACCTGGCTTTAGAACAGCGGCTCTCAACCTATGAATCATGACCCCTCTGAGAGTTGCATATCACATATCCTGAATATTAGATATTTATATTATGATTCATAACAGTTGCAAAATTACAGTTATGAAGTAGCAACAAAATAACTTGATGGCTGGAGGTCACCACAACATGAGGAACTGTATTAAAGGGTCACAGCGTTAGGAAGGTTGAGAACCACCGCTTTAAGTAGCTGAAAACAACAAACCCAAACGGTCACTGGTACAGAAGCCAGGTGCCTCCTGATGGGGAGAAGGATCCTGCCTGTGGGCCGCAGAAGCTGGTGCCCACGCCTGGGTTGGCAGGATGAGCAAAATCTGAGACCAAGTGACTACGCTAAAGCCGGCTTGGCCGGATGCGTTCAAATCTTACCACCAGGGGGAGCACAAGGGCCAACCCGGGCCCCTGAGTTGAGCAGGGGGTTTTCCAGAAACCGGATTCCCTGCCCTACTCCACCCCACCACCACCACCCCCAGGGAAGGAAGAAAAAGTTTTCCCGGTCCCAACTCCGTGAAAGCCTGGAAGGCCTGGTGTCCGCCACGTGATCTCTGACTCAAGGGCTTACCCACATTTTCCTCTTCCAGCTAAAGCAAACCACATTTTTTTCCATCCCTCCCTTTTCCTGGTTGCCTGCAGCGCCAAGGTCCTGTAACAAACACACACTGGCCCAGAACATTGCTGCACCATAGAAGACCAGCGTCCCAGGACAGGAGGTGACCCATCCAGATAAACCACAGGGTAGGAACCGAGGCCAGATGCCAATTCCCTCCCTCCAGGTCCGGCGCTCTTGTCATGTAAGGCCCTGTCACTGTGTGGGCCCAGCATCTCAGGCAGAAGGATTTCCAGTTCAAGGCCAGACTGAGACTCTTTGAAAACAAATAAGCAAAAAACAGACAAACAAAGAAAAAAATCTACACTTTTTAAAAAAGGAATCTCTGATTGTATGTAATGGAGTCTTAAGCTGTTCCTTTCCATGGATAATAGCAACAACAAGAAAGGAGGCGGGGGGGGGGGGTCTGCCTCCCTCAACGCTACCCAAAGCAGTTTCTGTTGTGGATGGAAATGTTTGCTGAACCCCTCTCTCCCTTGTCAGGAGGATGTACAAGGAGATAAAACCTTTTCTTCGGAGCTGTTCTCATGGATGAGCTCCCACAGGAACAGTAGGAGGAGACATTATTTCTGTTCCCAGCCCTGACAGCGTCTCACGTCCTGATGGAGCCATCCTTAGTGAGTTCCTGAAGGAAAGCGCTGTTGACATTCCTCCTGGCATGCGACTCTGTCCTCCACCCAGCTCTCCCACAGCCAGTAGCTTCCCCAGCACAGACAGCTACATGTTTTTGTGTTCCTGTGCCTACACACACACACACACACACACACACACAATTCCTTCTGGGTGGCATTCCTTGCTCCACCTAAGTGCTGGTCCCCCTGGCTTGCAAAGTCAGCTCTGGCCATTCCCTCTGCTTAGGGGGAATCTCAGATTGACATGGGGACAGCCATGGAACTGCCTGTTAGGGTCTCTCGCACCACCTATCTATTCATGGATAGAGGTGGCTTCTGTGTCACTGCATTCAGCAAGACTAACACTTGGTAAGACTTAAGAAAATTTAGAAGGATTAAGGAAGCCCTTGAAGATTCAGCTTTGAAGCTTTGGCTGCAGCTCAGACTCTCTGCTGGTCCCCTCAGCAGACTTTTAGCTCTCATTGGTCCTAAACTGTTCACACCTCCTAACAGATCTTGGCCCTTCTTCCCCCATCACTGCCCCCCCCCTCATCTTACCTAACTGCACCTTTTCAAATACACCCAGAGTTTCTGTCCAACCAGGGACTGGAGATACAAGCAACAGTCCTTAAGCTCATGCAGCTTGGAGCCTGCCCATGCAGTCAGGGATCCACCTGAAACCCCTGGGGTTCACCCACTGCCTCCACTCACAGAGGACAAGGTCCTCACCAGTCCTCTCCCTGAGACCATGGAAGCCCCAGCTCTGCCAGGCTTCCCTGGTTGGAACTCTTACTTTGGGGTCCTCAGGGCTCTCTGAAACTTCTAGGTTGACCATGCCTGGCTCAAGTCTCCTGTCTGTCTCCCTCCCTCAACATCTGAGCTGCTTCGGGGAAGAAATGGGGTAGGATCTGTTGCTTTCAACTCCTGCTCCCAGTGAAGTACCTTTCTAAAATAGACTGGAAAAAAAAAAAAAAAGTTTTAAGTGGATCTATTAATGAAACCAGTCTACTGATGAATAGCAAAACAAGAGCTATGCTGTGCTAACAGAGGCTGTTTTTTGCTATGTGGAAAATTGTCTTGGTTTGGGGTTTTGTTTTTGGAGACAAGGTGTCCTATAACTCAAATTGGCCTCCAAAACAGTGTAAGTCAGGTGAAATTTTAACTGACATTCTTTCTGCCTCTTGGTATTTTCTGGTGTTTCTGTAATGAGTATGGTTTGCTTTTACAATGAAGAACTCTAAGGAAACTTCCCGCAGGGGCGAGGAAGAGAAAACTGCAAAGAATGCTGAGATGGACTTTCCTCAACCATTTGGAAAAATCAAGAATTTAAAGAGCCACAGATCAGGACGTGTCTATCCACACCTGAAACGCCAGCACTAGCAAGGCCGAAGCAGGAGGATCTGGAGTAGAGGATAGCCTATATAAGCAAATTCCAGGTCAGCAGAGCTACACAGCTACCGAGCCTCAAAAAGAATGAAATTGCCTGGCAAAATGGCACAGGCCTATAATCCCAGCTTGGCAGGCAGATCGCTACGAGTTCGAGGCCAGCCTGGTTTACACAAAGAGTCCCAAGGCAGACAGGACTACGTTGTAAGACTCTGTATAATAACAACAACAATAAATTTAAATAAAAATAAAGCACGATAGAATTTTCACAGGTCAAGGGGGCAGGGCAGCCAGCCACATATCACCTTCAGGCTTTCAAGATGGGGCAGGGTAAGGGAGTGGCACCAGGTGTGGCAGGGAATGCAGGGAGTAAACACAAGATAAAGGATTTCAACTTAAGTCTCCGAATGTAGAAAGTTTTTGAACAAAGGAGAAATGCCTGGGCATTTCTGAGCATTTCTGAGCATTGCCACCTGGAACACTATAGCAGCCCGTGCTCCAGTCACTAATATTCAGTCCGGAAAAGTTCACAAGGTGTCAGAGAGGACGCAAGCCAGGCAAACAGGGCCCTGCAGACTTGTCCCAGGAATCTGAAGAGGTCCTTTAGAAGACCCTTGGGGGCGGGGGGGGGGGGGGTGTCTTCCAGCGTTAGCTCTTAGGTGCAGCGCCTGAAGGAACTAGCGTGAAACGGGAAAACCCGGTAAAAGTAGCCGGATCTGGAAGTCTGGAACAGACCCCGAGAAGGTGGGAAGGAGCAAGATGGAGGGAAAGAGGATCTCAGGAACCCTGAGGAGCAGGGTGCAGAGAGAGCTCCGCACAGCGGGTGGAGCCTGAATCCGAGAACCTGGGCCCGGGGAGGGGACAAGGCATGGGCGGGGCAGGTGGGCCGGGGGGCGGGTCGTCCTCGGCACATGCGCATCGCAGCTGGCCGAGCGCCGCAAGGAGTGGCACTTTTTAAAAGTGGAGCCTCAGGCCAGCCCCTAGCCGCCGCGAGTCTCAGTCGGTTGCCGGTCCCTTCTGTCCCAGTCGCGCGTGCCTCTTGTCCCACGCAAGTCCAGCTTGCATCATGCCGGTCAAAGGGGGTAGCAAGTGCATCAAATACCTGCTCTTCGGATTTAACTTCATCTTCTGGGTGAGTGAGAGGCGACGGTCGCGCGCTCCTCTCCGAGGCCACCTGTTCTCAGGCTCGGGACGGGGCTCCCATGGGTGTCCCGGAGGCCGGGAGCGCGGGGAGCTGCTGGTACCGTGCGCGCCAGGCGGACTCCGGGCGAGAAGAGAAAGGCGCAACCGCTGCCAGCTGGCCGCGGGCGGGACGGGCAGGTGGGCGGGAGACGCGGGGGTCCTGGCGGCCCGGGCTGTGCATTCCACTCCCGAATCCCTCTGCCGCCCGTCGAGGATTTGAGGTGGAATCTGTGCCTGCTCCCACCCGGAGCACCCCGAAGTATGAGACGGGAAGGCGGCAGGGAGCAGCGGAGCACCCCTTTGCGAGTAACTCGAGGCCCTCCCTGGCCCGCGAGGCTCCTGACGAGCAGGGCAGGAGCAGGGCAGTTGACTGTGTCCCACCTCGGTGGTCCCACAAGTGGCAGCGGGGCGCCACGAGGATGTGGAAGTGGGTGGAGGGAGTGCTCCCTGCACCCGGGGGACGGACCTTCCCTGTTCACGTTCTGGACTCTCTCAACTGAAAACGTCCATGCCTCGGTCCAAGCTACCTGAAAGACTAGATTGTCTTGATTCTTTTCAAGAGCGATAACTATCTTGGCAGGAAAGAACTCTTGGGAGAGTTAGGGAGAGGAAGGAGGGGTAGGTGCCTTTCAGCGACTCTAGATGGTATAAGACCGGTCGGTGTTTCAGCCTTTCCCGGGTTATCAGGTGCTGCGGGCTCGAAGCCTCGCCCTCCTAGAAATGGCCTGGAGGGGCCACCGTGGCCCCTCCAGGTTCACCTGGAGAGGATCCAGAGGCAGGTGTTTGTACTCCCCCTACCTCTCTGCAGGTGGACCTCTGGGAAAAGCAACAGGGTCTACTCTCCGAGAACTAAGGGACAAAAACAAGGAAATACAAGAAAGACCCTTTTACCCTAGTTCTGAGAGGGCGCACACCCCACACACAAGCAAATGGACAGCGTTTGCTCCCAGGCAAGCGGGAAAGGGTTTAACTAGCCAGCTCCTGTGCCGCCCTCAAGAGGGATGACAGTAGAAACAAGTTATGTGCCCCCAGAGGCTTTCAACAACAACAACAGAAAAGTACACTAGTCTCTTGGAGCCCGCCGCTGGGGTGCTCAGCATTGTCCTTCAGTAAGTTTTACTCCCTGGGTTTGCTTGAAAGTGTTGCACAACCTGCAGAGACTGCCCTGGGTTTCTAGGAGTCACCACACCCGCACAACTTACGAGGAGGATATCCGAGGGGCATTCCCTGCTCGAGTTTCCCCAGCTCTGCAGACAGACAGCCGGCTCCCGGCTCCCAGCCCCCGGGCTTGGCTTGGCCCACTCATCAGCTTGAGCAGCACAAAACAAAGTCTGAAGGCAGCTGGGCCCCACCCAACCCCTCCCTGTCCTTTGGGGAGTTCTCCTCGCCCTACCCAGCAGCCTCCTTTTCCCAGCCAGTCTGTTGGTTAGTCCCCAAGATGTCTGCATAGATGGTGTGACGGGTTTGGTGCCGGGAGAGCTACGTAGTGCCACAGCCCGCCCGGTTCCCCATCTGCCCCCATGGCATATGCAAGGGGTGGAGGGGAGCTGCCCATGACCACCCTACGTCAACCCAGTCTGCTGCCTGCTGGCCTGCAATCTGTCCAACTCCTCTCCGCTTCTTTCCAGAGCTCCCTGCCTGAGCTAGACACTGCTGGCTAACTGCACCTCCTTGAAGCAGAACAGTCTCTGGAAAGGGTTTTGGTTTGGGGGTTGGGAACGGCTTTGGAGATCATACACCAACAGTAGATGCCAGCCCTCCTGTCCGCAGTGAGGAAAGCGAGCACCCAAGATCACAAAGCTGAGCTAGTGTTCTGCTATAGCCCCTGGACCCTTGTTTTCTTTCTTTTCCTCTTCTGTCTCTTACCATTAGGGAGGTGGGCAGTTTCCTAAGTTAATTATTGTTACCTGTTCCAGCCTGGGAAATCTTGTCCACGAAAGGTTAAGTGACACACCCAGGGTCAAGTGACAGGATGTTGTCAAGTGAGGTAGCCAACTGGGTTTGGCTGTTGGGTGGGAGAAGGGTGAGGTGAAACTCTTCAGAATATCCTTCGTGACAGGCGGTGATCTCAGGGGACTGCTGGGATGATTATGATGTCACCTCTTCGTCTCTCTTGAGACCCTTGATTTATGAACTTGACATTTGGAACCGGACAGGGGTTTTGAAAAGCAGGGGCCACCTTTGTGGACAGAAGATACTGAGGGGATGGGCGGCAGGAATGCAAAGAGAAGCCAGCCTTACTCAGTTGTGGTGGGCCAGCAGAGGAGAGGGAGGACCGGAAAGGGGAAGTATGTCTCTCCTAGGCCTGAGTGTGTCCTCTGTGTGTTGCTCCGCCACAGCTAAGCCTGACTGGCCTGCCTTTCCGAAGTTGGATGTCTCGTGCCCACAACCAAGGCAGCAATCAGTCTGATTTTCCAATATCCTAGAGTCAGATCCCCTAAGCCTGAATTTCCCTCAGACTTCCATGCTTATTCTTTCACTCCCTCCAAAAAAGAAAGAAAAGAAAAAAATTGAGAAGGAAAACACCTTTCCAATATCTAATGTGTGAATGATGGGGGTAGAACTATTTCAGGCTGTGGTGTAGCGGCCAGCCTTGAGCCAAGCCAGGAATGTGCCTTTTTCCATTACTTTTTTGTTTTGAGCCTTGCTATGAAGCCAGACTAGCCTTGATCCTGTTGCCTTTATCTGATTGGTCCCCTTCCTACCTACCCACCCACCCCCCAGCCCCAGATCCTGCATAGTGAGGACTCTCTTAGCCTAGGCAAAGGAAAGGACAGATGGGTTCTAGTGAGAGAGCCAGATCCTGTCCACCGCCCCTCTAAACACTGTTTCTACCCCTTCCCCATCCTGAAGGATGGAAACGGCAGAGGGGCTATAGAGATGGCCTTGACCTCTGGCCTCTCTCTCCAGAGATGGCCTTACCCTCGGAGTCTGCTTGGAGATCTAGGTAGAGCCCTGGAGCTGAGCTCAGAGCCTGGCTGAGTGCACATCCCTTTCGAGCTCACTTGTCTGATCCAAACCGAAGTCTCCTCATCACAGAATCCATGAGTTGTTGCAAATGATGTCAAAGGGCCATGCAAGTTCAGCCTGTAGAGCAGCCCCCTGCCACCACATGCACCACCACCACGCCTCACCTCTGGTAGTAAGACTTGCTGTGCAGCCTCGGTGGGAGTCAGGAAATCTGTGATGGACACTAAGGCTGGTTCCCTCAGGATGACTTTGACCTGTGAGGACAGACCTGTTTCTCGGATCTTCCCTGTTCCTTTCACCTTCCCTCCCTCTCTAGGTAGGGTCTCCTTGTCTTCAGTCTCTGATGTAAGTGCTCCATGGCCTTGGCCTTTTGTGATCAAAGCACGGGCCGTGGATTCTGCATCTCCACCCATCCCCTGGGTGAACAGAGTATGTTTAAGGCCTGGCAGTAGGTGCAGGTCAGCTTCCACCTACAGCTATTGTACTTCACTAGCAGAAAGTGGTTTGAGGCCATGGAGAGGGTGGGAGCAGTTCCTGGCTAAGTGTGGATGTTTAAAGCATAGATTAGCCCACACTCCCACACACTGAGGCCTTACCTGTTTTCCACACCTCCCTGCCATCCAAGCCAGCCTCGTTCTCCTAAGAAAACCGCTGACTCCATTTTGTGTGTTGCTACACATCGGGGAGGAAGGGACACTGGCGCCTGAAAATGAAGCTGCAGAGGCTCTGGAGAATTCCAAGACATCTTGGTTCGAGTTGGGGCAAGCTACGGAGGGGTAGGTGGCTGGGACAGGAGCCCCTCCCCACCCAGACTGCTGCTTCCCAGAATTTGTTTGACTTGGATGTTGGGCTGAACTGTGGCAGAAAATGGCTTCCCACAGGGCGCCTGGGCTGGAGTGACACTGCCCTGCTTGTACTGGAGCTGGCAGGTTGCAGAGCGGGTGAGCTGAGGCCAAGTGTCTGCACAGCAATGGAAAATAGGACCTGGCCCCTGCCTGGATCTTTGGTTTCTTCCCCACCCCAGCCATAGTTACCAACAACCAAGATCAGGAATCCCAATCTCTGGGTGGTGGTGAGAATCGGATCCATTTGCGTGCGCACACATACACACACACACACACACACACACACACACACACACACTCTCCTCTCTCACAGACTCAGCCCGTTTTCAAAGCGCCAGTGGCAACATTCCAGACCTTGCTATGGATCCAGAGAAGCCGTGGCTGCTGGCTGAGGGTTACTGGTTACTTCCCAAATTTGGACAGGCTTTGATAAGCAACCTTACAGGAGTGGATCTGGGATGGCTAGTGCTTACTGTCCTAAATGAGCCCTTCCTGGCTTCTGTGCTTCTTCCGGAGGTGTGCTGGGTCTAATGCCCATAGGTCCGTGTGTCCTGGGTGGTTCTGTCTGGTTTTTGGTTCAGTTCAGTTTTTATAAGGAGATGTGGCCTCTGAAATGGGTCTCACAGTTTGGGACCTAAAAATACCTTGGATTTACAAGAAACATGTTTTCTTTGGTAACACACACACACAGAGGTGGGTGACTCTTGTCTGGGGATTTCTGGCTTTGGGCCCAGGGGTGGGGGTGGGGGTGGGGGGGGCTATGTCTCAGATCTCAGGGTTCTGGCAGCTTCTGCAGTTGTTGCTTCGTGGGTTCTGGGTAAATTCATGTGGCCTTAAGAAAAGCTATCGGCCTACGATTTCTGAGTTCCTCCCTGTCCTGGTTGGGTCAGAGAGTTTTAATGGGATCTGTCAACTCTTTTATTCTCTTGTGGTGCTAGGAATTGAACCCAAAGCCTAAAACATGGAAGGCCAGCTATCAGAAGGAAGGTATTTCGACCAAAGACTGTCTGGATTCAAAAAGAAAGGAAAGGAAAGCCAGTCTTAGTATTTCTTGTATGTTTTCGTGTTTTGGAGTCTGACTGCCCAACACCTGGGTGCTCCTTTCTTTGGAAAAAATCAGGCTGGTCCAGGGACATTTTCATTTTCCATCAAGTGGTGGCATGCAGCTGTGGAAAGCAACATCCTGTCCCCAGATGAGACAGTTTTATAAAAATTATATCCATCCGGGTAATTTTCTGCCCCACCCACCCAAGAAAATACTTAGTCATGGATTAATGTGTGTGTGTTGGCAGGGAAGGGAGAGTATTTGTTTAGGGTGTTGTTGTTGTTTTATTTTTTGCAGTTTTTGTTTTGTTTTGTTTTGTTTTGTTTTGTTTTGTTTGAGACAGGGTCTCTCTATGTAGACCAGTCTGGTCTCAAACTCAGATCCTCCTTCCTTGGCTTCTACCTCCCAAGTGCTGGGATTAAAGGCGTGGAACAGAACCACTCCTGGCTAAGTCTGAAGTATTATGTATATGTTTTTATTGAGGACTTCAAGGTCAAACCCTTTTTTAGGGAATCCCATGAAATTGGTGGGGCTTTCTTCCAGAAGGAAAAATGCTATGCATAGTTTGTTTGGGTTTTGTTTTTGGTTCCCCCCCCCCTTTGTTATGTCCTGGAGGCCTTATGAACCTCAGGTCATGAGTGGCTCCATAATAATTTGTTTCCCTTGGTTTCTAGGTAACCTCTGGTATGTCCTGAATCCCATGTTTCTGACATAATTGACTTCCTGAAAGTGCATGAGGGGATAATAGAGTGGTTTTTTTTTTTTTTAAGTACTATTAAAAACCCTAAATTTAGCTGAGTGTGGTGGTGCACAACTTTAATCCCAGCACTGGGGGGGGGGGGGGGGGGGGGGGGCGGCAGGGGGAGGCGGTTCTGTGTGAGTTCAAGGCCGGGATGGGTCTATATAGTGAGTTCCAAGGAGAGACAAGAGCGACTTAGTGAGACCCTACCTAACGAAAGAGAGAGAGGCAGACTGACTGACTGACTCCATTTTGGGTTTGCTTGGACAGTCTCAGCCCTCTACACCCGCCCCCCGCCCCCCGCCACCACCCACACCCATACAACCATCGCATCTGCCCTGACAACACATTTGAGATTCCCATGACCTTGCCAATGGTCCACATGCATTAACCAAAATAATGGGCAAGTTATGTCTAAGGTAGCTGTTGCGCTCCACCAGGAGTGCCCATTTCAAGATGACTCTGACCACCATCTATCTACCTGTGATGTGTCTGTGTGGGTTTCACCTTTAAAAACGCCGGACCCCTGAGCTTGGGCACCAAGAGACTCGTCAGAGGCTCAAGCCCGCTCCTGGTTTGGCCATCAGTAAAAAAGACTTGAAACTTTTACTTGGCTTAATCGCCATGGTTGTGGTTAGCATGGACCATTACAAAAACAAAACAACAAAAGAGAAACCCTAAGTTCCGCACTGCAGCTGTCGAGGCTGGAGGCATGGCTCAGCGGACCCAAGTTTGGTTCCCAGCACCCACACAGTGTCTCATAAGCAGCTATAACGCCTTTTCCTGGGGATCCCATGTCTTTTTCTGATCTCCAAGGGCACCAGATGTGCACACACTGCACAAAAATGCATTCAGGCAAGACAATAAGTCTTTTCTCTTTAAAGACTAGGGGTATAGCCCACAAAAGGAATCCAGCTTCATCAGCTTCCAGGCAGGTCTTGCTTATTGGTGATTCCTCTTCCCACCCCATAGAGCCCTATCTCCTCTCTCCTCTGGGAACTTTGAGAAGGGCAGACTGTCTTAGGGGCGGGGATAGGGATTGGGTCTCTAGAAAGGTAACAAGCCACCTGGGTAAGTGACAGGAACAGCCAAAACAGTCTAGCTTGGATAGGGCCCATGTTAATTGGATTCCAAAGAAGGCTCCGTGGGTTTGGGAACCGTTCGCCTGGCGAAGTGTCACCAGCCTGGGTGTTAAGCCCTTGCCCGATGAGGACAACAGGCGCTGTGCAGAGGGACAGAGGTGGCCTTCACAGCTGCCCCGATGCCCATGGGGGAGGGGCATCCTGTGACCACTGCCAACACCCAAGCAGACTCCCACTGGCTTCCCACCTCCAAACAGCCTCTTAGCATCAGAAGGCAGCCCCTGTTCACTGACACATGCCACAGTTTGAGCTGCTAGTATGTCCAGATCAGAAACTAACCACAGCTCCTGTGTGGCCCACTGGAGCTGTCCTAGACTTGAGCTAAAAATACCAGAAAGTAAATTGAACCAATTTATTAAAGTCAAACAGATTTCTGCCATATTCTAATTTTCATTTCTTTTCCCACCTACAGTGAGCCTATAGTATGATGCAATGGATTTATTAAAAACTGAATAAAAAGATCAGCAAGGCTGTGAAGAGTTGTGAGCTCACCATTGCTTTCCAGTGGGTAGAAGTTTAGGTATTTGGGGTACATGTCAGTTCTAGGTGAGAACTAGCAGAATGCCAGTTTGCACATACACCACACCTCCACACCCCAGCTCTGATGGGTGTTTTCAGGCAAGGAGCGTGCACCCCAGAAACAGGCCCTCCTCACCAAGGTGGCCTGGATGCTGCAGGTGTCGGTCTATTACCGGTAAACCTAAACACGTGGTGTCCTGTGGAGTTTGAGACAAGGTCGCACTATGTGGCTAGAATGCTCTATGTGGACCATACTGGCCTCAAACTCTCAATAACACCCCCCCCCCTTTCCTCTCAAAAGCGGGGATTTTGGATGACTCCACGCCTGTCAACAGTCAAATGTTAAACCTCCTTTACCGGCCTTGGACATCCTTCCACGCTCTGCCTTGTGCTGATCAACTTGTGATCCTGGGTCTGAGGCGCATAATAACCTTTAAGTGACACAGAAAAACTTGTTGCAGGTAGACATTAGATTACTGTCCAGTGCTGGGCTTGGAGAGGCCTTAGTCCTTTGTAATGGGAAGCTGCCGTCATTCTCATGCCGCAGTTCTAACCTCTAGGGGCCCATGGTGTGTTGCTGCCGGAGGCTCCAGGTTGTATCTCAGAAGGCAGTTTTTCAAGAGATAAGGACACGGGGTGGGCTGGCAGCCCTGACCGGTGGAGGCAGAGGGCAGCTGCAGCAGTGGGAAAGCTAAGCCGAGAAGAGGCGCCAAGTCCCTCAGGGCTCTGCTTCTCAGCACCGCTTTGGTGGAGTGGAGTGAGGGTGTGGACGGAGCTCAGGAAGCCAGCAGCCAGAGGAAGGAAGCCCGGACCTTGCTTAGCCCATCTTCACTTCTGCACGTGGGGTGGGGCAGCAAGAGCTGGACACCTTAGGGAGGTGTTCACCATGTGAGGAAAGCAAGTATGTGGTGTTCTGGAGTCTGAAGCAAAGCAGCCTCCACCACCACCACCACACACATGTGTCACATGATTTTGGTTAAGATCAGAATGCCTGCCTTCAGCAGAAAGGGGATTATTTCCGGGCTGGGGAGAAGAGGGGCGAGCTGTGTGCCTGGCAAGCAGGCAGGCAGTGGAAACTTCAGCTGAGATGTTTGAAAGGTTAGCCTGAGCCTCAAGCATCTAGGTCAGACTCTGCTGCTGAAGGTCAAGGTCACCTCAGTGAAAGGGCTGGAGGGAGAGGGTCAACACGGTGCCGACTCTGCCTGTAGAAGAGAGGAGCCTTTTCGTTTGTTTGGTTTTCAAGACGGTCTCTCTGTGTAGCCTTGGCTGTCTTGGACTAGCTTTGTCCACCAGGCTGGCCTCAGACTCACAGAGATCCGCCTGCCTCCGCCTCCCTGAGCGCTGGGATCACAGGCGTGTGCCACTGCGCCCAGCCTGAAGGGAGGATTTCTCAATTCCTCAACTTGTCCACACTAGGTTGCTGTCTCATTACTAGGATGATGCCCTGAGAAGAAGTCAGTGTGGCCCTGCATCCGCGGTTCTCAGTCTTCCTAATGCTTCCTTTGACACACCTCATGTTGTGGCGGCCCCCAGCCATAAAATTATTTTTGTTGCTACATCCTAACTGTGCTTTTGCTACATGTCATCATAATGTAATGTCCTGTGAATGCTACTGTAAAGCATAACTGTAATCATAATGTAAATATCTAAGATGCAGGATGTCTGATACACAGCCCTTGTGAAAGGGTCGTTCAACAAAGCCCCCCCAAAAGGAGTTGTGACCCACAGGTTGAGAACCACTGTCCTGAATCTTCCACACCCTGGTAAATCTCTACATACAAACCGTTTCTACCAAGAATGAGATTGGATTTGAGAAACAGACTTCTCTCTCTCACGGTCTGTGTCATGCAGGTGACAGAGAGCTGGCAGCTGAGTCACCATGAGCATGCCATGACGTGGGCAAATTACTTCACCTCTCTAAACTTGTTTTTTCTTCTCTGACTAACTAGCTGACCCTGACTATGGAAACCATCCATGTACGGATGCCAGAACCCTATGACAGAGCTCTGGGCAGGTCAGCATGCAGGCCAGCCATGGTCTCAGGCTGTCAGTCACACATATGAGCCTGGGAAGTCAAGGAAAAGGGCCCCTTCTTTAACTTGTATATTGGACAACTGGATTTTTTTTTTTAATGTTGGATTATATGAGTATCATAACTTTCTCAAAATTTAAGACACAAACTAGAAGAAATTGCCTTCCTAAGGGCCTGGCTTCTTATGGGAGGCTGGGATTTTTGTCACTGAGCTTGCACACACGGCCCATGATGCTACAGAAGAGTCATGGAGACCTGGGCCAGGTGTCACCGGCCTGCAGGAAGATCAAGAGTTCAAGGTGCTTGTCAGCCACATAGTTTAAGGCCAGGGAGAGCTATACAACACACACACATGAAAAAAAAAGGAGCAAAAGATAGCAGCAAAGGTTATTTATGAACCAGAGAGTAATTATTTGCGGGGGTTGGTGAGGAGGTGGCAAATGACTGACTTAAGGCTCATTTTTCCTATCCGCATTAGAGAGGCAGTAATGAAGCATTTAATGCAAAGCTTTTGTCCCTTCCCTGGCTCACGGTTAAGTTGGTTAGCGTTCGTATCTACAGACATCGCTGGAGTCACAGCACCACTAAGCTTTCTATCAAGGTTTTTGGGGCATAGAGCTGGTCCCAAGGTTTCTGTTGACCCAGATCTCCCTCCTGCAGCTCTGGGGACTCACAGCACAGGGTGGCTCGGAGCTGAAGTTGGCCTCCGGCCTCCTTTCTGGCACACGGAGCTTATCTCTCCATCCACAGAATGCTTGCCTGACTGTCTCCCCAGTTTGGGAAGGGTGGCAAAGTTAGCCCCAATGGCAAGGGCTCACCTCTTGAAGCTTGGCTTGGGTGTTAATTCCCAATAGTTGAAGAGCTCGGCGCGGAGGCACAAACTCACGGTCCCAGCACTTGACATTCAGAGGCAGAAGGATCATAAGTTCCAGGTCATTCTCTGCTGTGTAACAAGTTCAAGACCACCCTGGCCTCCATGACACCCTGCATCCAAACAACAGCAGAGAATGAAAGGAAGGAGGGGCAGGCAGGGCCCCTCCCCTTCCAGCTCACCCCATATACTTCCCAAAAGAGGTTTGAATCTTTTATCTAGAGTCTTCTGGACAACGAGGACTCCTCCCCCTCTCCCTCCAAAACCAGGTCCCAGAGGATGTCAAGCCAGATCACCATTATTTTGGGCAGACATCAGGAGAGGAGCACGTGGATGGAGCTCCCTGAAGCACATTTTTCAGGGACTATGACCAGTCCTGTCTCAGCAGAGGGCAAGAACCATGAACCCAAGGGAAGAGCCCGGGCTCTGCTCTCCCGCCTGCCCCAGGAGGCTGACACTTCATCCTCAAGCCTGGGCAAGGAGGGAAATCCTTGTCACTAAATTAAAGTTTAAGCTAGAGTATTTTTCCAAGCGCAACCTGTCTGGGCCGCCAGTCTCTCTGACTTGGGGATTCCCGGGCCTACCTGAGCAATTCTCTGAGGTAGAATTTTAATCTCTGTGACCTTGGTTCAATTGGAACCTTTTCCTGTTATGCCTGTGTTCTAAGACAGCTGCTTAACATCCCTGAGGATTTCTAGTCACGTATAAAGAAGGATGCTGGCCTTCTCTACTGCATCCCACCATGCACTGGTCCTCACAGATAAGAACCGCTGCTGTTATTGTCCATCTCTGTTGTGGCTATTGTTTATTTCCCCTCACCTGCCCTGGCAGGAAAACCTGCCAGGAACTGAGTCAGTGCTAAAAGCTAGACAACCTACACAACCTGTCTACGGTCTCTCTGTTCTCTCGTTTAAAAATAAAAAGGAAAAAAAAATCTCTTGGAGAGTTTGGGGTAGTGTGAAACCAGAGTCTGTGCTTCGCTCAGGAAAATCAGGGTATAGTGTTCACCAGCCTTCAGCCCCGGCTGCCCGTGGGAACCTCTTACAACTTCTCTGAGTCATTGGAGAAGAACTGGGGTAAAGAGGTAAGCACACCTTTGGGAGCCAGATGCAGGCTCCAGCTTGAGCCCTTTGCCCAAGCTTCCTAACCTTGATCATACAGTGTGGAGCTGCCCAGCCAGTATACCTGCTTCAGTCTTCCCACCCCCACCCTGGCCTCCGCTGGCACCAGCCAGCAGTCTAGGTGGACTTCCGGTGGCTTTATGGTTGGGTTGGTTAGAGTGCCGGAGCCCCACTCCCGGTATCAGTGTCCAGTGGGGAAACAGCTTTGCTCCTTTCAGCTGAGGCCACAAGCTCACCTCCCACAGACCGAAAGTCAGCCCAGGAAATCGCACGACTCTTTCCTTTAGAGTTTTTTAGAAAGGGTGTGGGGAAAGCTCTCCTCCAGGCTCACAAGTCCAGAGAAAGCCGTTTCCTTCCCGTCCTTCTTGTGCAGTATTTAAACAAAAGTCAGGGTAGTGATTGGGTACCTGAACGTGTCAGAATAACCCAGGGCATGTGATCAAACACAGGCTTCTGGGTAACGTACTCCTGACCTGACAGCTGGCTGGCCAGCGGGTCCCCAAGGATTTGCTGCAGGAGTGAATGCTGAATCCCGCCCACTTGGTAGAAGCTGTGAGAATAGAAGTTCAAGGCTTGGCCTGGACCTTCCCTTCCAGTCCGTATATTCAACTCAAGTTGGCCCTGTGCTCTTTAAACTTTGCCAAATGCAAACGGTTTGTGATCCTCAAGGAAAAGCAGCCGTGAAGTCTCTTCTGTTGGTGTGGACCTGAGTTTTGTTCATAACTGAGGGGTGGGACCTGGGTGTGGGAGGACCCCTCCCTCTAGCACTACCTACACACTCGCCCCACCCCAGTCTCCGGTCGGGGGAGGGAGACAGGGGAGGATTACAGGAGGTTGCAGCTCGGGAGCCTCTTGCTGGCGTTGCCTGGCCCAGCCCCCTAACTAGTGACTGGGCCCATCTCAGGCTTTGGCATTTGCTGGCGAGAGGAGGTTGCCATGGGGATGGGTGAGCCCACAGGTCTGGGTGGCCTGACTCTCGCTTTTGAATGTTGAAGCCTGTGGACACAGAGGGCCTTATCTTCGCCTCGGTGGCTTTCTTCAAGCTTGACTGATATTTTAGGGCCTGGGAAACAGCTGATGGCAAAATTGCATCCTGGCTATTTGGTGTGTTACCGACTTCCTGGGCAGTGCAAACAACCGTGCCTATGGGTGCCCAAGTGTCCAAACAAAAACATAAAGCAGAGCAGTGAGTGTCTGCTGAGGGGGAGAGTTAAGAGCTGGGATCCTTTCCTATGCTAGCCAGGGAGAACCCTCCCCCCCTGCTCTCTGCCCATTCTGGAACCCTAGGAGAGGCCACAGCCTGGGGTCTGAGCATAGCTCCCCGGCCTCCCCCACTCTCCCCCCCTCCCCGCCACCAAAGACACACAATCTTAGAAAACAGAAATCCAATGTCCCAAATTATCCTGCTTCTGTCGGCCACCTGCTCAGATCACAGAGGACGTACAAGGTCCGAGGCGTGTCCTTGACTGTCTTTCTCAAGGTTTATTACTATTGGTTTATTACCATTTTTTTTTCCATCTACACAGACTGGGTGGCTATAATAACCTACAGTTTCCAAAGTGCTTCTTGTGTGTACTTCTTGGACCTTCGCCTTCCACCTAGGCTGAAAGTGACACAGTAGTGTGTGCGTGGGCGCGTTTTGTCCGTGTGTGTTTATAAACAAATGAACCACGTGTACGGTGCACGCCTGTAAGCCCAGCAGCATTCAGAAGGCTGAGGCAGGAGAATCACCACAAGTTTGAGGCCAGCCTCGATGAGTATCTCTGAGCCACAGTAAGCCTGTCTTACTGAAATGAACAAATGAGGACCCTTAAAGGTTGAGGAAAGTGCTTGGTTTCGGAGCTCCTGAAGGCAGGGCCAGATTTACATGGGGTCCTTCTCAGCAGAGCTGTACACTCTCGTCCCCTGTGTCCCTTGGTGGGGCCAGAGTAAAGGAATGCTTATAATTCCCCAGGTGATTCCCACCCTATGTACAGCCAGGAACTGGTGGCCCTGTCATCAGGTGACAGGTGGCAGCTTTAGGCCTTCCTGCTTCTTGCTTGCTACATGTATATTTTGCCATTATTGTTCCCTGAAATAGCCATTGTTTTCCTGGAAGGACAACAGGAAGTAGGAAAATTAAAACCCTCCCCCTTTTTCCCAGAGGCTATCCACCCCCAACCATCCACCTCAGTCCCTCCCAATGTGGCAGGTAAGGCTACCTCAAGACAGTGCAGAGTAGGCCGGAGGTGTGGCTGAGTCAGTTGGTAGAATGCTTGCCTAACATGGACAAAGCCTCGAGCTCAATGGCCAGTACCACATAAACCAGGCCAGGTGGCACACACCTGCAGTCTCAGGAGCTGGAAGCAGGAAGATCTAAAGTTCAAGGTCATCCTTAGCTACATAAAAAGTTTATGACTGGGCCTGTCTCAGCCCCATTCTTCACCCCTCCTCCCACCCTCCCTCTCACTCTGAAAAATACAAAGAAAGCCCAACAGGCCGAGTTCCCTCTGCTCTCTCTTTTCTGGATTCTCTAACCCCAGCTGGGGAAAGTGTGATGAGCATTTTGTCCTTTAAAAAAGAAAGAGTATGGCCAATGGAGCCACAGTATAAGCCATGGCCCAGCCCAGCACACCCAGTGTGTTTTGATTGGGATCTGTCCCACAGGGTCACATGCCACCTCCCACCTGAGGGGACCAGATGCTAGTCCCCTCCTGGTCCATCTGCCCACAGACTTGAATAGTTTCTGTCAGCTTCCCCTCCCCCAGCGGGTGCATACCTTGGCAGGTTCTATCTGGATCCAGTTTTGCAAGCCTAGCCGGGAACAACTGAGCAGGCAGGTACCCCTAAGCTCTATTATTATACTTTTTTTTTTTTTCCAAATCGTCCTTTGGAATTGGAGGTATTTCCATTGGTTGCAGGTCATGTGTCAGGGTGAGCCTGTTCCCGTAGAGAGATTTTCAGTGTGACTCACCAAAACCCTCCACTACAGGGAAAATAGAAATGAGCTGGAAGGTGGCACCGTGGTGGAGGGCTTGGGTCTCAGTTCACAAGTCCAAGGCCTTGGTTCCAGCCTTAACATTAGAAAGGAAAGGCGGGGAGGGGAAGTTTCATGAAATTGGCTGAAGCCCTACAGGACCAGGTTTCCCGAGTGTTCAGCCAGAGTTGGAGTGTGCCGCTGGATTCCTCAAAGGGTGGGGTTATAGAGAGGAGAGGACAGCGAGCACTTTGCAGAAACTTGGCCTCTCAAAAGGCTTTAGAAAAGCGGGGCATGGTGTCACACGCCTGTAATCCCAGCCCTTGGAGAACATGGGAGGGTGGGAAATGAGAGACCAACCCCAGCTGTGCATAGAGGGATCACGTTGGAAGGTAGCAAAGACTTCATAAGGATTGGCCTCATATCTCATCCGGGGCCTTACATATGGCAGGCAGGTGCCCTACCTGGGGGGGGGGGGGGGGGGGGGGGCGACTCTGTTTTGGTTTTAAGTCAGGATTTAACTACATAGCCTATGGCCTCAAAGAGCCCCCTGCCTCAGTTTCCCAAGTGCTAGGATTACAGATGTGCTACACCAAACCTTTTTGGGGGGTGTGGGGAGAGGTGGGGAGAGACCGCATCTCACTACATATCCTGGAATTGACGATATAGCTGGCCTCAAACTCAGAGCTCTGCCCGCCTCTGCCTCCTGAGTGCTGGGATTAAAGCCCACCCCACCACACCTGTGCCGAAGCCTCCTTAGTGCTAGAATCATAGGCAGGTGCCACTGTGCCCAGTCTCATGGGTTGTGATATAGCAGGAAAGGGCCCTTCCGCTGTCTCTTAGGAGTTGCTGTGTCCAAAGAACGGATGGGTGGGGAGCATGATTTGAAAAGGAATAAAGACCTCAATCTGACCTTAAGGCACATGCGCTCTGTGAGACCTTCGGTAAGGGTGCTGGAATGAGAGCAGTTCAGGTGGCTGGGGCATTTCAGGAGGGACTTAGGTGGTCAGAGGCAGGGATTCCCTGGGGCTGAGTCTGGGAAACTGAGATTTCATCAAAGGTAGAGGAGGAGCCTGGGTTTCTTATCGTCAGCTGCGTGGGACAACTGAACTGTGGATTCAGGACTTGAAGGGACAGTGTCGAGGAGCAAAGTTGAAGAAAGAGAGTTTGGGTTTCCATTTTGTTCGTTCTTGCTTTTTTTAGGGTTGAGAGTCCTGCCAGTGTGGTGTTGGCACAGACAGAGGCGGTAAAGAAGCTAATTAACTGAGCAGCCCTGGGAGGAGCTGCAAGCCTTGTGGGGGAGAGACCGGCAGGCCACAGCGCCAGTGGCTTTTCAGACCTGCGGAGACCATTGCCAAGGCAGAGTAGCCTCCGCAGGCTTCTATTGTCACGTCACCCCTTTTCCCCTGTTTCCTCTGCCGCAGCCTCGATGGCTTCTTGTTCAGGGTTTATCTGAAATTGGCGGAGGTTTTGTGAAATGACCTTTCAGGCTAGAACCCAGGCTATCCCTGAACTCGCTATGGAGCCTGGCACTCTGTCCTCCTGCCCCAGCTTCCCAGGTACTGAGAGGACAGGCTCGCACCCCCACGTGGACTGGGCTTTGCCACATTACTGTTAACTAGTGCCACGCTCACTTCCACTAGTGTCCTTTCTGTCCCAGTGTCTCACCCAAGATCCCACACAACAGCAGCGTCGTCCTAAATCTCTGGTGACCTATGACAGCCTCCGACTTTCCTTGCTCTCATGATCCCGGCAGTTTTTATAAAGATACCGGTCACCTAGCACTGGGGAGACTGAAGTAGAAGGAGGATGGAGGAGTTTTGGGCTAGGCTAGACTACCTAATGAAACTTTGTCCAAAAAAAAAAAACAAACAAACAAAACAAAAAGCATGGGTGAGCGACATGGCTCCCCAACACCCTTGAGGATGTGAGGACCAGAACCGGGGGTGATGGCACTGGAGTTTAGGGAGATGGGAGGTAGAGAAGGGAAGCCACAGAAAGCTCTCGGCCACTGTGGTTACATAAGCAGCAAATAAGGGACCCTGTCAGAAGATGAGAGGCAGCTTGTCCTCTGACCTCCACACATGTGCCGTAGCATACACAAAAGTATATACAAACACACACACATATATTGTTTAAAAAAAAAAAAAAAAACTGAAAAGAGGGAGAAAAAAATTCCAGTCTAAGTTCTTTGTGGATTGTATGCAGTTTAGGTTTGTCTCAGTTTTCTTATGGCCCATCCTATAATACTATTTTTTCTTAATCCGTATGAATGACAAAACAAAGCGAGCCCCAGTAAAACAATGGAAGAAACTCCTTTTTTCCTTCACTGTCACATGGATGGAACCATTTGGGGCCAGATGGCAAAGGAGCTTTTCGCAGCAAAACCAGACTGTTTCCATTTGGCTTTTGTTGGAAACAAAAAAGGTAATGAGGCCAACCGTAGGCAGGGCCTCTGGCTTGGAGTGCTGCCTCTGGACTTTCGTCCCCTCCAGCTGGTGAGCAGGCTCAGGGCTGGCCCCTTTCTAAGGGCCTGTGGGAGCATCGGCATCAAACCTGCCCAGGTCATGTCCTGACGGACACAGTGGCAGTGGCCTGGGCAGCTTGGTGGCTGACATGACTGCTACATGTCTGTCCAGTAGTTGGCTTGTAAAGGAACTTTTGTCAGGTTTCTTTACCCCCTTGTGATAAAATACTGACAAAAATAGCTCGAGAGAGAAAGGGTTCATTTTGGCTCCAGTTGAATGGTATACAGGCCATCAAGGAAGGGTGGTCCTGGGGCAGGAGCTTGGAGACTCAACCTTTTTGCCTCATAGATGTATACATAGCCATTCCCTGCTGTACCCAGGAACTTGTGCTCCTATCCTTACCTAGGAGCTCTTGCCTGTGGGGATCAGGAACAGGGGGAAAGGGGTGAGCGGCAACAGAGTCCACGCAAAATCCAGACTCAAAGGTGCAGATCTAACTTTATTGTAGAGTGCGAAAAGCCTTTATACGATTGAAGGGCCCATCAGACCATGCTAGCCTCAAGCGCCAATAACCATCAGTCAGGTTGGTGCAGCTATAAGGAAATGGGGGGGGGGGTCAGGGTCACCTCAGGAGCCTTCCCTAAGGAAGGGGGAAGCAGTCACCATCCTAGCCTCCATTTTGAGACTTCACTAGTGTGCTAGGAGTCCCTAGTGGATCATCACTGTGTGCAATGGATCAGGATCATTGCTGTAGGAGCCACTGGCGCCTCACTTGCCATTCTCTGTGGGCCTCCAAATGCTGAGTAAGGCCTATATGGTGTTGCTAAGGGAATACTGTCCAGCAAGAAGCCTGTGCACATACAGCATAGCAGACAGGAGAGGCCTAACCTAACTCTCCATTGCACAGGAACCCGCAGAGGCAGATCTGTCTCGACCTTGTGGGGTCCCTTGGTAACTGATTGACACGATGCTTTTCTAAAGGTGAAAGCTGCCTGGTTCTTGCTACTGGTCCCTTCTCATTTAGTTTCTCCTGTGGTGGAGCCAGAAGGGGGCAACGGAAGTACCCCAACCACTGCCACCAAAAGCAAGCTTCCCCAGGAGGAATTCAGAGCTCCTTAAACAATGTTACCTGAGTAAACAAAAGTGAGTTTTTCAAGTTTCACAGCCCCGCCTCCCCCCAGCTGACCTAGCCAGCCAGAGCTGTCTTTCTATCACACAGAACAGGCCAGCTAATGACATACAGGGCGTACCCCTCCAGCCACTTAGCACCAGGAATCAACAAAAATGGCAGCAAGTAAGCTACTCCTGGAACCCCAGTAACTAGAAAGGCAAGAGAAGGTTCAAAACCAAGCCTGGGCCACAAACAGCAAGTTCCTCAGAAGCCAGGCTGCACAGTGGGAAACCTGTGTCCCAACCGAACAAGAGCTGAGCCTGGTAGTGTACAACAGGGGGGTGGGGAGTGGGGGTTGGAGGGGAGCCTAACCTACAGAGTGAGTTCCAAAACAGCCAGAGCTCCATAGTGAGACCAAGTCTCTGCAGCCATCCGCATTTGTTTCTTCATGGTTAGGCTGCTAGACTTGTGTAGCACTGTGGTGTAGACAGCCCAGTAGTATGACACTAGGCTTGGGGCCTGTGGGTGAAGCCCGAAGGTTAGGATCAACTTCTGCTCTCAGCTGTGGCCCAGGTTAGACCCTGAGACTTTTCTTTCCTGCTGAGCTCCTGCTTTCTAACCCAGATTTCTTCCTCCCACCTGAGCCCACAGACTAAAGGAGCAGGACTTCAAAATCCTTAAGCCAGGGCTTCTTGTGTTTTTTTTCCTACCCCCTTTTCACCATAGGAAAAAAATTCCATGGCCTAAGGTGGATGTGTGTATCAAATAATTATGTGTACAAATCATTTCCCCGTGTGTCTTGCTAAGGAAGGAAAACATGACCTGTGTCTTCGTAAGCACAGCTCTCAGGTTCTGTAATTCCTTCCCTGTCAAGCCTGGCCTTCGGGAACCCTTCCTGTGTCGAGCCAGGGACACTTGGCCTTGGGGTCTTCCTGGTGTTTAGCAAAGTCTTATGTAAGAGGTGGACTGATCGGTGTGGGAAGATGCTGGTTGACCATCCATGGAATGGAGGGTGCTGGGTCATGTGACCTTGTGCTGAGAAAGTGGGGTTGCTTTCTTACAGTCCATTAGGTGCCTCCTTCTTGTAGTTCTAACATAAGCCCATTATTGTCTGGCCAAGCCAGTAAGGCAGGGGCAGGTCACATCCACCATTCCTGTTTACAGATGGGAAGGCTGAAACGGCAGGACTGTAAACCAGGAAATACAACCCACATTGTGGGAACTCAGTGTGGATGCCAACTCCGCCAGCACCTCCGTGGGTACAGGCAAGGTGGTTTATATAGGCTGACGTCCTGGGTGGCTCTTCCCGCCGTCACTGTGGACACTTGGCACTCAGTACCCCCGATCCAATTGCCACATCATGGGTAAAGTAGAGGAGAAGGGTCAGAATTGGGAGGAAGGGAGATCTGGCTGACCATAGCGGAGACACTCAGCTCCTGGGGCAAGGTATAGTGGCATTAAGTGTCCCTGGTATGTAGACCAGCCAAAACCAGTTCTGTCACCCCCGTGCAGCCGGCCACTACCCTGGAGTGCTATGAGTCACTCCCCCAGCAAGCCCCGGTACCGGTGATGAGGGGTCAGCTGGCTGGGGTTGGGGATGAAGGGGCTTGGCAGAGGCCTTGCTAACAGCATGTGATCATGTGATCACGCATTTATCATTGCTCTAGTTAAAAAAAAAAAAAAATCACCAATTTGTGGGATAGTCCTGGTCTTTCAGGAGGCTGAGGCAGGGGGATACCTAGAGCCCAGTAGTTCAAGACATGCCTGAGCAACACAGCTCGACAAGTAAAAATATCACTTAACATCCTATTAAACACTCCAGACACTCACCCACCTGCTCATCAGTTCCTCCCCACACCTTGAGCTCATCACTCACTTCCTAATCATTGTTTATTTTTTTTAATTGCTTATCACCTTTATGGCAGACATTTTATATGCAGCTTAAACCGCGCCCTGGTGTGTAGCTAGTGTGTGACTTCAGTGGTTCCTGCTTTGGTTGAACACGGTAAGATACATCTGTAGTGCCTCGTAGCCATCGTGATTCACCCTCACTGCTGCATGGTAGGATTCTGTGCCCGCCAACCGCAGTGCTTCTGGTAGGGAGCTGTTCATCCAATCCGGCCTACTGATAGTTTTGGCACACGGTTGATCACACACCTCCGGTCGCTTTCTGCTACTGCCAGATGCACTTGGAGGGCAGAAGGAGAGGATGGTGTCAGAGTCCTCTGCGAGTCTCTTCGGCGTTCCTTGAGCACATTAGCCCAGGCAGCCAGGACTAATGCCATTCGATGTGTTGAATGTCTTGCAGCTCGCCGGCATTGCGGTGCTTGCCATCGGACTCTGGCTCCGATTCGACTCTCAGACCAAGAGCATCTTTGAGCAAGAAAGTAATCATTCCAGTTTCTACACAGGTAAGACGAGGAGGTGGCACTTCAGCTCTGGAGAGGGACGTCACGACGACCTGAGGACTTGGGCCTGGGAGAGAGAGGGGCTGGCCACATGAGCCAGTCCTGTCCCTTTCAAGTTAGGTGGCTTTGTCCATGCATTTGCATCGGGCTGCTGTGGTTTCTTTTCTTGCCAGCTGAGTTTGGCAGCCTGACTGTTCTCTGAGGTGAAGTTGGGTCTGGCCAGGCTGCTGCTACCACTCCTGAGGGTGTGGGAACCTTGGTCCTAATGCTGTGTGTCTCCAAACTAAATTTTAGCATAATCATCTCAAGTCAGAAACCCTTGTCCTAGTGTGCATCCGAAGAGCCCAGAAGAGAAGGGGCTCCCTTCCCTGTATCTCTCCAGACCAGCTTCCTAGATATATAATCAAACTTAAAGATTAATGGGGGTGGGGAGGGTCCTCTGGAGGCACTTACATGAGGCCCTCAGAGGGAGGTCAAAGGAAAAGCTAAGTAAGCAAGAGAGCCAAGTGACAGAAAGAAAACAAAGAGGTGAAGGAAGGAAAGAGAGAGAACATGGAAGGGAGAGAAAAGAAATCCTGCCCTTTGGGAAAACTGCTTTTGCCTTAGGGAAGGGTTTTCCCTTTCAGTATGGTTGGAATCACCTGAGCCTGAACCAGGCAGTTGCTTTCTCTACACAGTTCCTTGGCCCTTCCTGGCTCCATTCAGCCCGTTTCTCTGCCTCTGTAAGAGGAGGTGCCACTGAGGACCATTTCCTGTAGCTGCCAGCTTGCGTACAACTCAGCCTTTGGTTCCACTCCGCCTGGTTTAGAAGTAGGAAGCCCCCTATTTTTAGGGTGATCCTGTCATGCCATCAGACCAGCGTGAGTTGTCACTTCCTTTCCACCCACTGAAGTTATTTTTACGAAAGACAAGAAAGCATCCTGACAGGATTATCATCTCACAGGCTGCAGGGACCAGGGGCCATGGTTCCAGTCAGCTTCCCTTTTCCCTCTAGCTGGCCAGGTAGCCGGGAGGAACTAAGTCACAAAGCCCCTGACTTCTCCATCTAGATCTCAGTTTTCCTGTCTTTTATTATTGTTCATCAGCGGTGGGGTGGGGAAGGGCTGGGTACGCTGCCCTGATCTTAAAAAGAAAGTGGAAAAGAGAACACTCGGTGGCTTATGGTTTGGCCTTTTGTTTTGTTTTTAAACTACAAGCAGAGTTTTTAGGGAGCGGGTTTCCATAGTGCCCTGACTTGTTTTAGCAACAGAGCTTTGATTCTGAGCAGGAATGCCACGGCAGAGAGCAGGAGGGAGTAGGATATGGGGGACGGGCATTTTCCACAGAGGAGTGGGGAGCTGAGGGGACCCCCTTCGCACTCCATGCCCCAGCACACAAGGGAGCTGTGAGTTCACTCCCTGGGGACAGCAGGTCCACAGACAGGAATGGGAACCTCTTCAGGCTGATCTCCTGAGCAAGGCCCCACACAGTTCCCCTGCATCTTCTGAAGGAGTCCCGAGTCCTCAGGCCTCCTGTCCTTTTGACTACTCCTGGTTACCTAGTAGTTCTTCCCATCATCTGGGACTCAGTATATTTTTAGATATGGGAAGAAAGATTCTCGCTGGTGACTGGGTGGTATGGGAAGAAACCACTTCCAAGCCCCACCCTTTCCTGGTGTAGTTCTCTGGGTCCATCCCTGCAACTCTACGAGGAACAGGGAGTATTTCCCGTCTCACAACCTAGAGAGCCCAGACCCTGGCCCAAACGCTTGTCCCTCAAACATAAACCCCAGCTCCTTCTGGGATTCTCTGTGCTGGGTTGTAGGTGGAGGGCCACTTGCAAACAGTGACCATCGCTCCTTCTCTGGGAACAGGGCAAGGCTCTCTGGGCTTTTTTTGACTTCACACAAATTGAGGCTAAGGGAGAAGCCCCCACACCTGTGGCCTTAGTCAGCTGGTGATAAGTAAGAAAACCTATCACCAGGCAAGAACGGTGACCACGGGAGTGGAGGAGCCAGAGCCCAGCTCTGGGAACCTCCTGGGGTTCTTTGTTGGCTGATAGATTGGTTTTTCGAGACAGGGTTTCTCTGTGTAGTCCTTAGCTGTCCTGGGCTTGCTTTGTAAACCAGGCTGGCCTCGAACTCAAAGAGATTCGCCTGCCTCTGCCTCCCTGAATGCTGGGATTACAGGCATGTGCCACCATACCGGGCTTCCTCCTGGAGTTCTAATCATGCTGGTTATGACGGAGTTTAAATGGCCTTCATCGGTCCTTCCTAAAGAGACCAGAGGATGATTGAAAGCAAGAGTTGCAGAAGACAGCAGTCCCTCACTGGAGCCTGGCATCCGTTGTCTCCTCAGCTCTGTCGGCACTCAGCCCCTTTGCGCTGGACCCGGCTAGCATTTCAGGGTGTTGTTGTTGATCTGGGAGATGGGAGGCTCCTGGAACCTAGGGCCTGCAGTATATACACGAGGCACCTCTCTACCATTAAGCTGTACCCCTAGCCTTCTTTTCCTTTAAAACTTTGAGACAGATTCTCACTAAGTTGTTGAAGCTGCCCTTGAACTTACTTAGGCTGGCCTTGAACTTGTAGTCTCCTGCCTCAGCCTCTTGAGTAGCTGGTATTAAAGGCCTATGCCACCAAGCCTTCTAAGCGTTCAGCTTTGAAGATGCTGTTCTTTTTTCAGGGACAAGGGGCTACTGCAAAGACACAAAAACATCGGGAAACCAAGTGGCGGTGGGCCCTGCCTGGACGACCATTACATTTTGGGAAACTGAAGTTGCTGTCCCTGGGCAAAGGGTCAAGGAAGCTTTGTCCTCTGTGTCCCCCTTGTCACTGGACTATGAGCCCTGCCCTTTTTGTGAACCAGAGTCCTCCCAACACGTGAGCTAGGAGTGCGAGCTTCACCCAGGGTGATTTTCTTGGCATCATGGGGGTGGCCAACCCTTGCACAGCTGACTTCTCATGCTTGCTGGGATGAGACCACAGCTTGCACAGTTGAGAAATGGTGTGTGATGAGGCAGAGAAGCAAGCCCTCAGGACAGGTGATAGCCTTATATGGGCCTTCTCTCCAGTTCAGGCCCTGGCAGGCTCATCCTCTCAGCAGGACACCATCTCAGGCTTACAAACATGTCACAGAACCACATTTTTTCTGGCCCGGGGCCCCCAGCTCTTCTTACCTACCGTGGTGTCCTTCTAGAATCATGGCTGCAGTGAAGGACTTTAGGAGGTCTAGCCAGAGGCTGTGAGTGTATCCATCCCTCCTTTGGAACCTTCTGGGTGTAAGTGTCCTCCCTGCTCAGAGCCTCATTTTCCCCACCTGAATTCGTACATAACCACACCCCTCCCTCTGAGAGTTACCATGGCCAGTGAGGCTCTTCTGCATGAGAGTAACCGGCCCCAGGAGAGAGAGAAAGCAAGAATGGGGAGGGGGGAGTAGAGTTGGGGATAATGAACTTCAAGCAAGTGAAGATGAGCCTAGAAGATCAGGTCCTCTTCCACACAGGGGAGGCTGCCGTGTCCTCCCTAGCCTGAGCTCAGAGTCCAACACACAGGTGGGCCAGGGCACCCTGATTCCTGTGCAAAGGACACCCTGACATATGCTACTGCTGAGCCTCCTTCCCCCCCCCACCCCATTTAAATAGACCTATAATGTCAGCCCAAGGGGTGGGATGTGCAATAAACAGCCCTTAAACAATTTAGCATGGAGATCCTGAGGAAGGCCGCCTGACGAACAAATTTTTCCATGAGTCAGACAGAAAGCTAACATTCGCTTGTTTTATAAAAGGGAACACTTTGTCATCTATCAGTGCCAGCCCTTGCTAACAAGTGTGGGGGGTGGGGCTGCGAGCAGCCTTCCCAAAAGGAAGCTGGGGTCAGCCCTTTTCAAAAACAAGCCTAAGGCTGGGGCCAAGCTCCTAGGTGAGTGTCTTCAGTGCCTTGCCTTCAGGAAGCCCTGGGTTTGAGCTCTAGCCTGGCAGGGCTACCATAGTGAGCAGATACAATCTGAGGCTCACAACAGGTCCATGACTCACGAGGCTCGGGCCACTCTATGACTTAAAGGCTGCTGCCAGGGCTGCTGCTGCCTTTCTCCTGACAGAGACACTCCAGAGCCGCAGCTGTCTGAACAAGATCGAAAGCCTACAGGCGCTTTACCCTAAAACTCTCTCTGGAGTGGATCTGTCCTGTGAGAACCCTCTTCTTGAACTCACAGCTACCCCAGCTGCCCTGGCTTTGCCAGGGTATCCAAGCTCCCATACCGCAGTGTGGACTCAGAAAAAAAAACAAAACAAGACAAAAAAAATGCATCCGTCTGTTTGCATTTGATTCTCCTGTGTGTGCTTCTGAATCCTTTCGATCTCTTAATACCACCCCAGCCCCCATCGATTCAGCCCCTGCTCTGCAGCTCAAAGGAGCGATCTCCCCCTTCCTTGTCTTGCCCTGATGCTGCAGTCAGAAACCATGGCTGTACTACTGCCTCACTCCCTGGTGTCCCCTTGGCAGCTGGCTCTCCTCCCCAGGGGCCATGCACGGGACTGTACTGCCTCCCAAGTTCAGTCTCCGCCCTCCCCCCACTACATTTGACTGGCTAGGAAGATGACTTGAGGACAATCTGCATTTGTCCCCTTGCCCAGTCTGGGCCAGGCATGCACAGGAACAATACCCGTATTCACCCACCGTGGGGTTTGCCAGTAACCCCACGTGACCTCACGTCACGGCAGATGGGAGGAGGCGAGGGAGGCACAAATGCCCACTGTGTGCTCTCTGCTCTGTGCCGCCCATGAGCAGCATTAGCTGCAGGCCGGTCCCACGGTCTCCTGGCTGCAGGGTCCAGCCCTGTGCTGGGTGGGTGCTGCAGGTTCGGGGGGGACAGTAATCACCGTGGCACGTGCCAAAAGTTTTTTCCGTGTAGTGTGCTGTGTCTTGTGAGAAGGCATCAGAGCTCCCACCCCCTCTCATTTTCAGCCCCTAGTTGAAGAACTCTCTCTGGTACCCGTGGGAGAATAGGGAGAGAGCATCCCCTCCATTAAAATCAACACTTGCTTTTCGCAATGGTTGCCAAGCCCTTATGTTATCGAGATTAGTAACAGTTGGCCCTGGCCCTGTGCTTATGTGGATGACACCATTGCACACATCACAGTAGTTCCAGGATACTGCACTGTTGTCTCTCTCTCTCTCACACACACACACACACACACACACACCGCCGTTTGTGGTGCTGAAAATTGAACCCAGTGCCTCACACTCAGTAAGTATGTACTCACCCCAAGTCCCAGTCATTTCTTTTTAAATTTATGTGTGCACGTGTGGACTCTTAGCTCCAGGCTGCACCACCCTCTTTTAGCCTCCAAGGACAACTGCATTCATGAGGACATACATCAACCTCTAGAGACATACACATCATTTGAATATATATATATTGTGTGTGTGTGCTCGCGCATGCACCTGCACGTCTGTTATGGTTTCCTAGGGGACTTAGGACAGAAGGCTCCACACGGGTAGTCCCTGCTCAACAACTGTAGCTTCTCAAGAGTGTCCCTGTATGATGGACGCTGTGGGCATAGCCATAGTGAGCTGGGATAAGTGTACCCAGGGCTGCCCCGCTGTGATTCCAGATCCAGGGATTTGTATTGTCTGGGCGTGGGCAGGACTTAAAGACTCTTTACTCCCTCCCCGTCTTCGCCGTTAACCACTCACATTGAAGACTTGGCATCGCTCACTCTCCCCTTAGACTGGTAAATCCTTTCAGCCTTAAGCTCGAGTAACTTCATTCCAACCGTAAGATCTCTTCAGTGGGCTGAAGGGATTTCTTGGCATTTAAGATGTGTGTGCGTGCATGTGTGTTTGTGTGTGTGCAATGTGAGGTGCCAAGAGAGGGCATGGTGGGGGCTAAAGTTACAGGCATCTGGGAGATGCCCATCATGGATCCTGGAATCCAGTGTCTGGTCCTCGTGGTTAAGCAACAAGTGCTGGTAACCACTGAGCCATCTCTGCAGCCTCAGAAACACATCCTAACTGAAGAGCGCCCGCTCAGTGGTTAGCAGCAGTGCTGGGGCTAGAGATCTTCTGACTTCATAACACACAGCGGCCTCTGCGTCGTTTGTACTAGTACAAGAAACTCTAGCCAGCATTGGCTGTTAGGTGCTGGCAGCATGCAGAAAGGATTTCTAAGGGAATCATGTTTTCAAGTCCTGGCAGCTAGCCCTTATTTGAGAGGTCTGGGTAAATTAGCTCAAGTGCAACCTCCTGCTGGGTAGAAACAGCACTTTGTACCAGGGTTGTCTCCTAAGTAGAATCTGAGGGTCCTCAGACCCCTTCTAGGAAAGCCAAGGATAAGGTAGAGTGTAGGCATGATAGAGCAGAGGTGGAGAGTGCTGCTTTGTGTGCAGTCAACAAGGAGGCACTGAGGGGAAGAGGCCTGGGCCTCCAGACTAATGTTTCCAAACTTGTGTCTTTTCCCTCCCTCCTGCCCTCAGGAGTGTACATTCTGATTGGAGCTGGGGCCCTCATGATGCTAGTGGGTTTCCTGGGCTGCTGTGGAGCTGTACAAGAGTCCCAGTGCATGCTGGGGTTGGTAAGTATTTTTTTTTCTGTACTCCCAGTCTTACCTTAATCCCATTCCTTTCCCAAAATGTCACCAGGCCTGTGCTTAGGATAGGTAGAATGAATGGAGTAAGGAAGGCACCCCTTCCTTACTGGGCTCTGCTCAGGCTCCCACCACCATCTTGCCCATGGCCCCAGTCTCTCCCCATGGCAGGCATTAACCCCCTACATTTCTGGAGCCCTCATCACTTCCCTTAGGCAGCTAAATGCCAGGACTTTGTTTCCCCCTTTCTTGAAGACCACTTTTGCTCTTATCCCCTGCATCCACAAGCACTTTTGCCTTCTCTCCCTCTTCTTTCAAAAATGGTTTCTCTCTTGCCCAAACTCCACAGAGTGAAGGCACTGCCTTTGTTTTCCTAGTTCTCCATGGGGTTCGTGTGGGGGCAGTGGTGTTTTACTGCTGCCCAGCTCCAAACTAATACCCTCCAAATACGAGTTTAGGGGCAGCTGACCCCACATTCTCCTCCAGAACCCCATGGGACCCCCTTTGTCACCCTCTTCCTGCCTGTTCGTTTGCGCCACCCACATGCTGCCTGCTCTACATCGCTTTGGTGTTGCTGACTGACTTGTCAGAGTCCCTCTCACCGCATCCCCTGTCTTCCAGTTCTTCGGATTCCTCCTGGTGATATTCGCCATTGAGATAGCTGCAGCTGTCTGGGGCTATACTCACAAGGATGAGGTAGGTGTTTCCCATAAGCCTCTTGGGTCCTACAATGGTTTGATTTTTCTGAGCCGGGAGGAGGGTTGATGAAGATTGAAGAAGGGTCCAGGCTAGTTACTTGCTGGACTTTCCGCTGAACACACTCCTTTATTGTGTATATTTCCATGTAGGAACAATATATACACACCTAGTGGCTGGGAATGAGCCTGCCCTGTGTGGCTAGCACATAGCAGATGTTCAAGAACCATTATTCACTTTGGAAGCCGTGTGTGTGTGTGTGTGCGTGTGTGTGTGTGCACACATCTGTGTGTCTGTCAATCACAGCTAAACAGCCCTTCCCCCAACCCTAGAAGGGTTGCTCGGAACAACATGGCTTTCTGTCATCAGAAAAGACTCCCTTTCTCCAGTCTATAAATACATACCACAGGTACCCCACCAGATGCTATCAAGGTCCCCAAGTATCCGGGTTCCTGGTCCCCACTTTCAGGAACTTTGCCATCTAGTGTGGGAGAAAGATGTCTAACAAATGTCACACCAGTCGTTTCTAACCAGAGTACCTTGAGATTTAAAAGGTGAGGTTGGACTGGGGCATCTCTTCCTGTTTGTAGAGAAAGGAGTGTGGACCTATACCTTGACTGAGCTCAGGGTTTCAGAGGAAAATGGGAGTAACGGGAAACTTCTGGGCAAAAGAAGGGTCAGGGTTTTCGTTTCCAGGGTGGTCTCTAAGGAGCTGGAGGCCAGGCTGGGACACAGCAGTGCAGTGTTTGAAGGTGGGGTACCTTACATTCTGCAGAGACAGGAAAGGACCAGGGACACTTTTTGGGGAGGTCCCTCTTTCCAATAAACCAGCTGAGCAGAGTGTCACATGCCTGTGAGCCCAGCACTCGGGGAGGCAGAGGCAGGCAGATCTCTGTGAGTTCGCAGCCAAGCCTGGTCTACAAAGTGAGTCCAGGAGAGCCAAGGCTACTCCATCCGGGCGCTTTGGAGGCCGAAGCAGGAATGGTGCCGAGAAAGGCAATGCTGGTGGCAGTTAGCCAAGTACTTGAAGAGTACCTGTGAGAAAGTTTTCAGGAAACCCATCTCTGCTCCCGCTTTGTCTGTCCGTCACAGGTGATTAAGGAAGTCCAGGAATTTTACAAAGACACCTACCACAAGTTGAGGAACAAGGACGAGCCCCAGCGGGAGACACTCAAAGCCATCCATATGGCGGTAGGTCACCTTTGTAGGGGAAACCACAGACCCTGCTGGTGCCTCCCCCCAGGGTATCCGCACTCGTATTTCTATACCGAGTTGGCGTGGCCCTTATCTTTGTTTCCCCCCTCACCCCCATCTCTGCCTTCTCTTTGCAGCTGAACTGCTGTGGTATAGGTGGTGCTATGGAGAACTTTCTAACGGACATCTGCCCCAAAAAGGACTTTATGGAAACCATCCAGGTTAAGGTAAATGTGAGACACAAACCTAGCACCCTGCCCTGCTGCTTAAGCCAAACCCTGCAAGGGCACAGTTTGGCAACATTCTTCCCAGAGGCCTCTCCTCAGGTGGCAGCAAGACAAAGGCCAGATCGGAGATATAACTGACCCCTACCTAGCTCCCACAACTACAGGTACCTGGGACCGAACACTGCTGCCCGGGTCCCTAACCTTAAAGAAACTCCTTTGAGCTCCACAGACACCAGAAACGAACATGGTGCACACACATGCACGCAGACAGAACACTCCTACACGTAAAAGCAAATAGAAAGGAAAGAGACCTCAGACCTCCCCCTTCTCCGAAATCCTCTCAAGTCTGAAGTACCTACCTCCCATATCTCCCATTTCCTCCTTCGGTCCACCCACCAGGACAGCTGATACCCAAATACCTCCATCCCAGTTGGCCCTCTGGCCACCAGGCCTCCCAGCATGATACAGGTAGTCAGCAAGCCAGCCAGGAAGAGGAACACCCCCAAAGTGAGAGCTGTTTCTGACCCTGTGCCTTGTTTACCTCTCTAAGCCCTGCCCGGAAGTCATCAATGAGGTCTTCAACAACAAGTTCCACATCATTGGAGCAGTGGGCATCGGCATCGCCGTGGTGATGGTAAGTGGCTGGTGGTCCAGAGAAGAGGCACTGTCAGTAAGCTGTGCCCAGGCACTGTTAGAAGTGCTGTAGGCTCAACAGCTAATGCAACCCTGGCTGGCCTGGCCAGGTGGGTGCCATCACCATTTCCTTTTTACTACTGGGAAGTGTGAGCTGGGACTGAGGCTCGGAGGTAGGGCCCTTTGCTGGAACTGGTCAAGCCCCAGTTTCATTCCCAAGTACCAGGAAAAAGACAGGAGGGCGGGGAGAGTTCCCAATCTGCATGCTGTGTCGGAGACACTGGATTTAGCGTTTAAAGCTGCTTTTTCAGGGTCTCGCTCTGAATGCACCCTGAGGAAATGGTTCATGCTGCGGATCTCAGCAGCTGGCTGGCTGTCCACCATCCTTCCTATTCTCTGGCCTCTGTCTCTCCTACTTTCCTGGACCTTGTTGCCTTGGTTGGCTGTTTGTCTTGGTCCGAGTGATGCTCTTTCCCTCTCATTCAGGCACTCCTCCCACCCCCCACTCTTCCTGTCTCTGCAGATCTTCGGCATGATTTTCAGCATGATCCTGTGCTGCGCCATCCGCAGGAGCCGAGAAATGGTCTAGAGTCCGCCCCCACCCCGAGCAGGAACGGTGGCCCTGAAGACCGTCTGGGCCGTTTGTTGTTTTTGTTTTGGTTTGTTTTTTTTTTTTTTTTTTTTTTTTTGCCACTAATATTAGTATTCATTATGCATTTCTAAACAACAGTTATTCTGTGTTCATCTTTTTAATGCTTTATTCATTATTGACATTTGTAGTTGAGGGAATCTGGGGATTCAGTTTGCTTTCTTTTTTTTTTTTTTTTTTTTGTTGTTGTTGTTTATTTTTTGCTTGTTATGTTAAGCAAAAATCCTGCAATGAAAGGTACTATATTTGCCAGACTCTAGACAGAAGATGTTGTACATAAAGAGAATTTTTTTCCTTTAAATAGATAAAAGTATCTATCAGATTTAATCAGGTTGTAAGTTATATTGAAGACAATTTGATACATAATAAAAGATTATAACAATATCTAGAATGGGTTGCTATTGCTTTATTTAAATTAGTTTTTAGAACTGCTTGGGTTAAAAGTATTTTTTCCGCTTGTTTGTTTGTTTGTTTGTTTGTTTTCTAAATCTGTAGTCCAGGTTGGCCTGGATTTCTCTCTGTACATCAGGCTGGCCTGGAGTTCCAGGAAGCCCTCAAACCCCTCCCAAATGCTCCTTCGGCTGTTTTATATTCTCAGGGCACTAAATGAGAGATAGATTGGAAGATGGGGTCTTCTCACCTACTGGTAAGGAAATTGAGGTGTGATAAATAGGAGGATTTTGCCCTGATGTCACAAAATTTTAGTATTAGAGTCCACACTAGAGTGAGTCCCCAACTCAGCAGTGTGCTGTTTCTTGGAGTCTCGTGCCTCCAGCACCAAGACCTTGGTAGCCAGACATAGCCACTGCTCAGTGTTCTCATCCGTGAAGACTAGCTAAGTGAGCACACATCCATCAGGGTTTAATCAAAGAAACAGAGCCACCCCAAGATACATGCCCTCAGGGCTTCACCGCAACAGTCTGGCCCTACACAGACGCTGGAGTTGAGAGGACTGATGGATAGAGGAGAGCGAGAACCAGATGGAAGCGGCAGGGGCGCGCAGTGGTGTCTGTTCTTGTCTCTGGTATTTCGGAGTCTTGCCTGGGCTGGGCCCTCAGTTCAGAGCCCAGCAAGTTGAGCAGAAGCACGGGAAACATCTTCATTCCCCATCCTTGATTCAGTTTAGATTCTTTTTTTGAAGTGTGGTGGCTCAGGGATTAAGAGCACTGGCCACTCCTCAAGAGGACCCAGGTTGGAGTCCTGGCCCCCACATGGTATCTCACAACCGGCTGGAACTCCAGTTCCACGGGATATGGTGCCCTTCCTCTGGGCAGCCGGCATGCATGTGGTGCAGAGGATGCACAGACATACTGTCAAACAGAACAGCCGTGAGCTCATGGACCGTACCTCCAGAGGAACTGGTGCAGATCTGCGAGGATGGAGCGAGTTCAAGCCCGGGCAATCCCAAAGCTGAGAATGGAAGGTGTGGGACAAAGCTTTCTTGTGTCTGTGCCTGCCTCAGGAGCACATGACCCCACCCCAAGGCGGCTATGGGGGTCCGTCATGTGAGCTTTTCACCTGTTAGCTCTCCCTGGTGTAAAGAGCGCTTTGCCGGCATCCTGAGCACCAGCCAATGAGGTGCGTTCATCCTCAAAACCCCTCCCCACTGCCCAAGGCTTATAAGCCCCTGTTTCACGTGAAATAAAGCAGCACGCATTATCTACTCAGACTGGGTGCTCATTCAGAGCTGTAACACTGGGGGAAAGAAGGACTCCCCTTCTCCCCGAAGAATTCATTGCTGGACCCCCAGACTCCACTGCCAGCCACCTTCCCGCAGTGGGACTTTCCGGCGGAGAAGCAGGCACTTACGGCCCAGCAGTGTCCGGCCTTCCTGGGAGACACAGCCATACACAAACCGTCATATGCTTTTTTTTAATTTTTAATTATTAAAATGTATGGGGGTACATACCTGTACCTGTAACCTCAGCACCCAGGAGGCTGAGGCAGAATTATCAGTTCCAGGCCAGCATGGGCTACACAGCAGCATCAAAACGAGAGACTCAAAATGTTAAGGGCAGAGAGTGGTGATGCATGCCAGCCTCTCATCCCAGCCAGCCCTTGGGAGGTAGTCTCTGAGTTTGAGGCTAGCCTGGGATACATGAGATCGTGTCTTAAAAAGGAAAACTAGTGCAATGTGGATGACCTTAAAGACACTGTGGTAAGTGAAAGAAGCCAGACACGAAAGGGTGAGTATCCGTAATTACGGGAAGTACCTGAAATAGGTAAAGTTAGAGATAGAAAGTAGATCAGAGGGGACTCAGGGTTAGGTTGAGGGGAATAGAAATTTGCTTGAGTTTTTTGTTTGTTTGTTTGTTTTTTGTTATTGTTGTTTTAGGTTTTTCGAGACAGGGTTTCTCTGTATAGCCTTGACTCTCTTGGACTCCCTTTGTAGACCAGACTGGCCTCGAACTCAGAGAACTGCCTGCCTCTGCCTGCCTCTGCCTCCCCGAGTGCATAGACAGGCTCCACTGTGCCTGGCTCATTTGTTTTGTTTTTTTAAGAGCTTTTTATTGCATATGTCTGTTTAGCCAAGGCAAGGGTTTGGACCACAGCTCGTTTGTGGAGGTCAAAGGACAACTTGTGAAAGTTAGCTTTTTTTCTTTCACCTTGTGGGTGGGATTCAAGTCCTCAGGCTTGAAAGCAAGCACCTTTACCCACGGAGCTGTCCATTTGCTGACCCAGGAGTTACTGTTTAATGAGTCCAGAGATTTCTGTTTGAGATAATGACGTTTGGGGATGTGTGAAGACACAGAGGGCCAGTGTGGTGAAAATGGTATATTGTATATTGGGTAAATTTTGGTAGGTAAGCACAAAGGTAGCTTTCCAGGTCCCACAGTTCTACTAGGGCCCTGCATCCCTTCTCCATTGCAGCAGTTAAAGAAAGCCACTATGGTTCTGGTTGTGGAAACAAGTCAGCTGTTAGTTTCATGTAAGCTACAGAGCAGGAGGTCTGAGGAAAAAGAAGTCAGAAGACAGGGCGGCCCATGGAAGGACTTTTCAAGCAACTTTTCTTTCCTTAATCCATCCAGGCCTCAGTGACCCAGAGTTGTTCTCCACCCCACCCCCTCATCCACTCCACCCCCGCTGCCTTCATGCTGGCTTGAGGGTGAGTCCTGAGCAGATAATGCAATTGTCCCCACTCAAGTCTTGGCCATTAGACCCCTGGAGAACTAATTCAATTTCTTTCCTTTTAAATTGGATTTTCCCAAACCATCTGCTTCCCTTGTGGAAACACAGACCGGGTGAGACCTTCTGACATGGAGCCTCCACTCTGTAAACCCCTAAGCCAGACCTGTCTCTCTGGCCAGGCAAGATCTTGAAGACTCCTCCCCTTTGGGGGGCCGGAGACAGCTGCCAGCACCCATAGGTCTCGGCCTGACTTGAGCTGTCTAGCCGACCCACAGATAATGCTTAGAGTTGGGGAGACCTGTGGACTCTACACTGTTGACACATAGGGAATCAGGACCACAGCACTCAGGCAAGTCCGGAAAAGCCCTGTTCAAGTGACAAGAACAGAGGCCCTGGAAGTTGGTCCATGATCAGTTCATTACCTTTTGTGGTCTCACCTTCCAGGAGACATCAGGACAGTAGTTAGAACAAGCGTTTACAGGGCTGAGATGTACTCAGAAGTAAAGAGTTTTAATAGCATGAGTGAAGTCATGGATTTGATCCCTAGTACTGAAGGGGGGAAAAAAAAAGCAAAACATGAAAGCATTTCCGTTTATACCATAGTTATAGGTATGAATTGGGTGTAACTGGGTGGCAACATGACAGCTTCAACAGATCAAGGCCCAAAGGGTGTGAGGTGCCAGGATCCATTTGATGACCAGGTTACACAGCCCTTGAGATGTCCTGAGAGTATGGGAGGCAGTAGTTTACCTGAATTTCCATAAGGATGAAAATTTAGGATGATGCTAGAGTCACATGATTGATGTGTGACGGCTGTTTTATTTTTTAGGTTTTTCAAGACAGAGCCTCTCTATGCAGCACTGGCTCTCTGTAGACCAGGCTGGCCTGAAAGGCAGAGATCGGAAACGTGAGAGATTCTCTTGCATCTGCTGTGGTGAGATTAAAGGTGTGTGCCAGCACTCACTGCCCTGCTCATTGTTTTGTTTTGTTTGTTTGGGGGTTTTGTTTTGTTTTTTGTTTTTGTTTTTGAGATGCCAATTCATTATCTAGCCCAGTCTGGTCTTGAACTTCACAATTCTGTGTCAGTTCCTGTGCTGGTATTAGGGGATGCACCAAGGTGTGTGTGTGTGTGTGTGTGTGTGTGTGTGTGTGGCGGGTGGCTCTGACTAAGGTTACTTTCACATCGTAGGAACATAGTTAAGCCAGGCATGGTGGTACCCACTTTTAATCTCAGCACAGGGGAAGCAGAGGCAGGAAGATCAAGGAATTTAGCAGGGGGCCAACAGAGTGAGTTTGAATTAACAACAGTGGGTGACAGTGTGAGTTCCAGGACAATCAGAGATACCCTGTCTCAAAACGAAATAAGGCAGTAAGCCGAAGCCATTTCAGAGGCAGGAGAAAGAGAAGGCATCCGGCTGCACGGTGGTAATCACATGAGCCGCCCTTCAGCTGCTCTTACCCTGAGAGTGAAGAGAGGGGAGATACACAAAAGAGTAGGGATCCCCTGGCTGCCTGGGAGATGCAGTCTCCAGGGCATCAAAGGAGACAGGAGGGGGCTGGACCGCTGACTCAGGTGAGGAGCACTTGCTGCTCTTGCGGAGGACCCTCGTTCCGTTCCCGGACCCCCAACTACCTGTTTGTGTAACTCCAGCTCCCTCACACAGGAGGCATACACCCAACACATACATACATAAATAAATCATTTTTTTTAGAAAATGGTTTTAGGGCGGGGGAACTTCCAGCTCTTCCCCAGTGGCCCAGACCTGGAAAAAGCCAGCCGGATGTCAGTGACCTCCCCCTCTGCCTCAGGCTGCTTCTGGGCCAGCCCGGAGTTCCCACCGACTGCACCCCACATCCTCCTGGCAATGCCCGAGCGTCAGAAGGCAGAGTAATAGGTTAGACCACAGCGTTTCGGGCCACCGGCTAAGTCTAAGGTGAAGGTAAGTAAGTGCTGAATGCGGATCATCTCTCCCGGGAGCCTCAGGCTGATGGGAGCAAAGGTCAATCCTTTTCTCCTTAAGTACTTCAGCCACTGTACGTAGTGTAATTTATACCTCCTTTCAATTGTGGCTGATTGGGAGTTGCTAAATGAGCAGTGGAGAATCATGGTCTAGCCAGGAAAACAAAATGTAAAATAGGCCATTCATCGGAGCAAATTTAATCTAGGAAATTGGTTCGGTCCTGGTGGATGGAGGGATCTCTCAGAAAACAAGGCGGTCATGTGAGGGAGGACACAGCTGCCAGCCCTGGAGCTGGGGCCCTGCGGAGCACGGCTGCCTGGAGGAAGGGCATGCCCTCCCGTTCTGAGGCTCCCTTTAGGTGGGTAAGGAGAGGCTAATCCTCAGAATGTTGGATTCCACGTGTACTAGTACCCATCACAGCACACACTCCTCTTGAACCCTGGCCGTTGGTTTCCAGACCCTTCCCTAAGGGATCAAATGACCAACAAATACATGGGGGAATGTTTGATAGCATCATCCACTGGGGGAAATACAAACCAGAACTACAACGAAGGGCCAGCTCATTCTCATTAGGATGGCTGGGTGATGGGGATCCTTACATATGGCCAGTTAGAATGTAAGCTGGTGCAGCCGTGTGGAAATCAGCACCCTCCCTCCAAACAACTAAACATGGAACTACCTTATGACCCAGCCATGCCACTCCAGGATATACACCTGAAGGGATGTTGTCTGCTCACTACAGAAATACGTGCGCACCTTCGAAACAGTCGGCAAACAGCTTCAGCCGAGGTGCACACCAGCCAGTAAGGAAATAAAGAAACCGTGGTGTGCATGCACATGGGAGTATTATTTGGCCATAAAGAAGAAAGAGACCTGCACGCCATCGTACAACAGACCTGGAGGACACGATGTTAAGTGAAATGAGCCAGGTCCAGAAAACCAAGTGTCCCATGTTCCTGTGTTCCTTATCGTGTGTGGAAACTTGAGATTATCCTGAGGGTAGAACTGTGATTACAAGGGATAGGGAAGGGTTGGGAATGGAGAGAGAAGGCTGATATGATCAGGATACGCTGTGTGCACTAAATCACATCAGTATGTCCAGTTAATACATGCATAAACATATGTTAACTTTAAAAAAAAAAAAAGACAATAAACGCAGTTAAGTGAGCAGAAATGAGCAAGCAAGAAAAGGAAAGCTGTTCCCAACTCACATCCCCCAAGGCAGTCCCTGCCCGGCACAGGGACAGCAGCCATTGTTAACTATAATTAGACGCTTTGGTGACAAAGGTAATTGTGAACAAGGAAATTCCAGACTCTGTGCAACCCAAAATTATCACAAGGCTTCGCCCAGAAGTGACTGAGGACATGAGACCATCAAGTGTGGATCCTAGGCAACAACTGACAGTGGGCCCAGCTGGTTGGGCCTACTGTATGCAAATGAAAAAGGGCACAGACTCAAAATAATGAGACTGTGATTGAAGCCAGGGTTCTTTGGTTCATTGTTGTTGTGTCGGGAGTGTTTGGGAGGGTTTTTGTTTTTTTGTTTTGTTTTTTTATTTTTGTTTATTTTTCTCAGACAGGGTTTCTCAGTGTGGCTTTGGCTGTCTTGGACTCATTTTGTAGACCAGGCTGGCCTTGAACTCACAGCAGTTTGCCTGCCTCTGTCTCCCCAAGCACTTCTACATCCTATTTGTTTGTTTGTTTTTGAGTGTTTCGGTTTTAAGATTTTTTAAATTGTGTGTGTCTGTGCTTGACTCTGTGTGTGTGTGTGTGTGTGTGTGTGTGTGTGTCCCTGTGTGTATATACATGTGTGTATGTGTGCTCATACACGGGTGTGTTTGCCGGTGTGTGCCTGTGAGTGTGTGTGTGTGTGTCAAGACCAAGCTGGCTTCAAAATGTAATGATCCCCCTGCCTCTGGTGACTCCTCCTGCAATGCCTCACTGTCTATAAGATAAACTGATTGTTTAGCATGTATGAGACCCTAGATTCAGTCCCCAGAACTGGAAAAAAATGTTAAACTCCCTCCCCCCCACACACACACTTCCCTGAAAGTCACTGGGAGCAGTTTGTGGGTTACACTGACAAAGCACAGTTGAGGCCTGCAGTTTCCCCTCTCCGTGGGCAAGGCTCTCCCCAGCTCAGCTTCTCAGCAGCAGATGCTGAGCCAACCCCCACAGCTGCCCTGAGGCTGAACGCTAGGGGTCCTGATCTCCACTCCCAATGAAACAATCCTTATTTACCCAGGGTATGGGAGACAGTCGATTGCTCCTGAGTCCCAGATGCCTAACTGAGGAGAAAGCTCACACCACAGCATCTATGAGCAACCCAGGGCAGAGGTAAGTCAGCACAAGTTCCCGGCCCTCTGTCTCATTCTTTTAAACAGTTTTTATTTACCTCTCCACCTTAGTGCAGACCCCGCTCATGGGTTCTCCTCGGCATCAACACCTAGCCTTAACAGCGCTGTGCCCACCACCTGCTCAAAACCCCTCTCTCCTGGACTGGAGAGATTCTCAGTCAGTAAACTGCCTGCCTCACAGCGTGAGGACATGACTTGGAATCTTTTTTTTTTTTTTTTTAATTCATGCTTTTATTTTTTTTCACTTTACATCCTGATCACAGTCCTCTCACTCCTCTGCTCCCAATCCCACCCGTCCATCCTCTTCTCCTCCTTCCCTTCTCCTCAGAAGAGGGGAGGGGCCCCTACCCCACCCCATAGCAACCCTCCCAGCACATGGAGTCTGATCAGGACTAAACGTGTCCTCTTCCACTGAGGCGGGACAAGGCAGCCCAGGGAGGGGAAAGTGATCCAAAAGCAGGGAACAGAGTCCAGGTCAGAGACAGCCCCCACTCCACTTGCTAGGGCACCCACATGAAGACCAAGCTGCCCATCAGCTACATATGTGCAGAGGGTCTAGGTCCGGTTCATGCATGCTCTTTGATTGCTGGTTTCGTCTTTGTGAGTCCCCCATGGGCCCAAGTTAGTTGACTCTGTTGGTCTTCTTGTGGAGTTCTTGTCCCCTCCGAGTCCCTCTATCCCTCTCCCAACGTTTCCCACAATGTGGAGAGCCATGGGACGCAGCTACAGACAAAGCCAGCCTGAGAGACAGGCCCAGAAGCTCAATACTGAACTCACAGGGTGATACTGGAAGACATCCAGGAAAGGTGTGCCTGCCTTGCGTTTCCAAGTCTATACTTTAGCTGGACAGTCCCGGATGCTCCAGGTAACCCGGAAGCCTCCAGCACCTGGACTCAAATGGCCTCTTGCTAAAGCAACACACTGTGGCCAAGCTTGACAAGCTGAGTTGGATCACTAGGACTCACACTGTTGGTGTGGAGATTTGCTTGTTAAGCTGCTTTGTTATGTTTTCACCTGGGGAAGTAGGTTTTGAAAAGAAGTTAGGCGTTTCCACACCTTTTTCTTTTTGTATTGGTGTGACTTGTTTTTGCTTTGCCTATAAATAATGAACCCTGGAATAAACCCACTGCTATTTCAGTCAGACTGACAGCCCTCTCAAGCCGATCCTGTGTGAAGTGTGATTCGTCCTCACTCCCCACTCAGGTCCTGTTCGACTCTGCCGCAGGGTTCTGGCACCACAAGGCTCCCTGAGCTCCGACTGATGTTTGGCTGTGGGTCTCAGGGTCTATTTTGCTCCATTGCTGTGTGGAGCTGCTCAGACAGGAGCCTCCTCCATGCCAGGCTCCTGTCTGTGAACAAGGCAGAGCATCATTAACAGTGTCAGGGGTTGGCTCTCTCCCATGGGGTGGGTCTCAAGTTGGGCCAGTCATTGGTTGGCTGTTCCCTCAGTCTCTGCTCCATCTTTATCCCTGCACATCTTGTGGGCAGGGTAAATTTTTTGAGTCAAAGGTTTTGTGGGCAGGTTTGTTTTTCCCCCCTCCATTGGAAGTCCTGCCTTGCCATAGGAGGTGGCCACTTCAGTCCCATATCCCCCGCTGCTAGGAGTCTCAGCTAGAGTGACCCCCATATCCTCCCAGGGGCCTGCCCATCATAGGTCTCCAGCTTGTCCCAGAGATGCCCCCCCCCCCCGTCGGCTTCCCCTCTCTCTCCTGGCCCTCTCACCTCCTGCTCCTGCTCTCCCTACATCTGATCCCAACCCTCATTCCCCTTCCCACCTTTTCTCCCACCCCTCTCTTCATCCCCTTCTGAGTAAGATTCAAGCTTCCTCCCTCAGATCCTCCTCGTTACACAGCTTCTTTGGTTCTGAAGATTATAGCATAATTATACTGTACTGTAGGTCCAATATCCACTTACAAGTGAGTACGTACCATGTGTGTGTTTTTGGGGTATTGGTTACCTCACTCAGGATGATATTTTCTAGTTCCACCCATTAACCTGCAAATTTCATAATTTTCTTGTTTTTCATAGCTGAGTAATATTCCATTGTGAAAATGTATCACATTTTCTTTATCCATTCTTCAGTTGAGGAACGTCTGGGTTGTTACCAGTTTCTGACTATTACAAATAAAACATCTATGAGCATAGCTGATCAGATGTTGTATGGTGGAGCATCTTTCAGGTACATGCCCAGGAATGATATAGCTGGGTCTTGAGGTAGAGCTATTTCCAGTTTCCTGAGAAACTGTCAGAGTGATTTCCAAAGTGGTTGTACAAGCTTGCACTCCCTCCGGCAATGGAAGAGTGTTTCCCTTGCTCCACATCCTTGCCAGCACATGCTGACACTTGAGTTTTTCGTTTTTGTTTTTGTTTTTTTAATCTTGGCCATTCTGACAGGCATAAGATGGAATCTCAGATGACTTCAGGTCTTTAGCACCCACATAAGAAGCCAGACACAGCAGTACACAGCAGTAACCCCAGTGCTGGGAGTGTGAAGACAGGAGTATCCCTACAGCTCATTGCCAGCCAGCCTAGCCAATCAGTGAGCTCCACGTTCAGTGAGAGACCAAAAGGCAAGACAGAGTGATTGAGGAAGTAAGGAAGGCAATGAGGTCAGCCTCTGGCCTTCCACATTCATGTACACATACATATACCTCTCTTCCTCCCTCTCTCTCTTCCTCCCTCCCTCTCTTTCTCTCTCTCTCACTCACACACATACACACACATGCACACACCAGTCCTTCCTCCCCCTTAAGGCCATCATTGCCTTAAAGACCCAGCTTAGACCCTCATAACCCATCACAGAGTTGACGACAGAGACTCCCCAGTTGATGGTTCTAGAAACCTGCCCTCTCTCAGGTGGGCACCCATCATACAAGAAGTGGCTTCACGTGTGAGGCACCAAGTACCTGTCTCTAGCCAGAGGAATAAAAGTGGAAGTAATGAGTGTAATTAGCAGCACGGAGGTCTGAGGAAGCTTCCTGCCTTCCCTAGCCACCAGCTCAACAAAGACAGCTCATGAATGCAGAAGATGAACCATTGTATCCTGGGCCTGGAGTGACCACACAAACCATCATGTCGATGAGACTGTATAGACAGTGACGCAGCAAGGAATATCTTGTTTCATATTTGTCATGCACTGACTAAGCTTTCCGCATCTCTCTTCCAGTGGCCAACCTGTGCCTCTGGCTCTATCCATGATCAGAGAAGCTCATAGTCAGAGGTGTGTGTGTGTGTGTGTGTGTACACATATGTGTGCATGTGGGTCTACAGGTCTGTGTACATGTATACAGACATCTGTGGAGGTCAAAAATCAACCTAGGGGATTATTCCTCAGAGGCCATCCCTCTAAGTGGGCCAGACTGGCTGTGCGGGAAAACCCAGGGACCTATCTGTCTCTGCTGTGCCAGCTCTGGGACTAGAAGCACACACCACCAAACCCAGCATTTTCACTTGGGTCCCAGGGGTCAAATTCAGGCCCTCACACTCTCATGTCAAGTCAAAGAGTTTTATGCAATGAGGAAATTGTATCACAGACAGGAAGTTCAAGTCAGGGTGCCCCGTGGCTGAGTGATAGTAGATTGGTTTTTGCCCTTGAATTTGTCCCATTGTGGTAGCTGCAGCAACTCAAGGCTTCATCTTCATGTCTATATTTAAAGACTGGAAGAGAAAAATATCCCCATATTACTAGATTGTCCCTCTCTTCTCTCTCTATTTCTCTATGTGTATATTGAATTTTTGCTTTGTGGGTTTGTTTGTTTGCTTGTTTGTTTGTTTGGGGAGTATTGAGACATGGTCTCATTATGCACCCCAACCTGAGTTCAACCTCATAATTTTATGGCCTTGGCCTCCCCAAGTGCTGAGCTTACAGGTGTAGTTCACCATGGGTAGCTCTTTTAAAATATGCAAATACTTCCAGAATTCCCTCAGAAGACATCCTCTCATGTCTCCTTGGTCAGAACTGACCACGTGGCTCTTTTTATGACAAACCCAGTAGTGTGGAATAAAGCAACTGGGTTAAAGAGACTAAATGAACCAGGACTGGAGAAGATCCGGCTTTAGCTGAGGCCTGTGGAGCTAGATTGGGCCTAGCTCAGTCCCTCAGAGTCCTGTCTCCCCTCCACCCAAAACCTTCTGTCCACCAGCCACACAGCTTTCTGCCTGCCACTTGCGGCCTCGTAGTTAGACCCTGTCTCAAGATGGGGAGGGAAGGGAAGGGGAAGAAAGGAAGGGAGGGAGAGAGAGGAAGGGAGGGGAGGAGAAAAGGAAGAGAGGAGGGGGAAGGGAGGAAAGGAGAGGGGAGGGAAGGAGAGAAGAGGGGAGGAGAGAAGAGGGGAGGGAAGGAGAGGAGAGGGGAGAAGAGAGGGAAGAGAAGGGGAGGAGAGGAAGGGAAGGGTGGAGAGGAGAGGGGAGGAGAGAAGAGGGGAGGGAAGGAGAAGGGAGAAGAGAGGGAAGAGAAGGGGAGGAGAGGAAGGGAGGGGTGGAGAGGAGAGGGGAGAAAAGAGAGGAGGGGAGAGGGGAGGAGAGGAGAGAGGAAGGAAAGGAGGGAGGTAGGGAAAAGACATGAGAATTGCCTAACACAGCAAAGTCAGACACATGATGCATTCCTGTACACCCGAACTGGAGAGGTGGAGGCAAGAGGCTCATGAGCTGCATGTGCCCCCCCACCCCCGGCAAAACACACACACACACACACACACACACACACACACACACACACACACACCATATATACACAACAATGATTGAAAGTAAAAGAATGAGCCTCTGGGGAGGCAGAGGCAGGTAGATCTCTGTGAGTTCCCTGTCTCAATAAACAAACAAACAAAAAATGAAATTAAGTGAAAAATAAAGGGGGCTGAAGAGATGGCTCAGAGGTTAAAAGTACTGACTGCTCTTTCAGAGGTCCTGAGTTCAATTCCCAGAAACCACAGGGCGGTTCACAACCATGTATAATGTGATCTAATGCCCTCTTCTGGCTTGCAGGTGTACATGCAGGCAGAGCACTGCATACATAATAAATAAATAAATCTTTAAAAAAAAATAAATACATAAATGAAGGAAGGAAGGAAAGCAGTGTCCCAAAACAAATAACAATAAATTTAAAGATCTTAAGTTGGCTTTATTTGAGATTTTACAATCAGAGCACACTCATCATGTTAGACAGAATCATTTGTTTTGGGAGCCCGAGTAACAGGAAGGGGATGAGGAAAAGGCCATTTCAAAGGGACTTTTCCTGCCTGACAGGGACAGGGAGACAGGGTGACAGAGAATAACTGGTTAATGTCAGGCTGCTTTAGGTGAGTCTTTTATAGAGGGAAGCCAGAAGGGCTTCATTACCATGGCCATTGAATCCAGTCTTCTTGAGAAAGTCGGCTCTTTGCCTTGATTTCTTGGAAGGTCAGATTACAGCAAGGCTCAGTAGGTCACAGTGCCGCTTTGTTGTAAGGAACTCTGGTTTTACTTGTAGTCTGGTGCACTGGGGCTTATGTCAGCAGCTCAATAACCACAGCGTGGGGTGGAGCCAGGATTTCAGCCATGTCTGTGTACCTAGTCAGCCCATAGCCTCACACTGCACAACTCTCAGGAACCCAAAGGCTTAAGAATTTCCGTATCAGAACTCCAGGATGCAGGGTGTCTGACCTTCCATGCCACTAACAGGGAGCAAGTATCTCAGCAATGCAGAAGACAACACAAGAGTCCATCTATCCTATCAAAAGAAGGAAGGTGACTGCCTAATGGCTGTCAGAGACATCAAGTACCACAGCAGCAGGCCCTGCTATCCTGTGGCCAGGGTGCCCTCTCTCATTGGATGAACCACAAAGGTAGATAGATCAGCAATTTGTTGGAAGTCAAGCCCCGGGGTCTGCAGTGATGTCAAGTGACTGGACATCTGTCCTCACATGATGGAGTCCGTGTCCACAAGCTAACCAACTGAAGGTGACATTCTCCCCTGGCCAGCATTGAGAAGGCCAGTGTTCAAGGCTGCCTCAGAGGTAACCTCCTCCCTGCTCCTGTGGGAGAGCTCTGGCCTCACCTCCTACACACTTATTATCTGTCCTCTGTGGACTAATACAGCCCCTATAACCATCACACGTTAGTTGAGTCTAGATGTCGTCAACCATACGCCTTACAAAAAACCTTGCCAAGTCTCGTCATTTCCAACTTCGATACGGTTCTTAATTAGCTTCCTCTGGTGAAAGCCACGGCTTCACACATGCCAGGCAAGCTCCCTACCGCCGAGCCCTCAAACAGCTTTGAAGGGGCCCTGGCGGTGCACCTTAGCTGGCACAGCTTCTCTGTGCCTTTCCACTGGTCAGCGCACAGATTCAGGCGTGCACTGCTGTTAGGTGACACAGCCCCATCTTTTTTTAATTTTATTTTATTTTTATGTGCAATAGTGTGAAGGTGTCAGATTCCCTTGGAGTTACAAACAGTTGTGAGCTGCCATGTGGATTCTGGGAATTGAGCTCGGGTCCTTTGGAAGAGCAGACAGTGCTCTTAACCACTGAGCCATCTCTCCAGCCCCATAGCCCCTTCTTTAGATGCAGGGAAATGCGTTCCCATTGCATCCACATGCTTCAGGTGGCAAACTAGGAGGCAAGAGTGACTAAAACACAGAGGAGCCCTGAGAGAGGGCTTACTTCGAAAATGAGGAACAGAGGCCACTGGTGGCTAGGATAGGTACCAGGCCCACCACATATGGAAATCCAGACTCTCCTGCCCACTGAAAATACTGGAGGACATAGACACATGCCCACCAGGGTCTCTCTATCCCTACGTATCTGCTTGTTCATTTCTTCTTTAGCTACTTTTGAGCTAAACCATCACCTTCCCATTCTTTCCTCCTATCTCCTCAGACAGATCTCATTAATAAACTATCACTGCATATACCATTTTGTTGTTGTTTCAAATCTCATACTGTAACTCAGGCTGGTCTAGAATTGTGCAGCCATGCTGTCCTCAAACTCAAGACAATCCTTCTGCCTCAGCTTCCCAAGTTAGAGGAAGCTGAGAGAACGCCTCTGTTTACACCAGGAAGTAGGGACTTGCTACCAACTGAGAATGATCATGAGAGTGAGGTCAGGCATTCCCTTTAAGTTATGACTGCCTAGGGCCTGAGAACTCACCGAACAGCTCCTCAGCATGTCTTCAGTCTATCCTCCAGGAAACAGTCTTATCATTCTTCCTCGTGAGGCAGAAAGTAAACAAGGATCAGGCCTTGAGGCTTGGTAGTGAGATCTCAGCCCTTTCAATTGAGCCTGCCAGAGTTAGGATCTGAGATGTCCCCCAGGGGCCTATGGGCTGAAGGCCAACACCCGGAGCTAAGATGGACCCTTCAGGAGGCAGAACCTAATCGGAGGAAGTTAGGTCATTGGGGTTAGATCTTGGGAGAGGATATAATCTTCTTCCTCTCTCCTTGCTTCTTCACTATCACAAGGAGACCACCCCCACTTCTGTGTACCACTACAGACCCTAAACATTAGGGCCACAGAAGAAGCCTGTGAAAATATGAGCCAAAATGTTTCCTTCTCTGAATGGATTATCCCAGGTGTTCTGTCACATAGATGGAAGGCTGACTAACAGAGGCACCCACAATACAGCTCTCCAGCTGCCCCTCCCAGAGACTCACGGAGCCTGTAGGCATGACTACAAATGCATAACCAAGGGTCCTGGCCTCTACTCCCATCGTCCTCCCAGGACACGAATGAAGAAAACAATCCTGCTCCAGAGAGCATCACAAGTCTCTGCTCTTGCGGAGAGGAAGAGTTCATTAATCCTCCACAACTACAAAGAAAAGAAAAGCCACAGAACAATGAGATTTGTATTAAGATTTGTGTGCAAAATGGGAAGAACAGAATATGAATGCGATTGTGTTTTCTTAGATGGAAGGATACCCCCAAAATCTGTAAAAAACGGTTGTCTCTGCAGAGAGAGCCTGCCAAACGGGAAGAAAGGAGACGTTCCAGGATGTTCCCTTCTGGGCCTTTGGTAAACAGTTGAAGAGTAAACACGGGAGCTTGCCATACAGCTCAGCAGCAGGCACTTGCCTACCTGGCCCTGGGTTCCACCCTTAGCATTACAGAAAGAAAAAAAAGATCAAATATAAGATATATACAAGTGCTTGATGCTGCGGGCAACAAACTACTTAAGGCACCCCACAACTGAGGTCTAAAGTGAGTAGATGTGTGTGTGTGTGTGTGTGTGTGTGTGTGT
>NW_026590905.1:1118095-1137746 GCF_907164565.1 Psammomys obesus | reverse complement strand
TGTGTGTGTGTGTGTGTGTGTGTGTGTGTGTTGCTGGTAATCAAACCCAGAGCCTCATGCATGCCAAACAAGTGTTCCATCACTGAACTACATCATAAGGGTACTTTTGCAAGGGATTCACAGAATAAAGGCCTCAGGGTTAGGGACCGATCCTCGGAACTGGCAAATAGTAGCTTTCATATTCAGGATCCCAGAACTCCTTGGAGATGGTTGCCTTTTTGCTCCTTTTCTTTTCTTGCCTCTGCCCTTTCCCAGGAGGCCCAACTCACTGCTGCCTACTGTCTAGTCTGGTCACATCCCTGACTACCGACGCTGTCTCACAGTTCTCTGTCAGCATGTGGTGAGGTTGCCTTTGGGCTGGTACCCAGTCCTGTCAAAGCAGCCAGTTGTGGGTCAGGACAGGAAGAAGCAGGCTTTATAGACAGTCTCCAAGAGCCTTCAAAGTTTCTCTCAAAAGGCACAGTGGTCACACAGTATACAAACAGCCCAAGGACACCAGGAATTTAGGACTCTGCATTTACCTCCCCAGGCTAGCCTGGCCTCACCTGACCAGGAGTAGTGCTGCCTCTCCTGGATGTGTTCTTGTCAAGAGAGGTAAGGATGACATGGGCTGTGATCTCTGTTCCAAAGAAGAAGGTTCACAGACAGAAACACCAGGATGCAAAGGGCCTTCTTCCTCTCCTCATCTCTGCTCTAGCCTGTTTGCCAGAACTCCAGCAGTGGTGTAAATGTGGCAGTTTGGGGAAGTCCATGTCCACAAAAAAAAAAAAAAAAGACACATAAATCACAGTAGGCCAGTGGGATTCCAAATATGAAATCCCGGATTTCCTACCCATGCCACTCACTAGCAATATAACTACAGGCAAGATGTTGAACTTCATAAAAACTCAATTTCTTTGCTGCAGAAGGAACCCAATTTCCCAAACTTCCTGGAGGATTAAAAATAATAACATTAATGTGCTCGACAATGGGACAGGCCAAACAGTGCAAAGTTTCCTCCATGGGGGCCATTTTAGGTTTAGCTAGAATTTGATCTCCTTGATGAAAAGCTTTGTGGAAAATTATCCATCAGGATAATTTTACTTTTTTTCTAGGAACCTGAGGTTAAGATGCCCCAGCTAACTTATCTTCATTTCTGTTAAAGGTCCTGCTTTTGCAACCCTTCCCTCTGGCTAACTGCTTATCTTAGCTTCTGTTAAAGTGCTTGCTTTCACAAAAGCTGCAGCTGCTGAGCAAGATACCAGGAGGTGGTTCTTGCCTTTTAAAACCCCTTACTCTAAACACTTGACACTATACTTGGGTCCCGAATACCTGAGTGTAGCCCCAGACAGCTGGAATAAAGAGTTCTGTAAACTGTGTCTGAGTTGTCATCTCTGGTAGGCTCCCCATAACATCAAAGCCAGCTTACTGCTTGCACATAACAGGGTTCTGAGCCATCTCTCTCATATGTATGCTAAGCAAATGTTCTACCACAAAGCCATATCTCCAGACCTCCTCATCTCTCTCCCTCCCTCCATGGTTCCCTTTTCTGTCTTCCTTCAACATCACAGTTATATGATACTTCTCATCATCCCTACCTATTAATCCAGACTCATTGGTCATAAGTCACAGTATTCCCTATTCTGACTGACCAGAGTGTGAACAGAAATATTTTGGTTTTATTTTTATAAATGTGTGTCATGTATATGTGTGTATATTGGGGGAAGTGTTCGTGAGTGAGTATGCAGATATATGCACACATAGGTGAGCATGCATGCTGAGAAAACAATCTTGGGTATCATCCTCAGAAATGCCACCCAAAGCCAGGCAGTGGTGATACATGCCTTTAATCCCAGCAGCTGGGAGGAAGAGGCAGGCAGATCTCTGTGGGTTTGAGGCCAGCCTGTTCTACAGAGTGAGTTGAAGACAGCCAGGACTACACAGAAAAACCCTGTCTTAAAAATGAAAAAATTTATCCAAGTCCTTTGAGAAAACATCTCTCAAGTCCATTGAGAAAACATCTGGCTGGCTGTGGCGCCTCAGGATTTCTCTTGTCTCTGCTGCCTCCAGTGAGGTGTGGCTGGCCTTGGATAATTATCAGCTCTGATGTTTTTAGTGTCCAGTATATCTGGAGGTACATATTTTCCCCCTTCTTTAGTCACCAGATACCTCTTAAGTGTCTACTGTCCATCAGGTCATAGGTTGGGCTTGGGGAAACATTAGTGAACAAATGGATAAGCTCCTTGTCCTTCCGCACCTTGCAGCCTAATAGTGGAGGAAGGTAATAAGCCTAATTAATACTAATAATACAGGGCTTGGGTGTAGCTCAGTAGAGTACTTTCCTAGCACGTGTAAGGCCCCAGGCTTTAACCTCATTACCACAAAAAAAATTATAATAATGCTCAAGTATGTGAGGAGGCGAGGAATGCTGTGAAAGGTAGAATAGATCAATTAAAGTTGGTCCAAAGTGCCAGTGTGTTGTGTTGATAGAGCATACTTCAAGTAAAAGAGTCAAAGCAGGTCTCGGGGAAGGCATTAAAGCAAGAGAGGGATGCTCATGGACAAGAGCAGAAGTTCCAGGCAAGGAGAGCAGCAATGGGTACCACTGTGTTTGGAAAACACGACGCTCTTCTGGGTAGACAGCAAATGAGAAAAAGAAAAGAAACAGAGCCAGAGCTCCGCCTCATGGGCAGTACAGCCTACCCTGGCTACTTAGAAGACAGAGGCAGAAAGCCTACAAGTTCAAGGCCAGCCTGGGTGATTTTTTGCTTAAAATAATCTTTAAGGGAAAGGGGTCTGTGATGATAGCTTTGTTAGTAAAGTACTTGCCTTGCAAGCACCAAGAGATGAATTTAATCTCCAGAACCTCTGTAGAGAAGCCCACAGGCAAGCAACAGGCTTTGTAATACAGAACCAGGGAAATGACAACGGCAGATTCCATAGAGTTCTCTAGCCAGCCAGCCTAGCGAGTCCTGGGCCATGGTGAGTTCTGGGCCAGTGAAGGACCTCAAAAAGAAGGAGGAGGTGGGGGGAAGAGGAGGAGGAGAAGGAAGAAGAGGAGGGGGAACATCTGAGGAACAATACCCACGGTTGTCCTCTGTCCTCTGCACATACATACGCATAAATATGCATATATGCATGCACACACAATGTTTTTTTAAGAGGGGCTGAGCATATAGCTTGGCAGTATAAGAAACATTAGATATAAGTCTTTTCTACCAAACACTGTTAAACTTGTGTTTATGGCAAGAAATTCAAATCTTTTTCCTTTTTTGGATTTTGTTTGTTTGTTTTGTTTTGTTTGAGACAGGGTTTCTCTGTGTAGCCTTGGCTGTCCTGGACTTGATTTGTAGACCAGCCTGGCCTCAGACTCACAGAGATCCACCTGCTTCTGCCTCCCCTAGCGCTGGGATCACAGGTGGGCACCACCACGCCAGGCTAAAATCCTTTCTTTAAACAAAAGCCCAATCTCATCCTCAGACCTTAAGTCATTAAGGTCCTCTTCCCCCTTTACTTCATTTCCTTTGCTTTTAAAACTAGCCAGCCTTGAAAGATTGTGAGGTCCCACCCCAGCCAATGGGAAAAAGAATCACCACAGGAATTAAAATAAAAGCCAAACGCATTTCCTGCCTCAGGAGCACACCCTCTTCATTAAGAGTAAAGTTTTGCCTTCTGAAGACACTTCGGCTGGAGTTGTTTCTAATGTAGAACACTTGTCTATTGTGTACAAGAATCTGGGCTCAATCTTCAATGCTGCCGAAAGAGAAATGTCAGAAAGCCAGGCCAGTGGAAGATACAGATGCAGGGTGAGTGGGTTTGGGGGGACAGTGTCAGCCAGCCACTGCCACTTAACAAATGTCCCCGAAACCTTGCAGCTAAACAAGTGCATATTCCTGTGAGTCGGGATTCTGAAGGCCTCTCAGAGGAGCCCTCTGCTGTAGTCTCCTGAAACTCAGGTGCTGACTAAGTCATGTCAAGGCACACCTAGAGATGGAAAAGCCTTCTTTCTCACATGACTCAGGACTTGGCCATGCCTGCCTTGCCATCATAACAGTCTGGTTTATTAAAGTGAGCAGGTAGAGACGACCAGGAGAGATAAGGAAACCCACAGGGGGAAGTCACAGTCTTTTCTAACCTAACCTTGGATGCTACATCCAAGCCAGGCACAGTGGCGCACACCTAGTAGTTCGGAGAGGTAGGAAGAAAGATTGCAAGTTCCAAGCCAAGCCAAGAATTTTACCAAGACCTGTTCAGTCTTTGAGCCAAATTTGAAGCAAGCTCTATAAAATACTGGCTAAGTAGGTAACTAAGATTCCCAGAAGGTCCACAGTGACATTTTGAGATTGTGTGTGTATTATTTGTTTGTTTGTCTGTTTTTGTTTTTGTAGACAAGGCTTCTCTGTGGAGCCTTGGCTGCCCTGTACTTGCTTTGTAGATCAGGCTGGCCTTGAACTCACAGTGATCTGCCTGCCTCTTCCTCCCTGAGTGCTAAGATTAAATAAAAGCGTGTACCACCAGACCCGGCTGTCATTTTGATATCTGATGGGTCACTGAAGTAGTACTTGCCTCCTAAGCTGGGCTCACAGGAGGTTCTCAGAGCATGTTCCCCGGAGTGAATGGAGCTCAGGAAGATTACAGGCTGCCGGTCTTTCCACTGGCATCCTAGGCCAGTCTCTGGATCCTCCTCCTCCAGTGCTCCCTGGTGTTCTGCCTTACTCCCTCATCCTACCCTCCAGAACCCTGCAGGTGTTCATCGCTCCTGAAGCTCCTGAGGCCCGCCCTCTGAGTGTTCTCAGAGCGTAGTCATGAACATACTGTGCCACCCACTCAGATGGACAGGATTGTGTCTTTCCATACCATCTGAATTTATTGAATAATGACAACTTCCAGTCCAGCCTCCGCCTTGCTGATAATCATCACACAGCCTACCTGGGGACTGTCGTTAGACGTCTCTGTCCCATACAAAGTGGTGCCACCATTTCAGAGGGTCTAAGAGTTTAGGGGTCATATGCCGGGAAACTGAGGTGAAGACCAAACATATATACTGCAAAATCATATACATTGGTACCTGAGTTAAGATTCTCCAAAGAAACTGAGCGTGAAAATCCCCTCTAATGATTCTACAGACTGTCAGAACCTGACTAAGTAGAACATTCTTGAACGTGGCAAGAAGGAACTGAAGATGGAGACCCAGAGACACTCCTGGGGACTTTGGCCAAGCGAATTCATAGTAGGATGGTATTGATTTAAGAACACAACTCTTACCTCAAAAGAAATAAGAAGCAGTTTATTCTGGAGCAAAATATGAGCGGTCATGGCCAGGGGATACAGACTGAATTTCCCCAGATTCCACATTCCAACATGGAAGCAGTTTGGTGAAGTTTTTATAGTGACAGAGTTAAGAAACTCATAAATCAGGATACAGTGGTGGACATGCCAGGGAGGTGGGTGACAGCAATGCATCCCTTTGACTAACAGATTATCCTCTGCAGATGCCGCTTCCTTCCAGGAACTGCTCAGAATGACTTTGGGGAAGTGACAGAAATTTGAGAAAGTGGAGCCCAAACGGAGGAAGATGGTCACTGGGGACAGGCCTTTGAAAAGTCTCTCTTGAAAACTTTGGAGGTTCTACCAGAGAAAAACCACTGCTCAAATATCCACTCTCGGAGAAGACCATCTTTGGCTAACATGCAGTTTTGGCCGAGGGATCACGTTCACATCCGTATCATGTCAGAGCTTTTGGCTTCCTGGTCAATGACTCTCACTCAGACTACTCTCAGAAAACTGAGGAAATTTGGCTGCTAAGAGCAAGAAGGGTAGACAGAGCCTATGTTAGCACCTCGGAGCTAAGCGCAAGAAAAGGAAACAAGAAGATATAAGCAAATCACTTCCCTCTGGCTGCTTGGTTCCAAACACTCAGGCCTTTTTCTTTTCCTTCTTGTAGCCAGGTGGGCTCTAGCCTCTGGGCCTTTGCCTTGGCGCCCCTTCTAGATAGCTCAGTGTACAGCTCTTGTAGGCTGCTCACATATGCTTTTTCAATAAGGCCTTCCCTGACTACCCTCCAGAAACACCTCTCCCGCTTCTCGCCTCCTCTTGCTGCTCTCTCATTTCTCTCCAGCACTCAGCCTCACCCAGCATTTTGCACATTTGTTTTCATTAGCCCCTAATGCCTTCCAACCACCTGGAACAGCTCCTGCAGCATAGCAGGCACCGGAGAAACATTCCTGGAGTGGTGAGCAAATTTATCTAACAGCTAGGTGGGATGGTGGGGCCTGTGGTTCTTACAGCTACTTTAGAGGCTTACCAGGAAAGTCACAAGGTCAAGGACTAGGACTCTTAGCAAGGTTCCGACTCCAAAGGAAAGGGGAGCACTGGCACGGTGGCACACGCCTTCAATCCCAGCACTTGGGAGGCAGAGGCAGGTGGATCTCTAAGTTCGAGGCCAGCCTGGTCTACAGAGCAATTCAAGGACAGCCAAGGCTACACAGAGAAACCCTGTCTCTAAACAAACAATGAACAAATAATAAAGTAAATAAATTCAAAGGGGGAAAAGCTAATTGATTTCAAAAACTGTACAAGGACTGGCAAGAGGATGCAGCGGGTACAGGTGCAAGCCTAAGTTTGATCCATCCCAGGAATCCATGGCAGAAGGAAAAGCAATGGAAATGGCAAGGAACCATGAGGCTGACAAAAACAGGGAGCACTACCACTCTGAGGCAGGGGAGGCTAGGGCCAGGGGCAGGAAGAGCCCATCAGTGAAGCCACGGGCCAGAGGAATGAGCACCGCTTCCCCACCCCACTGTCCTCAAGCCTGCCAGTCCTGCGGGGCTCTTCACCCTTGCCCTGGAGAAGAGTTACAATTGCCAGTCTGCAAGGGCCGGCACACTCGGAGAAGGGTCCATGGTGAGCATGGAGTATGAACAGCCATACTCATACTCCAACTGCTGGCTTTATCCCAATCAGACTCCCCCTGCTCAGACTGGGAAACCAAGGCACAAACGAGGACACCAGACAGGACCTGAGGTGACGAGAAGAAAAGTTACAACACGCCGTTAAGCCTGGGGTGGGGGTCCAGGAAGGCAAGATCTTTTCTGACCACAGCCACGGCAGCCACTTCGAACGGTCATCTGGGTCCAAGCCCAGGGGCTGGAATTCACTTTTCCCCTCACCCACCCAGCCTTTTCCCAGTTTTTTTTTTTTTTTTTCCTACCTTCTTAGTCCCAGACAGAATAGTTTCCTTCTTGCATCCATTCCCAAGTAACGTTTCTGTGAGAACAATGGATGGAGGTTCTGGGCAGGACCTCCATTGGATAGCCATGGCCACAGTCATTCTGGGGCAGGAAGGGAGTGTGGGGAGAAGTGACCTGAGGGGGATGCTGGAAGTACCCGGAGGGAAGGAGAGAGGAGTGTGGCATCTAGCATACCTAGCCTGTTGTCAACAAACAGCCTTCATCGATGTCGGCCAAACACTGTCAGAGTAAATTGTTTTTCCAGCCTCTGGCCCAGAGCAGAGGCCCAGATGGAAGGGAATTTCCATCCATCCTTCCCTACAGGTGATTTCTTTAGGAGCAGAGGCCTGCATGCCTCGCTGAGCTGGGCCACCCCACCTCTGTCCTCCCAGCCTCCTCAGCTGCTGAGCGTGACTTCCAGAGTTCTGTCTCCTCCTTTCCCCACAAATCCAGCCTGTTCTGGGCTTCTCTGGTTCTCCTTGCTGCTCTGCAGTAGTTTCTGCTCAGGCCTTTATACTTTGTTTTCCCTCTGAAATACTGAAACAGTATTCAGAAACTTCGAGCAGTCAGATTTCATCCAGTGTTCCTTTTAACTTGATCTTATTATTGTTATTGGTGTTGTTATTATTTTAGGTGTTGGTTTTTTGGCTGTCCTGGGACTCTCTACGTGTCTGTAGCCTCAGTCCTTTGTAAGACAGATGTGGTGAATCAAAAGTTCAAGGTTATCCTCAACATCTTGGTTATTTCCAGACTAGCCTAGAACACACAAGACCATAACCAAAGTGGGCAAATAAAAGAAGAAAAGAAAAAAGAAAAGGTAAAATTATACAGTTTTGCCAACAATTGGATAAATTTACCCAATTCAACTCAAATCATAGATTAATGCCGATGCCACCGTTTCTAGGGCTCTGATCCAGCCACTTACTGTTTAGCTTAGAAGGAAAGCAGTTTGTACAGAGCCAGGACCCTAAAAGACGAGAGAGTTAATGGCCCTCAAAGCCCCAGCTTGTAAAACTCATAGGCAAAAAAGACTTTTATAGGGAGAGAGAGAAGGGAAGAAAATGTGCAAAGCCTCCTAGCTGCTGCTGCTTCCTCCTGCTCTCCTCCCCTTCCTCCGCCAGACTGTTGTACTCAATCCCTATCCCCTGGGTTACTGTGTGTGTATGTGTATATATGTATATATATATATATATATATATATATATATATATGCAAACATGTATATTTATATATACATATATGGTGTTTGCTCTGTTTCCCTGTACAAAGTTTTATCTTGTTACTCAGTACTGGAACTCTTGCCTCAGCCTCCTGCTAGGATTACAGGTATGTGTCACCAAGCTCCACCCTGTAGTTCTTTAGAATGAATGACACAGTACTTTTCCACTAATTAAGCTGCTCAGCAATTTGGGAACTTTGTATTTGCTGAGGCAATGAGCTAAAGAACTAGGAAGAACAGTTACACACACTCCTTTTATCTACAGGTCACAGTCGCTTTGAGTTCCGCAAATCTCAAAGAAAAGGCGTGGCCTCGAAAATCAGAATAACAGGCCCAGGGAGAGGCTGTCCTCACAAAGGAGTGGCCTCTCCTGGGTCATGATCTGCCTTCACCAAAGCGTTGTAGATTCAGTTTTTTTGGGATTCCAGTTTGTAATCGTGTGACTGTGCTCATTTGCCGGGCCGGGGTGTGGTGGTGCATGCCTTTAGTCCCAGCCCTCGGGAGGCAGGAGTTCAAGGCCAGCCTGGTCTAAAGCAAAAGCAAAATCTGGACATAATCACCTTAAGAAAGGAAACAGGATTTATTCTAGCTCATACTCTGAGAGGCCTCACTGTGCACAGAAGCGTGGAGAAGCACGCTCAGAGAGCAGAGAGTGAGAACAATGCTATCTTCAAATCATTTTCTCCTTTGTCCCTTTTTATACAGCCCAGGAGTTAGGGTCACCTACATCCAGGGTGGGTCTTCCTCAGTTAACACTCTCTGGGAACTCCCTCCTAGACAGAGATCTATCTTTTAGGTGGTTCTAAATCCAGTTAAGTTGACAAGGAAGCCTCCTAGCTCAATACTGAGTATCTAGACCAGCATGTTGTAGCCAAAGAGGAGCAAAAGAGATTACTGAACTGGGTGAGGCTAGACAGAACCTGACTCCAGGATGGAATTCGACCTACGTGAGAAGCAGAAAGGATTCTCCTGGAGACCTGAGAAAGAGACAAAAAGGAGGGTTTACAGAGAGCCGTGGGCTGCCAACAGACACAGCCTCAAGTGGAGCACTCAGACGGTTGCCCAGCACCCCTGAGAAATGAACTCCACGAGGTGAGGAAGAATAGTAGTATCTAGCAACGATAAATACAGTACGCTAAGGGTGGGGCGAGAGAGGCTGAGCAGAGACAGGGCTCATTCAGGGGCAGCTCTTATCTGTGACCCTGGCTGCCACTGCCACGGAATCCTTTCAGAAGACAGGAAGATCTAGACGCGCCCATGCGTGAAAATCTCCGGAGTACATGTTAGTATTCATTTTAAAAAATGATGCCATGCCACACAACAGATATTACATGAAAGAGATTTATTGGATGGAGGTGGAGAGATAGAGAGGGAAAGGAGAGAGAGAGGAGAGAGAGACATGGTAGGGGCCTCCCAGGAAAGAATGCAAGGCAGAGAGAGCAAGAGAGGAGAGTAAGAGAGAGGCAAAGTGGCCGGTTGGTCCTTTCGTAGCTTGTGCACGCGCAGCTGAACCACATCTGCCACCCGATGGGCGACACATGATGGCATCATAGGTTACCAGGCAACCCAGATGCAGGCTGCTATAGGCCAACTTCGCGTGTTTCGGAGTACAGCGCACCAGGAGCACATCAGTCCACCAACTCAGTCTTCAGAGCAGTGCTTCCCAGCCTCAGCTGCTTACTCGAATTTCTCAGAAACTTGTTGAGATCTTGAGCCCCAGATCTACTCAGTCAGAATGGATGGGAGTGTGGGATGCTCAGCCCCAAATGGGACATCTCCGTCACATTGCCTCCTCCTCCCAACGCTCCGGAATCATCGAGGAAGAAGAAGCAGAAAGACGAAAGACGGTAAAAGCCAGAGGCAGTGGAAGCCTCCAAGGAAAAAGCATTTTTCAAACACAGAAGGGTAGTTGTGCATACAGATTCACGGTGATTGTGACATGGTACACAAGACCCACAAAAGCTCAAACCAGACAAAACCCCAGCATGGAGAGGGGAGGCGTAAGGGAAGTTCCGCCCCAGCTGAAGAAATATCGGCGACTGACAGTTTCTGGGAGAGGAGACTCAATTTTCTTTACAGATGTGCCCCTAGGAGGTCAACTGCTGTCCAGCGGAGGGTCACAAATTCAGAAGTGTATTAGCAAAACAAACCGAACTAGTCGGGGTGGGTGTGGGGAAGATGACGTGAAGTTGGGAGGATAGAGATGGGGTTGGATCTGGGAGGGGTCGGGGTGCAGAAGAGGAATATGATCAAAATATGTCTTAAGAACCTTTTTTTTTTTTTTTTCGAGACAGGGTCTCTCTGTGTAGCCTCCTTTGTCCTAGACTCACCTTCTAAACCAGACTGGCCTCCAACTCACAGACATCCGCCTGCCTCTGCCTCTATCCCCACCTCCCCGAGTGCTGGGATCACAGGCGTGCGCCACTACGTCCAGCTAAGGAATTCTTAAAGAATAATTGTAAAATTGCAGAAAAGAGGGCTGGAGAGATGGCTCTGCAGATAGGAGGATTCGCTGCTCTCTCGGAAGACCTGGGTTTGATAGCTAGCAGCTTCGTGCCGACTCACAATTGGTAACTCCAGTTCCGGGGGATTCAATGCGTCTTCTAGCCTCTGTGGGCGCTGGCCTGCATGGAGTGAGCACACGTATACACAGAGAAAGCACCCATATGCGCAAAAGAAATGGGTCTTTAGAAAGCGTAACTGCAGAAACATAAATATTAAGAAAAAGTGTCGTCACTGACTGGACACAGCTGATCCTATCAACTAATTGATGCTAACTGGTCTCACCTGGGCTGCTTAATCTGTGTTTAGGGTGTTTCCCAAGAGACTTGGCCCCCCTCTGTTGCCAGGCAATTGGGGCACCTTACCAAAAGCCCAAACTGCAGGTGTGGTCCAGGAAACCTGCAGAGGGTGGTATTAGGAGCCAGACACGAGGGTGACAATGACAGCTAACAAGGAGGAGACGCTCAGGAAGTTTCTTCTGGCTTTCAGGGACAGCTGCCACCCAGCAAGACAGCAGGCAGGGACACAGCCAAGGAGAACAGCTTCCGACTGGAAAACAGCTTCCCCTTCCAGGGTCAAGTTTAACTGGGTTCCTCACACAGCCTGAAGGGGGGAACAGTTACAGTTCATTCCTAGAACCATACCTGAATATTTGAAGTCCCAATGCTAAAGTCAGGGGTCTAAGGCAAGGATCTCTCCTTTTAGTCTTTCTCAACCAATTTTTCTCCCTCCTCCTCCTCCTCCTCTTTTTCTTCTTCTTCCCTCTTCTTCTTCTTTCTTCTTCTTCTTCCTCTGCTTCTTCCTCTTCTTCCTCCTCCTCTTCTTCCTCCTCCTCTTCTTCTTCTTCCTTTCCTTTTTCAAAACAAAGTATCATGCAACCCAGGCTGGCCTTTACCTAGTACATACCTGAGAATAGTCTTGAACTCCTGATGTTTTGTTTCGTTTTGTTTTGTTTAAGCCATGTTTGTTAACCCATGTTCTGGGTTGACATCAGTCAGTTAGCCAGAAGCAGAAATACAAAAGCCAAAAGGCAAGATTATTACATTTAGAGACTGCCCATTAGTATGGACTTTGATGGTCTTTGTTTTCATTTTTTTGTCAGGTGATACTGTCTACAGCTAAGTTTTACAGCCTGAACGCCACTTCCACCATGGAGTCAGTTGTGCTAATGTCTGTGCTGTTACACTGGCCCTCCTGTTTCTGCCTCCTAAGTGCTTGGTTTACAGACATGTGTCACCACACCCCACCTCACAAAAGTTACTTCTCTGGGCTTAGACTTCCTCAGCTACTATAGGGAACAAGAACAGCAGTTATGTCCTAGAGTCCTGTGAAAACTGCCCTAGATAATTAACACCTGTAGAGCTGCTGGGACACAGGAGGTGCCCTGTAAAGCACACGTGTATACATGCACAGAGATCCATGTGATTTGTGTATTAATTATAACGTTCTCCTTCCCAGGGAACATCGCAGCATGTGAAGCCCTCCCCGGTTTGGCCAGATCTTTGAATTTACCACCAGCGATCTCTGGCCCCACAGAGAGAGGGGCCGGAGGCCTACAGGAAGCCCATGACCCCAGAGGGCTGGCCCTGCTGCCCAGAGGCTTCAGGTAAGGATAGGCATGCCGGCACCGGAGGATGACCCGCTGGCAGGAGCCCGCGAGCGGGGTGAGGCCCCGAGAGGCGTGGGGGAGGAAGGCGCCGGAAGCCTGGGAGGCTGACTCATCCTCCTGCCTCCCCCGCGAGAGTCACCGCAGCTTCCCCGGGCCGCACAGAGCGGCTCTGTCCAGAAGGGGCCGCGCCCCCTGGAGGCCTCAGCAGAAAGCCAGATCTGACAGCCTCTGCCTCCTGAGGGCTGGAATTAAAGGTGTGTGCCACTCGAGCGCCCTCAATCATTTAAGTAACACTTTAATGCCACAATAATTTACCCAGGCGCTGGTGGTGGCACAGGCCTTTAATGCCAGTACTTGGGAGTCAGAGGCAAGCTGATCTCTGCATTTGAGGTCAGTCTGATCTACAGAATGAGTTCCAGGACACCAAGACTACACAGAGAAACCCTGTTCTCAAAAGAAACCAAAAAAATAAATAAATGGATAAATAAATAAACGGAAAGTAATTCCAAAATAATTTGGAATTTAGGATTATTTCCCACTGACAGATCAGCTAACAGGAGAAACGTAGATGATTTTCTCAAAGTCTTATGGCTCTAATTCTCAGATATGAACCCCTCATTTCTTCCCAATTTGGAGATTCCCTCCATTCCACACCACCTCGCCCCACCCCTGCGCAATAAAAGTGACTCACTCGGCCCCACCTGTAGGCCCCAGCAACTGACTAACCCACCCTTCTGGTAGCATCTAACCTAAGCACCTCCACCCAACCTCCACCTGCCTCCGCCCACCAACAGCCTCTAGGAAGCTGGAGTCTGGTGGATGGTTCCTGGTTTCCCACGCACTGCATTTCCAGTACCCAGAGGGTAAGTGTCTCGGATTTCAGTGATGGGTTTGTGCTCCGGCTCGCACAAGGTGGCCGGACTGCCCTAAACAGCCTTCATAGCCACTGTGAGGAACACTATAATCCCAGCACTATAGCCTGAGGCAGGATTGCAAACCAGCAGGAGCTCCATGAAGAGCCTGAATTATTGAGTTTCGGACCTGAGGTGACCGCCCTGCTCCCCTTCTTGGCCCTATAAGGCAAGAGAGGATCTCAGGAAGGGATCAGTGCTGCCTTGCCTGCATTGCTCAAAGAATGTCAAGAATATATTTTAAAAAGAATGAAAGCAAGAAACACCCAGTGGAGGATCAGGTCCTTGAGAAGCTGATGTGGGAAAATTTTGAGTGTCACACAGAAGCAGAATGGCTGGTTTGCAAGGAAAGAAGGGAGCCAGTTGGCCACGTGAGTGAAACCCAGAGGAGACAACAAACAGGAAAGGGCTATCTCTATATCAACACCAGAGAATTTCAATGGTTGTGAGTCACGGAGCTCAAACCAGAGGCAGAGGCAGTGGGGAGCCTTTTCCCCCTTGGCAGCCAAGTCTGAGATGCCTGCCTTCTTTAGAAGCCTCAGAGGAAGACTGTCCTCAGAAGAGAAGCCTTGAGGTCTGTCCCCTAGCTCAAAGACAGTTCACTGGTCTAGCAAATGTGAGGCTTTGGGTTCCAGCTCCACACAGCAGCACCAAGAGAGCAAACAGAAACAGAAGAATAGAGCCAAGCGTCGTGAGTCACATCTGTCTTCCTTATCCCGACATTTGGGAGGTAGAGGCAGGAGGATCAGGAGTTGAAAGCCTGCTGGCCTGATGAGTTTGAAGCCAAGGAAAGAATGATAGCAATAAAAAGAATACACCCAAACTGTAAACTACAGGCAGGCCTGTCACACACTGCTAGCACAGTTCAGGATCTTGCTAGGGACTACTCTCAAAGGCAAAATTTCCTCAGGTGGAGATGGGGTGCAGTTGAGATCCTTATTTACCAGGAGAGGGCCACAAACTATTTGGCTGGCAGTCTACAGAGGTCCAGTAACTGCAGACCCTGAAAAGCTGGAAATCTCACTGACCTGACCCATAAATGAACAGCCCATATATTTTGGATCTGTGGTCATCAGTACATCACAAAGATGCTCATCTTATCACCAAGAAGCAGGGGAGAAAGAGCAAACGGAGGCTCGTGCGGATCTTGTGCATCAAGCTCTCGGCAGTCATTTGTTCTCAGCACTTGGACCCGTCCTGAGTCTCTGCACCGACTCACCGACTCATGCCCATCACAAGGGAAACTCTTCTGATAAAGGCTGGAACAGCACGCATTGATGCATCTACACATGAATGCTTAGAAGGCAGTTTGACAGCGCGTCCATCTGGAATGGCACCTGAGGTTGACCTCTGCCTTCCACCACCCACACAAAGGGTTAAGCTGTCCTATTTTTTTGTTTTTTTTTTTTTTTTTTTTTTTAGAAAAGGAGGTCTTACTCTGCAGCCCTGGCCAGCCTGGAACTTTCTCTGTGGACCAGGCTGGCCACAAACTCACAGAGATCCTCCACCGGCCTCTGTCTCCCAAGGGATTAAAGAGGTGTACCGCCACACCCCAGCCCAAAGCTGGTTAAATTCTGTGCTGTGTTTTTATGACCACAAAATTAATAAGAAAAACAAATTAAGTGTGTATTTCTTCCTTTTCTCGTAGCCTATGGTAGCTTTCCATTTTGCTCAGAGTAACAGCTGAGTTCCTCAAGCTGCCTAGAAAGCCCTGTTGGCCTCAGTTCCCTGCCCAGCTCCATTGCACAATACACAGACAGCAGGTCTCTGTCTGTCTGTCTGTCTGTCTGTGTGCCTGTATGTTTCTGTCTTACCCTCCTCCTCTCTGTCTCTTTGTCTCTGTCTCTCTCTGACGGTCTCTCTCTCACTCTCTAAGACAGGGTCTAACATAGCCTGAAATGGCCTCAATGTCACCATGTAGCCAAGGATGACCTTGAACTTCAGATCCTCCTCCATCTGCTGAGTCCCTGAGTACCAGGATTACAGAGCTGCACCACCACAAACCATTTAACGCTGAGCTGTACATGGAACCCAGCGCATGGCAACCGGGCTCTAGCAACTGCTCCTCCAGGACTCCATGCTTTTTTCTGGAGGGGCAGGCTATACTGTCAATCACTTCCTCCTCCTAAGTTACACAACACACATGCTTATTTAATGCCTCCTAGACAGGACCTCAGGACCACAACTCTTCTGGAGGTCAAGGTCCATCACAGCAGGAGGCAAGACCCGACAGACATTTCTGCTCAGGACAAAGTATGTTTATCCTCTCTAAACTCCACGATTTTCTCTAAAAGCGGGATTTGACGTGTTTTGAGGGTTACGGTTAAGTTATACATATCCAGTTTGACGCTTAAACAATCAGGCACTCTGTGGCTGGGCCTCAGAAAGGGTTCTGAGGGTGGGCGTGGGGTGGGGCAGGGGCGATATCACAAATCCCTTTGACAGTTTGACTAAAACTATTAGGACCAGGCCTGCTGTGGTGACCCTTGCCTGTAATCCCCGCTCACTAGAGGCTGGGGCTGGAGGATGGTGAATTAGGGTGCATGTCTAGCCTCCTGATGTTTGTTGGACATCAAAAGCCCTGGAAACCGAGTTAAGAATCCTAAGTATACAGAAAGAAGCAAATTACTCTGATGGAAGAGCTGAGAAGTATGTTTAGTTTCCAAAGAGCCTGGAGCTCAAAAAACGCCCTCCCCGCCATACACACACCATCAGGGGACTAGGGGAAGGGTATAGGAGGAGGGTGGGTGGGACTGGGAGGATGGGAGGAGACTGGGAGGGGGCTGCAGCCAGAATACAAAGTGAATAAATTGTAATAAACAAACAAACAAATAAGATCTCAAACCTAAAAAAAAAAAAAAAAAAAAAGAACGCTCCATCCATGAGGTCCAAGGCCAGCATCTCTTGGTCCACAGTGCCCCCTGCTGGTGGATGTCAGCAACCTCACAAGGCATTACTCTGGATTCCGAGAGCCCTCAACTCTTCAGACGGGACTGTTCCCCTACCTGTCCTTCCACCATGTTCTCCACAGCCATCTCTTAGAGTCTAATGTCTGTGCCAGCTCTGCCCTTCTGCTTGCTACAAGTCTGGAATGTGACATTAGTTAAAATTGTCGTGCTCTTAATTGCTCTCCCTGTCTCTTTGGGAATTGAACCCAGGGTCTCACAAGTGTTAAATACATGCTCTGCCACTGAGAAACACTCTCAGCTCAATCATTATTATATTCCTTTTTTAAAATTGTATTTATTTACCTATTTATTATACAATGTTCTGACTACATGTACACCTGAATGCCAGAAGAGGGCAGCAGATCTCTTATAGATGATTGTGGGCCACCCTGTGGTTGCTGGGATTTGAACTCAGGACCTTTGGAAGAGCAGTCAATGCTCTTAACCTCTGAGCCATCTCTCTAGCCCTATATTCCTAATTGTTATTACAATCTTTGCCACAAGCCAGAAGCCCTAGCTACCAAAGAAGCTGGGCCTGGAGGTCCACAAATTCAAGGCCCAGCTGACCACAGTCTGGGTAATTTGACGAGGGCCCCCCTCAAAATAAAAAGTGGAAAACAAGAACTGAGGATGTATCTGAGGGGTAGAGCACTGTCTAGCCTGCACGCTGTGGGTGGGCTTCTAGCACTTCCTGGAACCCCTTGGCTAATCTTTGTTGTAATGTGTGCCTTCGTGCACGCTTTAAACTGTGCTTTCTGGGGCTGGAAAGATGGTTCAGCTGCTAAGAGCACTCGCTGTTCTTATAGGGGACCGGTTCAGTTTCTAGCACTACCGGGATCCTTGGCACCCTTGGCATCCTTGGCAACCCCTGAACCCACATCAAGCTACTCACTATCACCTGTGGTTCCAGCTCCAAGGGTTCCCATGCTTCCTCTGTCTTCCACAGCGATCCACACCCAGAGACACACACGCATAACTAACAGTAAAAATAATAATAATAATAACAACAGTGTTTTCTACATTCACAGGTTGTGATTCATTACACCCTGAAATCATAGAAGTCACTCCTGCAAGGAATGGGTGACAGAGAAGGCAGACAAACAGCTACAGCAGAAATATTTTCCAAAGGGGCCAGGCATGGTGTGACACACCTTTAATTTCAGCACTCAAGAGACAGAGGCAGGTGGATCTCTATAAATTCCATATATATATATATGTGGGGCTGTTTCCAGGCCAGCCAGGGATAGCTACATGAAAACAGTGTTTCTTTTTAATAATTTACTTATTAAGCGTGCAATGGCTGCCTGCATGTGTGTCAGCAACCCAGAAGAGGGCACCAAATCTCATTATAGATGGTTGTGAGCCACCATGTAATTGCTGGGAATTGAACTCGGGACCATCTGGAAGAAAAGATGGTACTCTGAGCCACTGAGCCAGCTCTCCAGCCCTGAAGATAGTTTTTCTAAATGGCTCCATGGTTGCTACAACAGAGCTGCAAATGCTGTGCCTCCATCAGATAGTTCTCTCTAGCTGGCTAAAATCCCTGGTGTACAGATTTCGGTGTAGCTCTGGGAAGGAAGGGTGTAGACGAAGGGAGAGCATTCCATGGACACAGACTTCACCTGAAGCTAAATCTCCTTCCCATAAGACAACAGGATTTTGGCCAGCTGTGGTGGCGCACACCTGTGATCCCAGCACTCTGGGAGGCAGAAGCAGGTGGAACTCTTTGTGTTCAAAGCCAGCCTGGTCTACAAAGAGAGTCCAGAACAGCCAAGGCTACACAGAGAAGCCCTGTTTTGGAAAAACAAAACAAAAACAGTTTTGTTCTGTCTAAGCTTAGCTTGTGCATGAAAAGATACCCTGGAGTTCATACAGATGGAACTCTGGCCTTAGGGACAGTAAGACAGACAACTGAAATGACAAAGGCCACTGTACCTCTGTGTGTCTGGATTTTTCTGTTTCAAAACTTGGGATGCTAATACAATAACAATATCTGTTGCATGTGTCTGCAAAGATTAGTGAGCAAATATATGTGGGGCAGGGGCTGTACCTCAGTTGGTAGAGCACTTAGCTGGCTTGTGTGAGGAGATACTGAGCAGGGGGTGGAAGGTGGGCAGGGAAAAGAGAGGGCGCACTTAGGATCATAGAGTATGTAGAATTACTCAGTGAGCAGGCTGATGGTGGAGCACGCCTTTCATCCCAGCACTCGGGAGGCAGAGGCAGGCGGATCATTTCGAGTTCAAGGCCAGCCTGGTTTCCAGAGGGAGTTTAGGACAGCCAGGGCTACACAGAGAAAACCTGTCTCATTAAAAATAATAATAATAATAATAATAATAAATTACTCAGTAAAGGACTAGAGAGATGGCCTGGAAGTTAAGAACACACTTACTTGTGGCTTTTGCAGAGAACATGAATTCAATTGCCAGAGCCCACAGAGAGACTCACAACTATCTGTAACTCCAGCTCCAGGGGAATCTGACACCTTCTCCACAGGCATCAGACAAACAAGTGGTACAGAGACATGCATGTAGGCCAAACACTAATATAGATGCATTAAAATAAAATATTTTTAAGACTTAGATTCATTTATTTTATTGTATAGGTATGAATATTTTGTCTGCATGTATGCACATATGTATATACCTACAGAACGTACAAATGTATCCAACCCTCAGAAGGGGTTGGCTCCCCAGAACTGTAGTTACAGATGCCTGTGAGCTACGGTGTGTGTGTGCCAGTATTCGAACCCAGCTCTTCTGCAAGAGCAACAAGTGCTTCTCCTCCTCCTCCTTCACTTCCTCCTCCTCCTTCTCCTTAAGAGGCAGGGTTTCTCTGTGTAGCCCTGGCTGTCCTGAACTCCCTCCGTAGACCAAGCTGGCCTCGAACTCACAGAGATCCGCTTGCCTCTGCCTCCCAGGTGCTGGGATTGAAGATGTGTGCCACAGCGCCCAGCTCTAGTTGTTATTCTTATCACGGCCACTGGAATGCCAGTTTGAACTTTATTTAATTCACCGAAAAGCATTCACAGCCAGCAGTGTGGTTCCTGAGGTCAAAGGAGGGTTGGAGGAAATAAAAAGAGAAAACTATGATTCAAACAACAGTCACCAGGGAGACATTCTTTTCCTCGTGGTCAAGGAACGTGAGCCGGAGCTGCTTCCGCCGCCGCCCTCCGCGCATGGAGTCGCTCGTCCCCATCCTCCCTCCGGGGTGTGTGTGTGTGTGTGTGTGTGTGTGTGTGTGTGTGTGTGTGTGTG
>NW_026590905.1:1108523-1118085 GCF_907164565.1 Psammomys obesus | reverse complement strand
GTGTGTGTGTGTGTGTGTGTGTGTGTGTGTGTGTGTGTGTGTGTGTGTGTAAACTGCTCACATGGCTTCTGTTTGTTCTGCCAATTCACACAGCATAAACTTGTCATTTAAAGCTGACCAGTGGCTCTGTCACACTCACCGCGTTAAGCCGCCGTCTCCAGTCCTGTCTCGCTCCAAAACGTTCCTATCAGCCCCGCAAAGAACCCGCAAACTTGTCTGCAGCTTTGTTGCTTCCCCTCTGCGTCCCCCTGGAAACGGCTGCTCCATCTCCTGTCTCCTTGGGTAGCCTATTCGGGACACTTTATAAAAATGGAATCAGACAAACTGTTCAGACAGGGCCTTGGGTAGTCAGAATGACCTGGAGTTTCCGTTTCTCCCGAATGCTGGGATTACAGGCCTTTGCCCCTGGACAGGGTTTCGTATAAATGCGTCTTCGGTTCGATGGTTTTTGCCTTTGAGGAGTCACTAAGTAGTTCTGTGTAGCAGCTAAGTAGTTCTCCATTCCCACCACAATGCATGGGGGAACGTTCTCAGTTAGCAAAATAATACACAGAGGCTAAACGCCGGGATTATGATAGGCCACTCTCCAAAGCTTCTGCGTGAGCAGTGAGGTTTCCCTCCATCCTCAGACAGGTGTCACCATTATTTAATTATTACCTTAGCACTCACCAAGCCACTCCCCCCCTAGTCACTGAGGGTGTGAAGCATTTTTTCACTCGTTTATTGGGCATTTTTGTTGTTACTGCCATCGCTTTTGGTTTGGGTCTTTGTTGTTGTTTTGTTTTGAGGCAGAATCTCCTCAGCCCCAGCCAGCTTGCTGCGTAGATCAGGCTGGCCCTGAACTCACGGAAGTCTTCCTTAGGATTACAGGTGTGTGCTACCATCTGGCTGTAACTTTTTTAATTTACAAAAAAAGTCAGTGCTTTGTGTGTATACGACACCTAATAGAATGACAAGGGCCAAGGATGCCTATATTCGAGGAACGCTGACGTAAGCTGAACCTGGCCTGTAGTCCCAGCTACTTAGGCTGCTGAGGCCGAAGTACTGAAAGTTGAAGGCCAACCTGGGCTACGGTGAAACACTGGGTTAGCAGATGGAGCACTGAGCCTGAAACCTCGATGTTCAGATTCTGCTCTGAGGTTTGTTTTGTTTTAGTGTTGTTGGGTTTTGTTTGATTGTTTTGGTTTGTTTGTGACAGGGTCTGACTACACAGCCTTGACTGACTTGGAACTCTTTGTGTAGACCAGGCTGGTCTCAGTTTACAGAGATCTGCCTGCCTCTGCCTCCACCTCCTGAGTGCTGGGATTACAGATGAGACCCCCCCCCCTCACTTAGCCATGTTGTCTGGTGCCGGTTTGGGGTGGTGTAGGCCTTTAATCCCAGAACTCAGGGGACAGAGCAAGCAGATCTCTATGAGTGCAAGACCAGCCTGGTCTACACAGCTAGCTCCAAGCCAGTCCAGTCAAGGTTAAATAGTAAGACCCTGTCCAGAAAAAAAAAAAAAAAAAAATTCGTTTACCCATTTTAGAATGGAATATGTCTTGATTTGGCATCTTCCCCATGTTCTGCACAAAGCTAATGAAAAGGGTTGCAGTCTCCAAGGCTGTACATGAAAGGTGCACTGGGCCTGGCGGTTTGCCCCTGTGATCTCAGTGGGGCTGAGGCAGACAGGCCTGGAGTACATAGGAAAACACAGTGATCTCCAGGCAAGCCAGGAGTACGTAGGAAAACCTCGCCTGGGGGGTGGGGAGGAGCCACCTGCTGATTTGGCTCCCCACAACCTGTCCACAAAGCCACTGGCTTGATGAACTCTAAGTGACCGGAGCTCATAAAATGCTCTACTTTTCATTGCTGGGAGTTCTGTGTGTCTGCGTTTCTGGACTCCTCCCTGCCTACGCGGAAGGAGTGAGGCTTCCAGTCAGCTTAGAGTTTCACAATCGGCCCCCAATTGCAGAGACCCAGCCTCTGCCTCACCTCCCAAGGAAACCCAGGCCTGAGACTCCACAGGTGGGCACACCTTCCCCTCCCCACATCACGCTGCAATGAGCATCCAAACAGCTGCGTGACGAGCCAGAAGAGGGAGAGGATGCCCCACCCTGCAGACCCGCCCGCTAGAAATCAATCTGTGCTGCGTTGTTGGTGGGAACCATGGAAACCCCAGGTGACTGTGCGTCAGATGGTAGTAAACAGGATTCTTTACTAACAGAAGTCGCCCGGGCAACGCTGCAAGAGTAGACCCTGCATTTCTTGGTTTAGCCTCTGAGAATGCACCTGTACCTTACTCCCTATCCATCACCCCAGAGCTCCCGGGCCTGGATCTTAGGTCACACGTGAATGATTTGCACAGGCCCAGCCCTCTGGGCTCCTTTCAGGGAATCCTGGGGCTCTGAGCTCCCTGACCCTGGGCTTCTGCCCAATACTCTGGAATTCGTGGTTTCCTTCCGCCCCACCCCCGTCCCTGCTCGCGCCCTGACCTCCCTTGCGGGATCCTGACTCAGAAAGCCTGTTTATGCTTTCAGTCTTTGCTCGGATGACGGGATCTTTCTGGACCCTCTGAGAGGCCAGTACATTTATGAAACCTTATTCATACACACATAATCTCAACCAGCAGGCTTCTCTCCAAGGAGCTTCCACGGCCCCAGACTTGTCCTGCCAGCCCTCAGCCTCGTGGTCTGTGTTGGATGGACCCTTCCAAAGATCAGGACGGATGGAGACAGGGACGAGATGAGATGGGAACGAGGAGTAGAGATGCCAAGGCTTCTTGCTGGCCGCTGTATAAATACCTACCAAGGTGCTTAGACTTCTGATGCGGTCATCTTCCTGGAATATCCCTGCTACCGTGAGACCTGGGACCACCCTCCAGCCTGTCTGTCTTCCCACGTGATTTGCCTTGTCTGCCATTTTATAAAAGGTAGGGGTGGGGCTACAGACATGGCTCAGCAGCGCTCTCGAGGAGGACTTGGGTTCGATTCTCAGCACCCACGCGGTGGCTCACAACACCTGAAACTCCAGTTCTGGGGGATCTGATGCCCTCTTCCAATCTCCAGAATGAGCTGAGCACACGTGGCGCACAGACATACATGCAGACAAAACACCCCCACGCATAAAATAAAAAATAAAGTAGATCTTCCAAAAAATTAAAAAAGAGAGGTGGGGATGGGATTTGGCCCGGTAGTGAGCACTTGGCTAGAATGTACATGGCTGGGTCCCTTACGGTGCTACACAATCAAATATGGAACTTTAGTGGTGCACGCCACTGCCAGGGGCAGGGAACAAGGGGGCCTTGTCTGTGGAGCCTCTGAGAACAGTAAGTAACCAATGGTTACCTGCTCTCTGTTTTGTTGGTTTTTATCTTATTTATTATTTGTTTGTCTGGTTGGTTGGTTTTTCAAGACAGGGTTTCTCTGTGTAGCTCTGGCTGTCCTGGAACTCACTCTGTAGACCAGGCTGGTCTCGAACTCAGAGATCAGCCTGCCTCTGCCTCCCTAGTGCGTGGCTGGTTTTTAATTTGTATATATATTTAAATCAAATAGAATTGAATCATTTTCACCCTTCCCTTTCCTCCCTTCAATCCCTCCCAAACCCCTCCATCCAACTCCTTCCATGTTCCCCCTTCACTCTCACATTAATAGCCTTTTTTCCTTTGGCTAATACTGTTACAAATGTATGTATGTGTATGTATATTTATGCACAAATACATAAATGCAACCCACTGAGTCTATTTTTGTGTACATGGCTTCGGCTGACCTCTTTGTATAGAATAAACAATTAGGGGGCGCATCCCTGGCAGAGACTGATTCTCCTCTCTCTGCAGTCATTTGTTACCTGTAGTCCCTTTGGGGCGGGGGGGGGGGGTAGCTCAGGAGAGTAACCGCCCTGTCTGGGTTAGCATGTCTACTGATGTTGCCGTTGTTCAGATAATATTTACGCAGCCATTTCTGTGAGAGACTTTAGCAGTAGCCATTCTGGTATTCTGGCTCTTAAAATCGTCCCCTGCGCCACAGAGGCAGGAGCCGTGACAGAGGAGCTGGGCTCCCCGGGCTCCCCGGGATCTGTTGATCTCTGCCCTGTGTCCAGTTGTGGTTTCCGTGATGCTCTCCGTTTCCTTTAAAGAGAGACTTGTTTAAGGGGGGGGGGGTGTAGATTTACCTGTGTGTCTAAGGAGAAGTCAGAATGTAGTTAGGGGTTGCGCTGACCTGCAGCATTGCAGTAGAATATTCTCTCTCTTCTAAGGATTCCAGACCCTGTTAGCCTTGGGAAGCTGGCGAGGGTCCTAGTACCAGAGAGGATTTCTGGTTTGTTGAACGGTTCTTAAGTCCAATTAGACAGCAGTTGGTGACCGTCGACACCTGAACGCCACCACTGCACTGCAAGCTAGCTTGCCTTGCCCGTCATTGTTGGGGCTCCCAGATGCCACCGCTGGGTAGAACTACCAGTTGCTCCCTCCCTTGGCAGCTCCCGCAGCCCCTTCTGGTACTACGAAAAGCAAACTGCAGGAAGGAGGCTTTCAGATAGATCTAGCTCACATAGTCTAAACCCTGTATCCTAAGGGTGTTATGTCTTCAGCCAGAAGGGCTTACCTTCAGCCTTGGAGACTCAATGGAGTCACTTCGGCTACACTGACCACCATTCAAATTTTTTTTGAGATTTTTTTTTCATGCTTGGTACTCGGGCTTTTGTTAGTCTATGGTTCTTGTGGGGAGCATTGTTAACCCAAGCAGCATAACTTCTGTGTGTGTGTGTGTGTGTGTGTGTGTGTGCGCGCATGTGTGTGTACATTGTGTATGATTTCAGTTAAATATAATGTAATAAGATTCCTTGAGGCTTTATGGAACAACCTTGCAGTTAGTCAGCCCTCACCCCTTCATTTCCTTCAGTATTGACGCCCCATTCCCAGGTGAAGCCCCATCCCATGTTTCCAGTTACCACTAAATATCAGCTGAATCCTACTATTTCCTCTTAAGCACACACACACACACACACACACACACACACATACACACACACCATGGTCCTTTTATCCTTCCCTGGTTTCTGTGGTTGCTTCATCTATTATACCCATACCTGAAGATTTGGAGCTAAGAACTACAGATGAGACCGTGTAGGGTTTGGCTTTCTGAGTCTGGGTTATCTAACTCAATGTGATCTTTTCTAGGTCTATTCATTTACCTGAAATTTTCAATTTTTTTTTCTTTGCAGTTAAATATTTTGTACATGTACTTTTTTTTTTTTTGAGACAGGGTTTCTCTGTGTAGCCCTGGCTGTTCTGGAACTCACTCTGTAGACCAGGCTGGCCTCCTACTCAGGGAGACCCATCTGCCTGCCTCTACCTCCCGAGTGCTGGGATTAAAGTCGTGCACCACTACCATCTAGCCCATGAACTTTCTAATCACATATCCATCTGTTGAAAAGCACTTACATTGTTTCTATTTTTCACCTAATGGGAATAGGGTGGCTTTGTGCTGAGCAAGTATCTGTGGATTAGGGTGTCGAACCCTTTGGGCATAAGCCAAGCAGCGTGGTACAGCTGAGTCATACAGTAAGTTTACTTTTAGTACTTTAAGGATTCTCTATCCTGCTTTCCAGAATGGCTGCACCAGTTTAACCTTCCCAACAACCATGACTGAGGGTCTTCCTTTCCCTACAGTCTTACCAGCATTTATGGTCAGCTGTTTTGTTGATCTTAGCCGTTCCAAAGGGGACAAGATAAAACCTCCAAGTTGTTTTAATCTTTGATTCCCTGACTACTAAAAAAAAGATTGTCTTAGTCATATTTCTGTGAAGACACGCCGTGACAAGGGCAGCTCTTACAAAAGAATGCATTCACTTGGGAGCTTGCTTACAGTTTCAAGGGCCAGTTCATGATGGCTATGGCAGGAAACCTCACGGTCGGTAGACGTGGAGCTGAGAGCTTACATACCGACCCACAAGCAGCAGGCAGAAAAGAGAGCCCCTGGAACTGGTGAGGCTTGGGAAACCTCAAAGTCCACCCCCACCCCCCAGTGACACGCCTCTTCTAACAAGACCACACTCCCTATCCTAACCCTTCCCAAAGGATCCTGCCAGTTGAAGCATTCACACACACACAGCCTGTGAGGGCTATTTCCATTCAAACCCACACAGCGATGAACTCTTCTTTGAGATATTTCTTAGCCATTTTTACTTCTTCCATTGAGAACTCTCTGTTTAGATCCTTAGACCACATTTTAATTGGGCCATTTGTTTTCTTAACTTTTTTTTTTTTTTTTGGGTTTATGTTTTTAGTTCTTTGTGTATCCAGGATACTTGTCGTCTGTCGGCTGTGTGGCTGGCAAATATTCTCTCCCATTCTGTGGGCTTTGTCTTCATTCATTGTTTCCTTACCAGCTGCTCTTCACTGTCGCCTCAGCCCACTATTCCGATCAACGACAGGAGCAAAATGCTTCACCCTGTGGATGTGTTTTGTCAGTCTGCTTGGGGTTGTTTGTTTGTTTTTGAGGCGGGTGTGTACCTGGCCTACAAATCATGCTGGCTTCCAATTAGCAATAATCCTCCTACCCCTACCTCCTGAGTGCTGGGAGTCAGGGCATGTACCATCACTCCCAGCCTTGTTTTTGGTTTGCTTTGGTGTGGTTCAGTAGAAGCTTCATTGTTTGCTTTGTTTAGAGTTTGCCTGCTTGTGTTTTGTTTTGACATTGGGGATTAAACCTGAAGCCTTGCACACAGTGGGCCAAGATGTCTACTGCCAAACTCAGTTCTCCACCCTGCCCACACTAGTGACCACACTGAGCTTCAATGATGTGCAAATGTCAAATCAGGAGGGTGTGTTTGTGTGTGCGCTCAAGAGTGCATGTATGTGTGTGTGTAACTTAGACTTCAAACACATACAGTGCAGAATGGAACTCTGAAAATTCCACGATGGAGGTGGGGGTCCCTGAACCCTTTGGACTCAGCTCTGTGTTCTTCCCGACACCATGAAGGCTTTCTTCTGCATGATCCCAGCTCCCTTTGGCCCAGTCAGCACCCACAGCCCTGTGGAACTGGATATCTCTGAATCCCAAGAAGTCAGCGAGCTCGCTGTGCCTGCAGTGCCAAAGGCGGGGCTCGTACCTTCCCTGCCTCTTGGCTTACAGCGTCCTAGACAGCTCAGGCTTCTGCCATCGAGAATCACCCCTCCACCCTGCACCTTAGCCCGGTTTGCTTTCTGCTGCTGCGGTCACACCGTGACCCAAAGCAAGTTGGGAAGGAAAGGGTTTGTTTTCATCAACAAGAGGGGTCAGGGCGGGAGCTCAAGGCAGGAACTGAAGCAGAGATCACAGGCCTGCTTACTGATTTCTCTGGCTGGCTCAGCTGATTTTCATATACAGCTCAGGTCCCACCTGCCTCCGGTAGCACTAACCATCGGGGGGGCTGGGTCGTCCCACAGAAATTAGCAATTAAGAAAATGCCGACTGACATGTCCAGGGCAATCTAATGGGGGCGGTTTCTTGGTTGAGGTTCCCTCCACTCAGGTGACTCTAGTTTGTGGCAAGCTGACAAAAACTAACCATCACACAACTCCAGTATCATAAATGAAGATAAAGTTGGTCTACCCTGGGTACTGCATTATAATAATAAAAAAAATTACTAATACAGTTTTTAAACCTTTTTTTAAAAAGCAAAAAGGTTTTGTTGTTGTTGTTTTGTTTTGTTTCAAAACAGAGTTTCTCTGTGTAATAGCCCTAGCTGGCCTGGACTTTGTAGACTCACCTGCCTCTGCCTCCCAAGGTACTGGGATGAAAGGTGTGCACTACCATGCCTGACAAGAAAGATTTTTTAAAAAACAAAGAGTAACAAAAGTTACCGTAAAAAAACTGATGACACGAATACTCCATGATATGATTAAGGGAAAGGTTTTTATTATAGACATGAGAGAGAACAGCCAGAGGCATCTGGAAGAATCCAGAGTGGAGAGAGAAAGTATTAGACTGAACGTGGCCAATAGATTGGATGTGGCTTTGAAAGAAGAAGGATCAGAGAGGGAAGAGAGCACAGCTGAAACAGCACTGTTAAGAAGAATGAGAGGCATCTCGGACGGAAGCCTGTGAGCCAGGGAAGTTTAGGATTGAGGGGGAGGGGAGCTAGGAGAGCTAGGGCGGCAGCAAGAACTTTGAAATGTTTAACTGGTACTTGTGATACTGAGGGACCCTGGAGGCCAGCATGCTCTTTGGTATGCTAACAGGCAGCGAAGATAGCCTTTGGTCCCCTCTACCTTTTGGAATTTGGGGAAATGGAGTCTCCTTCCAAACTGCCAGTTGCTTTGTTTCTATCTGAGTGTGGGGGAAGGTAGGGGGCTCTTGGTAAGACAATGTCTTGTAATATAAATCTGGGTAACTGGGAACTAACTCTATGTAGCTCGAGCTGGCCTTGGATTTTCAGCAATTCTCCCACCTCTGCCTCGCTAATGCTGGGATTACGGATGGCTATTACCAAAGCAGGCAAGCTGGGAGATAGTTCAGTGTGACACCCTATTTGGTTTTGGTTATATACACATCCTTCTTGCACTTAGCAACCTCAGAACACCCTCAAGCCCCCACTGTGGCATTAGGGGCATAACATAATAAAAGTCTGTTTGTTTTCGGTTTTCAAGACACGGTTTCTTTTTGTAGCTCTGCTGTCCTGGAACTTGCTCTGTAGACAAGGCTGGCCTCAAACTCAGAGATCCACCTGTCTCTCTCTCCAAGTATTGGGGTCAAAGGTGTTCGCCACTATGCCCAACTATAACAAACAAATTTAAAACGTTTCTGTTCAAGTATATTTCTTATGTGTCCGGGTGCAAAAACTAGAAGACCTGTTCAGGCCTGAATTGGTTTGAGGTACATGTACAGTGAGATTTTGCCTTAGCCTCCTGAGTGTTGAAAATAAAGGTGTGTGCCACCATGACAGGACATTTATATTTTCTGCTTAAGAACAAAGTGTAAAAATAGAAGCTATTCAGGCCCACATTGTACTTCCTAGATTCAGACAGATTGTCCAGCAGGAGTAATGATGATATTAATCTCCTTACCTCTTAAATTGTCCAAGAATGCTTGAGTACAAGGAGAGGACCTAATGAAGGTGATGGTACTTTGTCACCCACAGGCAGATTACTGTATAATCTATTTATTATAATGATTCTTTTTAGGGGGGAGGGGGGAGTTCGAGACACAATTTCTCTGTGTAGCCCTGGCTGTCCTGGAACTCAGTCTGTAGACCAGGCTAGCCTCAAACTCAGAGATCCACGTGCCTCTGCCTACTGAGTGCTGGGACTAAAGGCGTGTACCACCACCTAGCTAATACTCATGATTCTTGAAAATAAAAAAAGACTTGCTCCTTGCTCATACTGACCCATTACAAAGAACTCTCCAGCCCTCCTTAAGAAAACTCCCTAGTGATAAAGAAAGTGCCAGGCCAGCATTTCTCACTTCTCACTCCCTGTTCAAGCTCAGCTCTTTGCATGATCTTCATGACTTCAAAGAGGAGGAAGTGAAGGGTTTCACACTTTCTTCTTCTTCTTCTTCTTCTTCTTCTTCTTCTTCTTCTTCTTCTTCTTCTTCTTCTTCTT
>NW_026590905.1:1100395-1108513 GCF_907164565.1 Psammomys obesus | reverse complement strand
TTCTTCTTCTTCTTCTTCTTCTTCTTCTTCTTCTTCTTCTTCTTCTTGTAAGAAGTTTGTCAATAATAGTTTGTTCACTAACGTATCCTATTCAAATCACGGTCATCAACTGAGTTGCATATGTATGAGGAAACATTCTAAGAGCTTCATGATCTTAACTCATCTGGCCTTCCTGTAACTGTACAAAGTCAAGACTATTGCTTTGAAGATATGGAGGTAAAGAAATGCCCTAGTTTTCTTTCTGTAGCTTCGATAAACACCACAGCCAAAAGTAACTAGGTCACCTTACAGCTCTCAGTCAATTACGAAGGGAAGTCAGGGCAGGAACTCAAGGCCGGAGCCAGGAGACAGGAACTGAAGCAGAGACCATGGAAAAAATGCTGCTTCCCGGCTCTCTCAGGTACCTTTCTTACACACCCCACGACCACCTTCTCAGGGTTGGCGCCAACCACAGTGAGCCGGGCCCTCCCACACCAATCATTAATCAAGAAATTTCCCCCAAAGACTTGCCTACAGGCCAATCTGATAGAGGCATTTTCTCAACTGAAGTTCTGCCTTCTCAGATGACCTGAGCTTGTGTCAAGGTGACAAAAACTAACCAGCACAAGAGAGATTAGATATTCTTTGAAATGGCAGAACCCTCCCTCTAAACAGACTGCCTGACATCATGCACAAGACATAACACTGGACATGTTCCTTCTCTAGGAAAAGTGCTGAAGCCTGTAAAGCCCTTGCCCGCTCTCTCTCTCTCTCTCTCTCTCTCTCTCTCTTTCTCTCTCTCTCTCTCCCCCTACAGATCAGGATGTAAAACTCCCAGCTGAAGCTCCAGCAGCTGCCTACAAACCACCATGCTTCCGGCTCTGATGATAATGACCTAAAACCTCAGAAATGGTAAGCAAACCCTCGATTAAATGCTTTCTCTTATAATAGCTGTCTTGGTCACGGTGTCTCTTCACGGCGATAGAACAGTGACTAAGACATCTGGGAAGGACTCAGGAAGATGAAGCTCATGCCACAAAGTCTCTCATCCTGCAGAAGGTACCGGTTTGCTCCTCATGCTGGTAGGAAGGTTTTTGAGAGAGAATGAAAAAGCACAAAGCCAATGGGTTTTGTTTTGTTTTGTTTTGTGTGAGAAGGAGGCAACTCACTAGGTAGCCCAGGCTATCCACAAATTCATGACTTTCCTGCCTTAGCTTCCCAAGTTCTAAGTTTATAATTCGAAATGTAGACCACCACCACATCTAGCCGCACAAAAGCTTTCCAGCCTTCAACTTGAAATCAGTACGTTTCCATTCCTGCCACACGTTACTGCTCCAAGCAAACCACAAGCTCAAACCAGAGACCTTATGGGAGGAAGCTACGAGGTAGCAGCGACAGAGCGAGTCATGCGAGAGGACCGTCTACCACAGAGATGGAACCAGAAGGCACATCCGCAAAAGTCTGTTCTTCTCTTTGTTTCTCTGAATGATGTGATTATGAAAACATGGTCTTGCCATATAGCCTTGGAGGGCTTGGATCTTACAGTATAGCGCAGCATGACCTACAGTTCTCCATCCCCCTGCCTCAGCCTCTCAAATGCTGGGATTTACAGGGACACAGCACAGCACAGCTCCCAGCTTGTAAATCCAAATAAATATCAATGTTCCTTGTGAAGGCCGTGAGAGTTACGTGTCTATTTCTCTGAATATTGAGACAGCCCTTAGGGCTGAAGCAAAGGCACCAAGCTGTTGTTGGTTGGTTTCTGCAGACAGAGTCTCACTATGTATTCCAAGCTGGTCTCGAACTTGAAATCTTGTTGCCTCTACCTCTAGAGCGCTGGGTTTATACAGGTGGGAGACCACCATGCCCTGCTAGGCAATCAATTCTATTTCGTGCTTGGTCAGAGGTGATCTTATGTGTACAAACTTCATTTCCCACACAGTAGCAGTTAAGAGTTAGGGATGAGATGAATTTGAACTCAGAGTCTGTCTTTTGCTCTTGCTAACATTGTCACCATGAAAATATTTGGTGACCTTTTTGTGCTCTTTTCCTCATTTTATAAGGACAATAATATCCACACAGTTTTTATTTTTGTTTCTTTTTTTGTTTTGTTTTTAGACCGGGTATCATGCTACCATGTTGGCCTTGAGCTCACTATATGGCCAAGGATGACCTTGAACTTCTGTCCTCTTCATTCTGCCTCTTGGGCGCTCAGCATGTACCACGGCGCTTGCCTTTTATGGTGATGGGGGATGGAACACCAGGGCTTCACACACATAGAGCAAATAGTCTACCAAATGGGCTACACCTTCAGTCCCTCCTGAGGTTTTGGTGAAGACTGAATGAAATATATCATGTGCCTTGCGGACCATAACCACTGTACCTAAAGATTAGCTGTTACTGTTGTAAAGATCCTAAAGTTTAGTCATTGCAGTCTTCATCTGCCATACATAGACGAGTCTGTATACCTTCTTTGTGTCTACGCCGTCAAGTGTGGGGGAGCGCGACTTCAATCCCAGCACTCAGGAGACGTTGATAGGTGGATCTCTGTGAGTTTGAGACCAGCCTGGTGTATACAATGAGTTCCAAGAACTCCAGGGCTATGTAGAGAGATCCTATCTCAAATCAGTAAACAAACAAACAAACAAAAACAAAACAAAAAACTGTCTGTGAAGGGCTTCCTGAACTCTTGAAGTAGGAATGGAATTCAGTGCTAAATTATTTTACATGTACAGGGTACTGGCTTTAACTCCCAGCACCACAAAAAAACAAACAGAGAGAGAGGGAAAGAAAGAGAAAGAGACCCTCCAAATGCGTGGAGCCCCTAATACCCTGACTCCCCGACACAGGACAGCAGGCCACAGCAAGCCTCTAGGCTGCACACACAGGGAACATGCACTCATTTTATTTTCTCTTTTAAGACAGACTCTCTAACCAGGGCACACCCCGAATTCACTGTGGAGCTGAGTGTGACCTTGAACTGCTGACCTTCCTTCTTCCACCCCATGTGTAGGAATTATAGGCCTTCACCACCACATCTGTGGCAGCAGCTTCTGCTGCCTCTCCCTCCTCCTCCTCCTCCTCCTCCTCCTCCTCCTCCTCCTCCTCCTCCTTCTTCTCCTCCTCCTCCTTCTCCTCCTCCTCCTCCTCCTCTTCCTCCTCCTTCTCCTGTTATGCTGCCCAGAAAACAGGCTGATCTTGAATTCCTGGACTCAATCAACCCTGCCTCCTAAGCAGGCATGCCAACACACCTGGCCTTTTGCACTCTCAAAACAACAAAGCAGCAAGGACTGTAAGGGAGGGACAGTTAGGCAGATGAAGAGGATTAGCACAGCACCCAGCACCGGAGTGGAAGCCAGGTCAGCTAAGCAAGCTTAGGGGAAGCCAGCTCTCACACACTCATAGTGCTCCCCTGGAAAGAGCCTGGGGTCAGACCCCCAAGCATTGTAACACCTCGTTAGATGTAAGAGCTGAATCATCGTGCTTCCCAATCTGCCTTTGTGAATTCAGTCAGGCCAGCTCATGTCTGAAGCTCAGTCTGGCACCTGAGCTGGAGAAGAGGAAGAGAAGAGCTCGGGCCTCACTAGGGAGGCTGCAGAGAGTCCTCAGAAACAGCTCCTGACACATAGGGTGGGCCCTTGGGTTCTCTGCCAGCCTACAGGAATTTCACTGAGGAGTTGGTCTCCGAGCGAAGGTGCAAGAACCTCCTAGAGAACCGGAGTTCACTAAAATGACCTGTGTGGCTGCTTACTCATAGGAAAGCCTCTCATGAGAAGGGATTCCCCAGAGCAGAAGGACATCAAGCAGCAGGGCGGAGATGAGAGAGAACTTCCTGAAAGTCAGGGTTGTCCAATTAAATTGGAAAGAATGATTTCGAGCTGTTGTGTTCCTGAACAAGGAGTGGCATAATGAAATGGGTTGGGACCGTCAGCGGCCCTGGCAAGTGGGCCTTGACACACACACCAGCAGCCAGGTCTGAGACCTCTGACTAAGTGACAAGGGCTGATGGAAACTGGCTATGGGTTGGCGGGGGGGGGGGGGGGGGGGGGGGGGGGGGGGGGGAGGGGGGGGGGGGGGGAAGCTGCCCTAGCTATGAAAACATTTACAAGGACTAACCTAGGGTCTTAAATTGCCCATTCACTTGGGCTCTGGGGACACAAGACTTCAGAAACCCAGGAAACACTTGGAGGAAGGGGCCTGAAGGAGGTGATCTCATGCGTGTATCTCCCAGGGGTGGCTGGGAGAGGCCCCTGAAGTCATTGGGCCAAGTCCGGAGCCCTCTTCAGGGATGTCCGACAGCCTTCAGATTGCAAGGCCTTGTGGGTCTTCTCCAGAGGAACAGGCATAGAGCTTGCCTACTGTCTCCACGCCCAGACCAAACCAAATCACTTGTCATTTCCAGGGCTTGCCACCGGGGGCAGCAGTGGTCCCCCAGTGTGATAGGGCGGAGAAATCCTGAACAGCAAACAATCCCTAGGGAACCCACTGCTGACGTTTTGGTTTGTTGTTGTTGTTGTTGTTGTTTGGAGGGGTGTGGTTTTGTTTTGTTTTTCTCTCTGGAAGCAGAGAAAGAGGCTAGGGAGCATAAAGCAGGTGAGGGCTTGGTGTGGTCACCTGTGCCTACTGCTAATCCTTTCCTGGGATCCTGAGACACAAAGGCCCTACTAGGTGGGATAAAAAAAACTTGCAGCCTTCCTGGAACTACCCTTAATCTCAGGCAGATCTCTGTGGGTTCGAGGCCAGCCTGGTCTACAAAGGAAGTCCAGGACAGCCAGGACTATACAGAGAAACCCTGTGAGAGAGAGAGAGAAAGAGAGAGAGAGAACCAGCCTGGACTCCAGACTCCAGACTTCAAGGTCAGTCCTGGGCAAACCCCACAGTCATTCTGCCCCTGGGTCTCCCTGTTCTCTTCCTTATTTCCTCTGTCACCTGTGCCCTCAGCAGATGCCTCATATTCCCAGAGTGCCTTGCCTCCTCTGGTGCTAGAACAGACAAACATCTTCACACACAGCTAAAGGGCCTTAGCCGCTTTCCTGCTGACCCACCGCCGTCCACAGATTCCTGCTTAGCCTGCAGCTGAAGGGATAGTACTAAACCGGGGGTGATGACATGAAACCGCCCAAACACCAGCTCTCTAAAAACAGGCAGGAACGGGGAGGTGACAGTGCAGGCAGGTACCCTCCAAATGGAATGTTCTGGGCCTCCCAGCAAGTCGTTTCAGTGCAGTTCACCAAATGCTGGGGCCAGGCTAGCACCAAGCTTTATGCAAGGAGCTGTCCCCGCTCTGGGGACATTCGGTGAAGGGCCAAGACACATGCAGATGGCTGTGTTGCTAGAATTAGAAAACATCAGCAGTGCCTTTGCAGAAACACTGTGGGAGGGGGCAGTGTCAGCGGGGAGCGAAGTCAATGCTAGGCCTGAGAAGGATGTGAAGGGCATGAGAGTGGATGGGAGACGTCGTGGGTACCGCCGAGGGAGGCTACGTGAGCAAAAGCATCAGGGAAGTTGAGGCAGATTCGGAGAAGCCGGTGTAGAGGGAGAAAGAAGCAGGAGAAAGGTAGACGTTGTAACCAGGGTTCAATGAGGAGGCCCTTGAATGGCAGAAGAAAGAGCGTTTACCTCCCGAGTTCATTGCTACCCAGAGATGGTGGGTATAGAGGGTGAGATGTCCCCAGGGAGCCATCAAAGCAGGCTCTCTGGAGTCTTTGAAAAGCCTTCCCTTTCCACATTTTTTGTTTGTTTGTTTGTTTAGAGACACGTCTCGGGTAGCCCAGGTTAATATCGAACCTCTGACTCTCCTGCCTCCACCTTCGCGGTGCCAGAATAAGAGGCATACGCCAACACGCCCAGTTTACACCGGCGCTGGGGAATAAAACTCAGAGCCTCACACATGCCAGGCAAGCACTCTGCCGACTCCCTGAGCTGCAGTCTGGCCCTGCCAACAAGTGTCTGTCTTCCCAGCCTTCTCACTCGCTGTGTTTGCTTGCCTTTCTGTGCTGCTCGCGCTCGGCCTGTGAACACTTGGGCTCACGTGCTGCCCCCTCTGGCTGCAGCCTCCTAAGAAGTTGGGACACGTGCATTCCACTACACTGGGCTCCGGGCCTCTTGAGAAGCAAGCTCTTCCCCACGACCAGCTCTTGTTCATTCTGTTCCAGAAGCATCCTTCCTGCAGCCCGGCCAGCGGCACGCTTGGTACTCAGCACCTCGGGCGCAGCACAGAGCTGAATTCCTCCGGGCACCCTTCCTTGCCTCCTCCACGTAGGATCTGGTTCCTCTAAGGTGTGCTCGTGGCTCCTGGTCCATCACTTCTGTGTCTGCCTTTATCAATGTTCTACCTCCCCATCCGTCTCCCCGTGAGTCCAGAATTCCCTTTGAGTCTGGCGTTGGTTCTGTCATTCAGCTCTAGATTCATGAGACCTCGCACAGGTGAACAGGAGGAAGGAAGGCAGGGAGAACAGGCGTCCAATGCTTTGTCTTCCATGCTCCGCCACCTGTTCAGGTCCCCAGTCTGTCCCCTACTCTTCAGAGAAGACATAAGCTCCCACTGATTGCCTCCTATTTGCTAGTAACTTCTAGCACCTCATTAACTCAGGTGGCCTCCCTCTCCCCAGAGATGTGGACTGGGTAGGATTCGAGGCTCCAGTTCATCTTCCAGGCCTTCCTGCCTCTTGGGCCTTTTTGCCAACCTCCACAAGACCTACCACCAGGCCCAAAAGTTACCTTTAGAACAGAGCCTTTGGATTCTCCAAGACTGGTTCCTAGAAGGACACTCATCAGCTGTGGGGTCAAGCTGGGGGCCTGATGAAGAACATCTGGCCCAGAGAAGAGACTGAGGCATGGGAAAGGAATGTGATCCATGTTATGGATACCAGGAACATCTCAGGAAGTTGAAAAAGAAAAGAGCATCCAGGAGGGCCCCTCTGTTGGGACCAGAGACTCCCAGCCCCTCCCAGTAGGTCCCAGCCTCTGGCATCCTAGTCTTCAGTTGCTTGAGGAGCCTGTTTAATTCCTCAGCTCCTGTTTCCTTCTCAGCCCACCCTGGGGGTCTGTCCTCCACCTCACAGAAGAACCTGTAGGAAGGGGCAGTTGTAAGAAAAAACAGCCAGCCAGAGCCAGAATAGAAGGAATGGAAACGGGAAAGCCTGAGAGTCCACCTGCCCACACACCTGTGGCCACACCTCTGTCTTCAGCCGTGTCTGGGAACCTCTCCTCCCAGGAAGGCTGGATACAGGCCCTGGGGCCCTGGTAGGTGGAGGTGGGACCTCAGCCTTGAGGGAAGCTAAAGGGTTAACTCTCCCTGGGTCTATGGGAGGCACCACCAGCTTACCCCAGGGCGATGTAAGTTCAGGCTTGTCTCTGGTACCCTCTCAATTCCAATTTCCCTCTTGCTCCTCCCTCCATTTCCATCTGGGAAATGGTGGGAGGAGAAGCTAGGAGCCTTCAGCACTAGCTGTCTCTGGGGTGTCATTTAATATGGCCAGTAATCACTACCAACTGGTTCATTAAGTCTCTCTCCCTCATGGCCACTCTTGCCATCCCTGGATATGTCTTCCTCTTCTTCTTCCCCCCCCCCCCCGTCCCCGCCCCACAGTGTGAATGTAGGAACAGGCAAACACTAGTTCCTTGGCAACACAGTTCTGTTCTCATCCAACTCCCCCTTTCCCCAATGCATGCAATGCAGGATGGAGGCAACCAGAGGTCCAGAGGGCTCCTCTGCAACACCGAGACCTCATGACACCATCACCTCAAAAAGAACACTGGAGGGCAAATTTATGGCTGAAAACAGGACGAACGGACAACCCATGGTAAAGATGTCTCTCCAGACCAAAGGGAGCCAGAAGAAGAGACAGAAGAATTGGAGCATCTTCGCTCTGAACACAGGGAGGTGACTTCCGAAAGAATTTTGTGGACTTCAGAATGCTTTGTGTGGGAAGAGGTTGTATCAGACCCAGTCCAGTACACTGGCAGAAGGAACACGCCAAACTGAGCCTCAGATCTGCCTATGTCCCTCCTGGATCACACATCCATGCGATGCCTCTAATTTCAAATGTCTGGGGCTTCCCTCAGGCTGGATGGCATGACTTGGGAATGTGAAGAAGAAGAAGAAGAAGAAGAAGAAGAAGAAGAAGAAGAAGAAGA
>NW_026590905.1:1093326-1100385 GCF_907164565.1 Psammomys obesus | reverse complement strand
AAGAAGAAGAAGAAGAAGAAGAAGAAGAAGAAGAAGAAGAAGAAGAAAATCGTTTCACAACGTGCCCAGCCAGTGCGGTAGCACTTCTGAGAATCTGTTCGGTCTGTGTGGCCCTTAGGAAGGCCACACTGGCCCCACGTACAGCCCGGTGGGAAGGTGGCCTCACCTCGTGTGCCCCCCCCTCCCTTCAGGCTTAGGCAGTGGGAGCAGTGTTGGGTATGGGCTCAGCCTGGCTCTCCTGACCCCTCCCTGAATCAAATGCAAAGTCCACAGAACCTTCCACCCGGTTGCCAGGGCAGGCAGCAGGTCCACTGGAGATAAGGGCTACACTTTGGACTCGGTGGTCAGAGGACAGTGAAGGTGCCGAGGATCCCTGAGCCTACGCCCTTCCTGATGCGAGGCTGGCTCCCTTTCAGGTTAACGGTCTAGGACAGGCAAGAGGGACATGGGCGCAAAAAAGGGAGGGATACCTGCCTCGAGTTACTTGGTCATTACTCTCACCACCTCCGCCTAGCAGCGCCCAACCTCTCATTTACCCCTCATTACCCTGGCGCCTGGCAGGGGTCTGGCCGGAACGGAGGACACTCTGGTGGCCTGCGTGTGGCACAGGTTCCAGCCCTTCGCCCCGACCAGGTAGCAAATGGCTGGCTAGTTCAGGTGCAAAAGAAATGGAGAAGGCGCACACCGGGAAGTGAATGCTCCTGGTCCGGGAGTGTGGGTGGCTGTGTACTCGAGTCACCGCCCGGGTGACCGCGACGGCGACGCTGCGAGGCCCGCAGGGAGGGGGAGGTGCCAGCCCGCGTCCCGCCCCTCGGCCTCCACCTTCGCCTCCCCTCCCAGCCCGCGCTGCCCGGTCTCGCGGGCCTCTCGGTCCCAGTCCCAGGCTGGGACAGAGGGGCTGCCATCGCCGAGGAAGCTGACAATGACCCGGAGTCTCGCAGGCCCCAGCGGGCATCAAGGACAGGGGACGCCCGGACACCTGCGCTCACAGGTAAGCACTTGGGAGGGAGAGTGCCTTGAAGGCAGCGAACCGGGAATCGGGGACAGGATCCCAAAGCCTCAGAGGGAGGGAGGGAAGAGGCAGGGAAAGACGGAGGGAGAAAAGCTGAGGCTGGGAAAGGATGGAGAAGGTGGAAGTGGGGAGAGATAGTAAAGGAAGCAGAAGGGGGCACTGCCCTCAGGCGCTGGACTGTTTGCCCGAGGCGGGAGAGATAATGAACAATCTCTTCTGCGCGTAAGCCAGAGAAAGTTAGGGGAGAGAAATGAAGGGGCCTAGGGCCCTGCTGGTAGGAAACCAGCCCCTGCATATTGTTCTTGAGCCCAACTCCCAATAAGAGCCTCTCCCCTCCAGGCTCTGCCTACTGGAAGGGATGGGTCCTCCATCCAGGTTTAGGAAGGAGGGGAGGAGTCCTTTATCTGACTTCCAGCTCCAACGTGGTGTCCTCGGAGCCTGGGAAAGACTGAACTTAGTGGGAGGCCGGAATGCTGGGTCTGCCAGGCTCATCTCTAAAGACCTGTCTGACAGACTGCTCTCCCAACCTCACCAGCTTGCCGCAGGGTCCAGGTAAGGGATGTGCAGAAAAGAGACAGAAATATATATATTGTAGATTCTCTGGCCTGTTAAATCTTGGTTGCAGCTAACAGAAAAGCAGTCGTGGACTGCAAGCCAACCAGGAAAGGCAGCTGTCCGTACTGTTATAAAAGTAGCTGAAATTCACCGAATGTCAACTGTGTGAGAGACTCAGGCCTTTCCCTATAGCACTGGGAATTCAGAAACGACTTCCCGTCCCTCTTCTGTGGGATTGTTTCTCAAACGCTACTTCTCTTTTTTACTTCTACTGTTCAAAAAGGTAGAAGTTTCCAGGCATGATGTCTGTGATTGCTGGAAGCTGAGGCAGAGGAATCCAGAGCTGGAAGGCAACCTAGCCTGGGTTATACTGTGTTTCAGCTCGGCCTGGGCTACATCATAAAGCCCTCCCATCTCAAGGCAGGAAAGAAAAAAAAAAAAGCCATTCTCAGCCCACTGTTCTAACACAGGGGACCCACTTGGCTGTCTCAGTCCATGGATTGTGTGTAGTATTGCCAAAAGGTAATGCAGGAAAGCAGACAAGTATCTAGGTACAAGAGGACGCCTTCTACCTGGGGCTATCCAGGACGCTGGAGATTCCCTGTGACCCTTACTCCCAGCTGCTCTTGAGATTACAGCATCCTCTGAGGCCAACACTCGAATGTTTCCCGGATGTAAAGCAGATGTTCCTACCAAGCATGCACCTGGACCTGCCCTCCCCCTACCAACTTATAGATGGCTGACACCCACCTCCCCGCAAGTGATCACCATCTGGCCTTCTTCTTCCCCACTCCATCCTCTTGTCTTTTCGTGTTCTCCAACCTGTGGAAACATCCCTCACTAATCCAGCCTGGGCTTTCTGTCTTGCAGAAAAGGGGACCCCCTTTCTCTTGGATGCTGGAGCTATGATCCTCCGGGGGTAATCCTTGAGAGAAGCAATGCAAGCCTTTGGTCCTCCAAATGACAGCCCCCTCCAAGGCCTGGTTGCTTCCCGAATTGAGACTTACGGGGGCCGACATCAGACCTCTGCCCAGAGCAATGCTGGGAATATCTATCCCAGAGGAGGCCCTGTATCGGTGAGTCTGCCTGTGCCCGGAAGGTGACCTGGGTGGGGCAGGAGGGAGGACACCAAGGCTTTGAAGTCTGTCTTCTTAGAGTTCCACAGGCAGCTCTATTCTTGTCCCTTAACCTCCTCTGCTTTCCGGGGTTGCTGGGGCCTGGGGGAAGGGGGCTCAGTGCCTGGGCCAGGATCCCAGGACTTCACACCTAGCCCTAGACTGCGGAGTGGGAGGGCAGGGAGCTCAGTGGAGCCACACCCACAGAGGAGGGACTGGAAGGCATTTCTGAGTGCAGTGGGGAAAGGCACCTTTCAATCTCTGCTGGTGAGGAATTGGGAGGAGTTAAAAGCTCCCTGAGTCAGGGCTGAAGAGGAGCAAAGGTTCAGGGTGCTCCTGTTCTCACAGGGAAGGGGGGGGGAACTGTCTGGGTCCCACCCATGGCTCCACCTGCCTGGTCCACCTCCAAGCTTATAGAGGAAAGCGGTGTGGAAGCCAGGGCTTAGGCTGTTTCTGTCCTCAATGTTTCCTTAGGAACAGTTCCACTTCTGGCTGGGGGTATTCCCTGCCTCCAAACAGAATTCCACCCCTGGCAACTCTCCCAGGTAGAAGGCGGCAGGAAGGGACACTTAGGAAGCATGTAGGGTAATTCAGGCCAAGGCAGACAAGGAATGTGACCAGGCCTGCCTTGGGAGGAGACCTGTGGCTTCAACCTCTAACACAGAAGGGCAGGCAGCAACTCCCAGCGGCACAGGACGCTAGCTGCAGCCCCTAGGGAGCAGGCTGCACCTGTGGGAGCTCTCATCCCCACACGTGAGGGAGGCTAGCTGGCCGCAAAAGGGTGAACCCGGAACACACATGTTGTCATTTGCTCCGGTGAGCCCTTGGCACAGAGGGCACGGGTACGGCTGGGCAGAAGCTGGGTACCCACTGCAGAAGCCAGGCGTGTGTGAGCCTGTGTACCTGCTCTGCAGGAGGCCCCAGCTTCTACCTCCGGGCTCCCGGGCAGGCATGCCCCTGCCCAGCTGAACTTGGCCTCCCTGGCAGCAGCCACTGTGACTCAAGGCAGCAGCAACTCACACCAAACTGGTTTGATGAGAGCAGCGGGCCAGCCCAACTTACAGGAGTGAGGGATAATGTCCAGAGCCAAGCTCAGCCCCCGCCACCTCGCCAGTATTTCTGGCGCTCCCAGGACATCTGTCTTCTCCTCCCCCAGGAACCAGGTCGCCGACGCCTCCAGCACTATGTCCCTTTTGCCAAAGGCTCTGGCCAGACCCGAGGCCTGTCTCCTCTGAAACTCCGGGAACTAGAGCTAGAGAAGAGGCACGGAGGCCATTTTGGGGTTGGCCCACCTCACTCCCCCAAACTCAAGGTAAGGATTTCCTGAGACTTCTGTCTCAGGTGCTCACAGTCTAGCCAGCCAAGATGGCCTCTCGAGACAGCTGAGCCCAGACACTCCCTGAACTGAGCACTGGCAAGGAGCCTCTGACCACCACCGCCTTCAAGTCAGGCAGGCGCAGCTCTGTGCAGAGGAACAGCTGTGTGTGGCCAATGTGCTGGACCCCATGAAACTAAACTATTAGTATTAAGCCCTCTGCTTTGGGGGCTGCAGAGATGGCTCAGCAGTGAAGAGCACTGGCTGCTCTTCCAGAGGAGCCAGGTTCAATTCTCAGCACCCACGTGGAGGCTCACAACTGTCGGTAACTCCAGTTCCAGGGGGCCTGATGCCCTCACACAGACATACGTGCAGGCCAAACACCAAGGAACATGAAATAAAAGTAAATAAACTCACAGCTTTTAAAAACTGCCTAATAACATGTGAGCAGGGAACAATATATTGTATCCCTACTTTCCCCAGCACCCTCCCTCCTCGCTATGACCCCTACCACTTCCTCCCATGAGCCAAACATGGTGATGCACATTTAGAGTCTCAGCACACAGGAGGCTGAGGCGGGAGGGTTGTAAGTTCAAAGTTAGCCTAAGCTGCATAGTAAGTTCCCTTCTAAAACCAAGCAAAAATGTACCCATTTTATGTCATGATGCTATCTGAGACCATGCTTTCTTTTTGTTTGTTCTTTGCAGGGTGGAGGGGTTGTTTTGTTTTGTTTTGTTTTGTTTTGTTTTGTTTTGTTTTGTTTTTAAGACAGGGTTTCTCTGTGTAGCCCTGGCTATCCTGGAACTCACCCTGTAGACCAGGCTGGTCTCAAACTCAAAGCGATCCACCTGCCTCTGCCTCCCAAGTGCTGAGATTAAAGGCGTGCGCCATCATTGCCCTTCGAGACCATGCTTTCTTAAGTCTAGTCCTGATCCTTACTTGAACGTCTCTCAGTCTGGGGTGTAGATCTCAGTGCCCGGCATGCAGAAGGACCTGGGTTCCATTTACAGCACAACCAAAAGCTGAGGGTTTTTTTCTTTTTCTTTTATGTAAAGAAAGCCAGTTCTTTTTTTATTTTAATTTTAATTTTAATTTTTTCACAATTTATTCATTATAAATCCCTACTGAAGCTCTCTCCATCAACTCCTAGAAAATCAATTCTTAAAGACCATTCTGAAAAGTCTTGATTCTGTCCCTCACCCCTATTGTGACTCAGGAAACTTCCAGAAGGAGTCGTTCTGGTCAGGAAGGATCCCTCCAACTCCTCTCCCCAGGGATCTTTCTGCAGACAGAGTGTAACTTCATTTCCTGGGCAGTGACAAGCCTATTCACGTCAGGCACACGTGTGTGTGCGCACAGAGCCCTTTCAGAGCTGGGCACCAGGCGTCGATGACTTGCCAGGCTGACCATCCCCTCCGCTCTCCCAGGAAGTCACCAGGGCCCACGAGCTGGAGGTGAGACTGCACACCTTCAGCATGTTTGGGATGCCCCGCCTGCCGCCCGAGGACCGGAGACACTGGGAGATAGGAGAGGGAGGTGACAGCGCCCTGACCCTGGAAAAGTCCTGGAAGGAGCTGGTGCTTGGACACAAGGTGGGCTTCAAAAAGTCTATGTCCCTACAACTCGTCAGACCCTCCTCCACACGTGCATACACACACCTCACGTCTGCCCTGACAAAGGTAAAGGATATGGCATGTAGAGGGAGAAACTGCTAGAGATCTTGTTCACATCCGAGCTCCCCCACCAACTAGTGAAACCTTGGTTGTGATGGAGCTCTCTGAACCTCACTGGCTTCGTATGAAAAATGGCAGTGATGCCACCTACAGTCTAGAGACTGGTTAAGATTAAAAGGTCCCGTGTAGAGGGCCTAGAACCCATGGCTCAGATCTAGCATGTAACAAATGGCACCTACTCTCATCAGCGGTCCCCAAGTGAACCAGCCCTGTCCCCCTCAGGAGATGAGCCGCGAGCTTTGCCACCAGCAGGAAGCACTGTGGGAGCTCCTGACCACCGAGCTGATCTACTTGAGAAAGCTCAAGATCATGACTGATGTGAGCCCCTCTCAACCCCCTCCCCTCCCTAGTGGATCTTTAGTGTTCTCTCTACACCCGCCAGAGCAGAAAGGCTGGGATGGGGGATGGGAGGCAGGCACCTGAGCCGTAGTTTCAGAGCGGCTCAGGGTCAGGGGAGAGACAACTGGAGGTAACAGTAGCAAGGCTGGGGGGACCCTGAAGGAGGAGATCAGGTGCTGAACCCCCCCCCCGAATTCCTCCCTGCCTCTAGCTCCTGGCAGCTGGTCTGCTGAATCTGCAGCGGGTGGGACTACTGACTGAGGTGAGTAGGGGCCTGGACCACTACAAACCCTCCCGTCTGAATTCTCGCAGCCCCGCTTTCTGGGACGACCCTGATTTCCCATTCAAATTAGACTGTCAGCAGGCCACAGGCCCCTAGTTCTCCCTACCCCCACCCTCGTGGTGCTTCAGGGGTAGAGGTACTTCCTAGGATCTTCCGGGCCACTGCCAGGCTCTTCCCTTCCTCCCGAGCCCTGTCACCGAAGCTGAAAGTCCTTACCTGTTTCTCCCTGACTGGGAACCGGACAAAGGTTGGTTACTGAATTCTGCTCACTCCTCCAGGTGTCAGCCGAGATGCTGTTTGGAAATGTCCCCAACCTGATTAGAGCCCACCGGAGCTTTTGGGAGGAGGTGCTGCAGCCCACCCTGGAAGACACTCGCACCTCTGGCCAGCCTCTGGACCCCGTCAGCTTACAAAATGGTTTCCTGACAGTGAGTCCGGGGAGACCCAGAAAGAGCAGGATGAGGACAAGCCAAAAGGGCCCGCAGGGCACAGCCCAACTACTAAAACACAAACTCATCTCCTTCAAGCTATTCCACAAGAGAAGTGTGACCTGCCCCAAAGGCTTTTGGTCTTCTAGAGACCCTTATGAAATGAAAATATACCCACCTTGGAGGTGGGGGAGGGCTGTGCTCTTATCAGCCGTACAATTCGCACCCTTTTTATCTATCTATCTATCTATCTATCTATCTATCTATCTATCTATCTAT
>NW_026590905.1:1010581-1093316 GCF_907164565.1 Psammomys obesus | reverse complement strand
TATCTATCTATCTATCTATCTATCTATCTATCTATCTATCTATCTATCTATCTATGTTTTTAGGGACAGGGTCTCCTATGTAGCCCTGGTTGTCCTGGAGCTTACTCTGTAGACCAGGCTGGCTTCAGACTGCTCCCCTAGCCTCTGCCTCCTGAGGGCTGGGATTAAAAGAGTACATGACCTCTACAGGGCTTTTTTTTTTTTTTTTAAGACAGGTCTGGTGATGTTGCCCAGACTAGCTTCAAATTCTAGCTCTCCCAGCCTTGGCTTCCCGAGTGCTGTAATAACAAGTGTGCGCCCCTTGGCAGCTGTAAGATATTAATTATTTCTCGGAGACCCACTGGCAGGCAGCTAAGCACAAGAACGAAGTCTAAAGGGCTCGAGGGCTGTCTGGGGAGAGTCAAGAACACTTGCTGCTCTTGCAGAGGACCCGGGTTTGTCTCCCAGCACCTACGTGGTGGCTCACAACCATCTGTAGCGGGTTCAAGAGGACCTGACTTGACCTCTAAGAGAACCAGAGACGGTACATAGACACCCACGCAGACGAAACATTCACACACATAAAATAAATAATAAATCTTAAAAAAAAAAAAAGTTTCTTAAAGAATGATGTTCCAGACACGGTGCATGTAACTCCAGCACTCTGGGGAGCAGAGGCAGATGGATCTCTCTGTGTTCAAGGCCGGCCAGGTCTACAAAGTGAGTCTAGAGCAGCCAAGGCTACACAAAGAAACCCTAGTTCGAAATACTTAAAAAAAAAAAAATGATGTCTAAGTAAGGAGATCCTGGGAGGACTTGGTTAGGGAGAGGGCAGTTGGTGAAAGGCCACAGGGGCGCTGAGTGTGTGTGTGTGAGAGAGGGCTAGACTTTTTTTCTTTGTGTTTCTGGGCCAGTAGGAAAGGTTGGAATGGGGTACAAAGCTAGGGCCAGTTTCCTGGGAGCCTTTGGCAGCGCCTTCTTTCAGAGTAGGGCTTCCGGGCAATTTTCAGGTCGTAGAAACAGGAGCCCAAGTGTCCCGAAAACACTTGGGTTGAATTATTGATGGCGGGAGAATGAGTCCAGAGGAGCAGGCGCAGGCAGTGCGATGGACAGAATGAGCTCCAGGGGCAGCCAGGGTCCGAGACTCGGGGTGTCTGCTCCTCTCTGCAGCCCAGAATGAGGGGCCTGTCTGTGGGAGGTGTCCTGGGAGATACAGGCTGGCAAGGGCTTCGACTGGGGGGCGGTGTGCGGCTCTCTCCTCAGCCTGCAGCCACGTTCTGCAGCCAGAGTGAAGTTCATGACCCTCTCTTACCTGCCCTATATTTTGTTCCTCCAGTTTGGCCAGCGGTTCCAGCCTTATGTCCAGTACTGCCTGCGAGTAAAGCGGACCATGGCGTATGCCCGGGAGCAGCGAGACACGAACCCTCTGTTCCACGCTTTTGTGCAGGTGGGGTGCCGTGGAACACAGAGGCTGGAGGGGCGCCGTTGCAAAGCCGGGTCATGGATAGAGTTCAGTGGGGTGCAAGGCTGAGGCGGTCACTGGAGGGGCGGGGGAGGGGCGTGTCCCTGCAGGCTCCTGAGCTCCGCCCACCTCCCCTGCAGTGGTGTGAGAAGCACAAGCGCTCCGGAAAACAGACCCTGGGCGACTTGCTCATTAAACCTCACCAGCGCATCACCAAGTACCCACTGTTGCTGCAGGCTGTGCTCAAGAGAAGCCCCGAGCCCCGAGCCCAAGAGGCCCTGAATGCCATGGTAGGTACTCAGGTGTCTCTAGGGCCCTGGTGTGGTGGGATCTGGTGGGTGAGGGGTAAGAACTGGTCTTTAGAGCTCCCTGAAGGTCTCAGTCCTCATGCAGTGCTGACTGACTAGACCTACTTTAAAGCGCTATGGCGGCTGCCGTTGGGTGGGTAAGCTGGGCTCAGCCGCGCCTCCTTCTGCTTCTCCCTCCCCAAGATTGCAGCTGTGGAGTCCTTCCTGAGACACATAAATAGGCAGGTCCGCCAGGGTGAAGAGCAGGAGAGCTTGGTGGCTGCGGCCCAGCGCATAGGACCCTACGAGGTGCTAGAGCCCTCCAGCGAGGAAGTGGAGAAGGTGAGTTCCAACAATGCCAGGTGCCAGGGAAGGAGAAGCCTGGCAGGGAGAGGACGGAGGCCAACACACTCAGTCACTGAGTGCCACCTCTGGGGGTGCTCATCATTCCTTCCTGTGGGAGGAACGAGGAAAGCAGAAGGGACATGGGGGTGTTTGCTGTGGCTCTGGGTACAGGAAGGATGGGCTGGTGGCAGCACGAACAGCCACGGTGGGTTGGGATGGAGAGACATGCCTACACGGCACCCTGATCCCCCTCCTGCTTCTCGTCTGTTTCCTTAGAACCTGCGTCCCTTTTCTACCCTGGATCTAATGACCCCCATCCTAGGGGTTGCCCCTGAGCACATGAGGCAACTACTGCTGGAAGGACCCGTGCGAGTGAAAGAAGGCAGAGAAGGGAAGGTGAGAGTGCTGTGCGAGGAGGAGGAGGAGGAGAAGGGGACATAGAAGGACGAGGGGTGAGAGGCAAACAAGCCGGAACTAGGGCTGGGGGAGGTGATTGGTGGGCCAATTTGCTCTTTAGGTGTGAGGACCGGGGGATGGAGAGATAGATGGCTCAGCAAGTAAGGGCACTGGCTGCCCTTGCAGAGGACCCAGGTTCAGTTCCCATCACCCACATGGCAGCTGACAACTGTCTATGACTCCAGCTTGAGGATCTGACATCTCCTCTGGCTTCCTCAGGCACTGCACACATGTGGTCCACAGACACATACGTGGAGGAAAAACATCCATACACATAAAGTAAAAATAAATAGAACTTTAAAGGAGAAACAAAAGTGGTGGTTTACCAAACTGACCCTAAACATTAAAAAAAAAAAAAAAAAGTCATGAGAACTAAGTTTAAATTCTCAAAACCTACATAAGAAACTGAGCCTAGGGGCTGGAGAGGTAACTCAACTTGCTGGCCTTTCAGAAGACCCAGGTTTAATTCCCAGCACCCTCTGTCAGATGGTTTAACACTACCTGTAACTCTAGCTTCGGAGGGTGATCTAAAACTCTCCTCTGGCCTCTTTGGGCACTTCCACTCACACGTATACACCCCAACACAGATACACATCACTAAAATAAAATAAATGTTTGAAGAAGAAGAAAAACAAAACAAAACAAAAAACACCTGGGCATGGCTGCTTGCATCTGTAGCCCCAGGATTAAGGGTAGAGTTCCCTCCTGCACATGGGCACACTGGCGCAAACATCCACACACTCACACACATAGCGCACACACACACACTACACAACACACACAGGATACACAACACACACGAGGTAGCAATGGAGGATAATGTGTTGGGCTGGGCAAGAGGACATTGTTCTGGACCTGCCCGAGTGATAGTTGTGTGTATGACCTTGAGCCAGCCCTGTTCCCTACCTATGAACAAGAGATGGGACCAAGCTGATGCCCTCCCAGCTGAGCACTGCACAGTTCTGCCCTTGCCCCTATGCTCACAGGCATCAACCCCTGAGCAGCCCCGCCCCTGGCTCAGGCTGATCCTCCCTCTTTCTCCTGCACCTCTACCTGCCTGCAGATAGATGTCTACCTGTTCCTCTTCTCTGACGTGCTCCTGGTAACCAAGCCTCAACGCAAGGCGGACAGAGCCAAGGTCATCCGTCCCCCTCTCATGCTGGAGAAGCTTGTGTGCCAACCACTGCGAGACCCCAGTACGTCTCTTTTCCAGAGGAGGGAGGGTAGGGATTGGGGTCAGATAAGGCCCTTAAAGCAGAGCTTCTTCTCCGTGCAGACAGCTTCCTGCTGATCCACCTCACTGAATTCCAGTGTGTCGCCAGTGCCCTCACTGTGCACTGTCCCAGTTCAACAGAGCGTGCCCGGTGGCTGGAGAAGACCCAGCAGGCCCAGGTAGGTGGCAGCCAGGCTTGGAGAGGGGTGAGCTTGCACTCTTGGAGCTCAGGACTGATGTCACCGAGGGGCGAAGGAGGGCAGAGAACCTGGGCTGGTGCAGACTTGACCATCAGCACGTCGGGTACCTCCTGGAGGAGGACAGAGTCTAAGAAAGCCTGTGGCCAGCTACTGAGCTAGCTACTGAGACAGGCCAAGATGCGCTACACACTAATGGTTTGTTCCCACTCAGCTGTGGATTCCTAAACTTTGTCTTCTGTCCAGATACCTGTGAGTGCTTTCTGGGGATGGGCCTTCAGGGGATGGGCACTAGGGCTAGGTGCCAAGGAATCAGAAAAGAATGAAAACACCATTCCTGCCCTCCAGGAATCTGTGCTGCAGCTCATTAGAGTAATCAGTACAAATAACAGAAGAATGCAGAAGACAGCGGCAGAGAAAGGGGCGTGTCTTCTGTCCTCCCTGTCTGCAGGAAAAGTAGTGGTGCTGAGAGCGATCAGGGGGAGGAGAAGCCATTGCTGCAGAGCTGGCGATGGAGCGCTGGGGGTGACAGCGGAGTCTATCAGGGGAACAAAGCAGGAAGGAGGAAACTCTAAATACAAAAATTCAGAGACAGGAATACAGTCGTGAGTGTTGAGAGAACCGCTGAGCTGGGAGGCCGTCAGGTTGGCCCCGTCTCTCACTTTAGAGGCAAGTAACAGGGTCTAAGGTCCTAGAAACATGTGGAGTTCAGCAGAGACCATGTCCTCTTACCCTGCCCACCACACTTTCTCCCACTGCCGCTGTGTGTGTGTGTGTGTATGTGTGTGTGTTACGTGTGTTACGTATGCATAGGACTGCATGGGTGTGTGCACCAAAGTGTGTAGGCGCAGGAGAGAGCAGGGTGTTTGCTCGACATTGCCAGGGCATGAAGTGTAAGAGTGGATGCCACAGAAGTGAGTCCAGGAGGCAGTACCACGGGATCAAGCCCATCTCTGAGGGCTGTGCTAGAAACTTGAACTTTGTCCCGTAGACAGTACGGAGCCAGGGAGGTCTATACAGGACAGTGATGTAAGTGGATTTATGCTGTAAAAGTAGGCGTTCGAAAAAGAGAGACATCAGTCAAGCTGCTTTAGTTGGTACAAATTCAGCGGCTTAAAGTTACAGCAATTGGGCTAGGGTGTAGCTCCGTGGGAGAGCTCGTGATTGGAGGAGCAAGACCCCGGAGCTGACTGAGCAACCATTCCACATAAAACCAACCAAAAAAAAAAAAAAAAAAAAAAAAATCCAGAAATGGAGTCCCTCACACTTCACACTTTTGGAGGCTACAAGTTCAAAATCAAGGTCTTGACAGAGCTAAGTTTCCTGGAAGTTACTCTTCCAGATACCGATGGCTTCAGTGGTCCTTAACCTGGAACAGCAACCCTGCCCCCACCTCTGGCTTTCCCTTCTGTATACTGGTGTCCAATTTTCCCTCCCTTCATTATGAAGACACCAGACCATCTGCTTCAGAATCCACCTGAAACGCAGGAAGGAGCCCGTCTCAGACCATCACATCTTTTCCATCTTCACAGAGAACCTTTCCCAACTAAGGTCACCTTTGGAGCCTCTGGGGCTTATGTTTCAGAGCTGGCTTTCTCCAGACTGTCAGTCAACCTGGGAGCAGAATGACAAAAAGAGATGGAGATTTGAGTTAGACTCTTTAAAGTCATGTTGGCAGAGCTGAGGATCAAACCCAGTGTCTTTCTGTACTGGGAAAGTACCTGATCCCTGAACTCCACCCCCTGCCCCAGGGAGTAATATGTACACCTATTTACTTATTTATTTATCTATTTATGCATTCATTTATTTGTGTGTGGGTATATATAATTGTGTTTGCATTGCCACACTTGTAAACTCTCCTTTAGCAACCTGATCCTCTAAAATTTCCTCTCTTCCTTTGGTTCCCAATCTTAGAACAACCCTCCTCCCACGTTCTCCTTCTGAAACTTCTGGGAACCAGTAAAACCAGCTGGTGTTCACATGCAAAATAACAGCCCCTGATAGTCTCTGCAGGGTGACAAATGGTACTTACGCTCTATAGCCAAACTTGTAGTGTGGCTCCCAGCCACTCAAAGCCTGAAATACACACACAAACACACACACACACACTCACACACACACACACACACACACAAACGAAGGGGTCCCTTCACTGCCCAGGCTCAGACTTATTCTACTTCCTCTTGCAGAAATGTCAGTGAGGCATCTTCCTTAAGGGTTTACAGAGGTGGCTCATGCTTGAACAGAGAATGAGTTTGTGGGTGGGGGGTGGGGGGACTTAGTGGCTGGGAAGAGGAGAAGGAACTGATGAGGGGAACAGGAAGAACCCTCAGAGGTAGAGGCCAAGAAATGAAAGTAGAGCCAATTGAAGACTAAAGCAAGATTTAGAGAAAAGCCCAGACCCCACCCTGTGTTCTTGGCAAGTTACTCACCTTTCTGAGCCTGCCCTCCATCTGGGAAGCCACTGGCGTGGTGTGGGGCCTTGTGCTTCATGGGCACACCACAAGGGTGTGTCATTGTTCCGCTTCTAAGAAAGGGGTGAGCTAGCTGAGCACTCCTAGAATCCCAGGACCCAGAAAGCTGAGGCAGGAGGGTCTTGAGTTCAGGGCTAGCCTGGGCTATATGGCAAGTTCCGGAGCTGAGCTGTGAGGAAAGACCCAGTATCACAAAAAATAAAGAAGGGGGGGGCGGAGAAAAGAAGAGAGAGGAGGAGGAAGGAGAGGAGAGGAAGAAAGAGAGGAGGAGGAAGGAGGAAAGAGGAGGAAGGAGTGGCAGAGGGTGCAGAGCTGGGAGAAGGCTTTGCTGTTGGCAGCTGAGAGACAAGGACCACCTTCCCTTGTCCTCCAGTACTGGGGAGCCAGTGGGTGAATGTGCTGTGCCCAAGGAACTGCAGAGAGAGGAGCGGTTCTCTCTTGGGGATTCTTGCTTGGGAGCCCCCCCACAGACACCTTTCTTCAGCTTTGTGGGTTACCACACTCTAGCTCCACCTTTCCCATCTTGGCCACCTTGTCTCTCCTTGCTGTAGACAAGCAACAGAGATTCCCCCTCCCCCCTAGATCCCCAACTCCTGCTCTTTCTGGAGAGGGACAAGGGGCGAGCTTAGTGGAGAGCTTTCATCAGGTGTCCCTGAAAGACTCCCTCTTTCCATATTCTTTGCTTCCACATGACAGTGCTAATCCTGGACATCCCATCACAAACTTGAACTTGGGGCATGTGGGGCAAAAGGCATGGCGTCTCCCGGTAACAGACATACCATTCCTTTGCCTCACTTCATGCTGAGCTGAAAGATGAGGCCTGGGGAGGGGGAAGGGGACATAAGAACCGGCCCTGTGCACTAGCGTGTGCTAGCTTCCTGCCCCCGTGTCTCTTCCTCTGTTCCAGTCCAGTGACTGGGAACTCAGGGAAAGGAGCTCTGTCCACTTGATATCATTTTTCTATGCCTGCCCAACCCTCCTTCAGGGTGTCTCATCCTGACCCAGCCGCCCCCGTGCACCTACAGAAGCTTTGAGGAGCCTGGGAGCCCCAGGGCTGCTGGCTCACATTCCCCTTGCTAATGGGAATGTATAACTATGGAGCCATTCGGCTAACATAGCGTCAGTCAGTACAGAGTGTTGTATGGGGTTGGGGGACACCCGAGGTCCCCATGCTGTGTCCCGATATAGCTCCTTGGCTTCCACTGAGGCGGGCATGCCTGGAGTGGGGGATAGAAGTCTCTAGCTACAGCCTCTCCTTCCTTCCTTCCTTCCTTCCTTCCTTCCTTCCTTCCTTCCTTTCCTCCCTCCTTCCTTCCTTTCCTATTTTCTGAGATGAGAAACCATTTAGCTCTGGCTGGTCTGGAACTTTCTATGTAGACTAGATTGGCCTCTAACTCAGATCCAAGTGCCTCAGGTGGATCCACCTCGATCCAAATGTTGGGACTATGCCTAGCCTGTAGTCATTTCTCTATCAGCTGAAGAGCACTTCAGTATTTTCTTAGCCACGCCTATGAATATTGATGTCCACTCTGCCCATAGCAGCCACTTCTATGTTCCCTCATGCCAAGCCTCCTCCTACCCCCCATCCTGTGTCTCCTCAGGCTCTTCCGTCTTCCCCAGCCTCCTGTGGTAACTCAAGGCCCTTCAAGGCTGCCTTTCCAGAGCTTGCAGTCCCTGAACTAGGACTTTAAAAGCTCTCTTCTCTACCGGCGCTTCCTTGGCAAGAAGCTGCATCCAAGGCTAGTCTTTGGGTCTGTGAACTGAGCTCACGGCCATGCTTTCCATACTGTAGGGTGACGGCATGTGACAAAGCACCCCATAAGCCATCTCTCAGATGTCACTGCTTTACTCTGACCCAAAGGTGTGTCTGCCGTTTTCTCTTTCATCTTAGGACAGCTTTCCTTTCACTCCCGTCTTAAAGGGACAGAAGAGTCCTCAGTCTAGGACAAGCATGCCCCTATTCCTTCCACCCTCAGAATGGAGGCCGAGGTGATAAGAGAGGAATGTGCTCACAAGAGCAGCCCGAAAGACCAGTACGGTTAAGAACCCTCGAGGCACTGTCATCCCAGTCAAGGAAGGCCTCCTAAAAGAGGAGCATCCCTGGGCTTCCCTGGAGGCAAGAAATGTAGGGACATGACAGAGGAGGAAAGGGGACTTTCTGTCTGTGCCAGTCACCTCCAGCACCAGCTCTGTAGCTTGCTGCCACCATATCCCTTCCTGTAAGAATCCTGTGGTGGCCACTAGCCTTCTAGTTCCCCTTTCTCCGTAGTAAAAAAAAAAAAAAAAAGCATAAACACCTGTGTCCCGGAAGGGGCTAGGAGGATTAAAATACCGCAGGTAAAGCCCTTAGCACGGTACCCAGCATACAGCAAGTGCTCTATAAATGAGGGCTCATCATAATGGAAGTCCCTCTGCAGGCCACTCTGCAGAAGCTGAAGGCCGAGGAGTATGTTCAACAGAAGAGGGAGCTCCTGGCCATCTACCGCAACCAGGGCAGGGAGTCCCCCAGCACCAGGCCCTCCACTCCTTCCCAGGAGGACTCTCAGAGCAGTGCTGAGGAGAGGTAAGACTCCAGTGCGCCGTCAAAGGAGGGGCCGAGGGTGGGAGGAGGGAGAAGAAATTCAAAAGGCTAAGAAGAGGCCATAGAGCCTCAGGGGACCAAGGCGTGGTACAGGAAGACGGGAAGACGAGCTGCAGCTGGGAGCGGGACTAGGTTGGTAGTCACTGTGTGAAGGGATGGGTGGCACAGGGCCGGCACAGGGCAGAGGAAACAGAAACGTGGTGTGTGAGTTTCCTGTGAGGAGCAGGCTCCAGAGCGAAGGTAGGTATGATTCTCAGAATGTGAGAGCTTCCAGGACGCAGCAATATATATATATATATATATATTCATATATATGCTTAGTAACACACTTTTAGAGAGAAGAATCCATCCCTGTGCCCGCTCAGCAAATATGGGACAAGCTGCTGCTTGATACCAGGTCTGAACCAGGTGCTCGAGGCAGCCCAAGCTCTTTTTTATTTTTCTGTGTGGTTTTGAGGCCTGCGGCTCGGGCTGACCTCGAACTCACAGCACTCCTCCTGAGGAACCATACTCAGCTTAGCTCAAGGTCTTTTTTCCTTTTTAAGTGGGGGCGCTTCATAGATTTGACGGCCTTGCACACTGTCCTAATTTCAGCACAGGCACTGTATAAGAGAAGTCTTCTGTAGAGCACAATTCTAGCTGTCATGTAAAGAGACAGGACCGTAAGTTTGGAGGAGGGGACGTTTCGGGACGGAGTGATAGGGGAGATTTCCTAGCTTTGATTTGCTCCTCGGTGTCCGGGTCTGACTTTCTGCTATTAACCATAGGACTTTGGAGTTCTCCGTCATCCCCCGCCTGGTGGTGACTGAAGATACAGATGAAGATGCCGCCTCCGTGACCGACGATGCCTCAGACTCTGGCTACAGCACCCTGATTCCAAGCTCCCCCAAGAACTCTCATTCCCCCCTGAGCAGGCTTCGGACCAAAGCTCTCCGGAGGGACCCTCGTCTCACCTTCTCCACCCTGGAACTCAGAGACGTTCCTTTGCGCCCGCAGCCTCCTGACCCCCAAGCTCCCCAGCGACGGAGTGCCCCAGAATTTCCCGACGGGATCTTAAGAGGAGGCAGTCTACCCAGGACAGCCCCACCGACCTGGTCGGAGGAGGAAGATGAGGCCTCCACCCCGGGGAGCGTGGTGGTAGAAACCCTAAACCGGGCGCAGAGTCGCAGTCCGCGCCCCCACTCTCCCACCCACACTGACTCGGCTGGGGAAAGCCCCTGGGAGTCCTCAGACGAAGATCAGAGGCCTTTGTCCCCTGGACTCCGCCCCCGCCCCCTGCGGGCTGAGGACATGCTCAGGGAGATAAGGGAGGAGCTGGCCAGCCAAAGGATTGAGGGTGCCTCGGAACCCGGGGAAGGCAAGCCCCGGAGGCTGACACGAGCTCAGCTGCAGAGAATGAGGGGCACCCACGTCATACAACTGGACACACCCCTGTCCACATCGTAAGTGCAGAAACTAGGGTGCAGAGGGGCGGTACGGAGTGAGGGGCTGTTCCAAGAGGCAGGCTGTGCAGAGCAGGGACCAACACGGTGGGGGGGGGGACGGGACGGGACTCAGCTTTACCGTCAGCCCGCTCCTTGCTGGACATCGATCCTATTTGTCTTTTTGCTTTGCAGAGAAGTGTGAGCAATGCTGAGGCCTCCTGGTACATCCTCTAGAGGAACTGTCTCCCCAAGAGTGCTGGCCACCACCCTCCCCCTGGAGTCTACCTCAAGGATCCGCTTCAAAACAAGCCCCCCGACCCAGGCCCCCTCCTCCTGCTCTGAGGACTCCGGAGGTCAAGACGGGGACACACCCCTGAGCCCCACATAAAACTGCCCAGAAACATGGCTGTTTGGTTAGCACGGGATGGGAGTGGGAAGCAAGAAGCACGAGCACCCATAGGGTCGCGATGCGGTCTACTCTGTTAGCCGCATGGCTAACAGGATGGCTGGACTTTCCACGCTCCTCTTCAGATCCTGGGCTCTGCCCAGCCTCTCCTATCCACAGACCACTCTTTCCAGGGTCAGAGGTCATTTTTAGAATTTTAGTGTATTTACAAGAGCTCACGGGCTCCAGGTGGAGACCTCACTGTTCTGTGCTCGCCCCTACCTAGACAGTTCAGCTGTTCATCCAGGCAGGGAGCAAAAGGAGGCTGAGTTTCCATTAGTGTGATATAATTGATACAAGGATTGCTTATCTACTGTGAAAAAAGGCCCAGGAAAAAACTGGGGAGGCCATGAGAAGCCTTGCCTCCCAAGTGGGCATGAGATATAGCGTCCCTTTCTACAATCACCTATTTTGGTTTTTGGCACCCTCAGCCGGCAGATGGCAGGCACATCTCGCTGCCACGCACAAGTGGCCGCTCTGGGGGCTGCCCTCGGCAGCTGAGAAAAGCTGCTGTACAACCGAGGGGGTAGCACCAAGGAAGTGGCTGCCAGCTCGAGCCTGCTCCTTTGAGGGTCCTGCCTCCTTTTCACCCAAAGAGGAGGTCTGCGGGGAAGCAGGGCACCCAGCAAGGGCTGTCCTTCAGGTCCCTCCCCTGAGGCGGGGGTGTGGCCTCATCGCAGGGGGCGGGGCGCGGACGAGGAGGCGGGGCTTCCCAGCTTTTCCAGGATGTTCTCCAGGCAGCCCGGCAGGTCCATGTGGCAAAGCACGCGTCCCACTTCGTCCAGCGTGGCCTCGTGGCGCGGCCTGCGTTGTCGCCAGGTTTCCAGCATGCTGTAGTGAGCCTCGCGCAGGCAGCGCACGTTCTGTAGCTCCAGCCTCTCGATCTCGTGCTCACTCAGCCCCAGGAACCGCATAAACTCCCTCCAGCGGGTCGGAGGCACGCCGTCCACCACCGCATACAGTGTAGCAGGGTCTGCAACTGGGGGCAAGGACCGTGAGCCTCCAGCGGCAGCCCTGCCCGATCCCCTCCAGGAGTAATGTCCCCCCCCCCGCCCCAGGAGCCCAAACTCACTGTCAGGATGACGCGGGTGGACGGAGTCTTCCCATTTCGGAACAGGGGTGGGGACCGGAACCGGGGTGGTGGATGCGGATGCATAGAGGAGAGGGTCAGCAACCTGGGTTGGGACCACCTCCCTTATAGGTGGCATGACCGTGGTGAAGTTGGGCCAGTTACTAGGGCTGAAGGTGGGACTGGGGGTACTGGAGATGGGACCGAAGCCTGGGGTGGGGCTGAAGGCCAGAACGGAGTTGATGCCAGGGGTGGGGCTCAAGGTTGAGGTAGGGGCTGGAGTTAGGGGCTTAGTAACAATTCCTTCAACCTCCACCTGAAAGAGGGAAAGCAAAGCATTAGTAGGGGAAGAAAAAGAGGCTTCAGGCTCTTTACTCTTTATGGGGGTGGGGATAGAGGAACTAAGGGAGCCCACCACCCCCTTTTCAAGCAATCTGGGTATCAGGAGTGGGAAAGGAACAGTCGGGGAAGTCGGAGTAGTTTTCCTCTTACCTCTTTGACAGGAGCTGAATTCCCACAAACTGAGAAAAAAGAAACAAAGCATCATGAATTTCACTTCCCTCTCAGCCCTGGCCTTGGGGACTTGCGGTATCATGCCTCAGGGTCTCTGTGGCCCCAGGGGACAAGAGAAGTACTGATACAATATGGCTTCCCTCCCACCACCCAGGGCCACTCTATGCCCAGTCCGTAGCCATGAACAAAGGGACCACTCCTCATCTCCATCCTGCTCACCCCATCCCCTCCTACATCCCCACCAACACCCTCTATCCCCGAAAGGCCACACTCACTGATGGAGTAGACATTGGGCTTCCACCGGCGATATCGGCATATTAGGTTGATGAAGATAAAGAATGAAAGGCAAAGTCCAAGGAAGATAACCAGAGGCAACAGCACTGCGGTACCTGCAGACAGAAGAGAGGGTGATCAGTGTGAGGCAGCGGTAGAGAGTGAGGGCTGGGGAAGGCGGAGAGAGGGAGAGGAGTGTGGAGGGAGGCTAGGGAGTCACAGCCAGCTAGTGAGCATGGGCACCAGGCCAGGCCGCCTCACCTGAGTCCTGGGGGTTTGTGACATTTGCAGACAGAGGTAGGCACAACTTCATACACTCCTCATTTTTCTTGCAACTGAAAGAAGAGACGGCATTGGTGAATCCTGACATCCTGAAGTTCTTTGCAACTGTTTTTTGGTTTGTTTGTTTGTTTGTTTGTTTGTTTGTTTGTTTGTTTTTTTGCCATCTCTTCATATAATGGAATTTAACCCTCCTTGAGAACGGCTGCAGAAGAATGGTAACAGTCCACCATACAACCATTTTATTTCACAGGTTGAGGAAGGGATCCTGGAAAGGCTGTTGACAGCCAGGAGTGGAACCATATACCTGTAACCTCAGCACTTGGGAGGTAGTGGCAAGAGGATAAGTTCAAGGTCACCCTTGGCTACACAGCAAGGTCAGGGGTCAGCCTGGGTGACAAGAGACCGTGTCAAGAAAGAGGGTAGAGAGGAAAGGAAGGGGAAAGGGAGAGAAAGGGCAAGACTATAATGCTGATAAGTTTAAAATAGCCACCAGACTGCTCAAGACTATCTGTAGCTCCAGTTCTGGGGATCTGATGCCCTCTTCTGGCCTCTGAGGGTACCAGGCATGCACACAGGCATGTACACAGTACAAACATATACATGCTGGCAAAACACTCATACACATGAAATAAAAATAATTTTTTAAAAGTATTTTTTTTTTTAAATGTCAGGTATGGCGGCACATCCCAGAACTCAAGAGGTTAAGGCAGGCAGATTTCTATGAGTTCAAGGCCAAACTTGTCTACACAGTGGGTACACAGTGAAACCCTGAGTAAAAAATAAAATAAAATAAAATAAAATAAAATAAAATAAAATAAAACAAAACAAAACAAAACAAAACAAAATAATAAAATAAAATACAATACAATAAAATAAAATAAAATAAAATGACAGGTGTGGTAGCAAATGCCTTTAATCCCAGCACTCAGGAAGCAGAGGAAAACAAACTGCTGTGAGTTCCGAGGCCAGTCTGGTCTACAAAGTGAGTCCAGGACAGTCAAAGCTACACAGAGAAACCCTGTCTGGAAAAACAAAAACAATTAAAAATAAATAAATAAAATGGTTATGGGGCTGAGGTTATTATGGCTCCATGAATATCATGCAAAGAGCCTGGATTTCACAATCAATATTTTAAAAACAAAATTTAAAGGCATTTATGGTCAGAGTGAAAGTTCCATTCCAGTCCTTGACTAGTAACAGGACACAAACAAGCCATTTCACTTTTATGGCCCAGCATGCCATGGAGCTCATGCGACCTCTGATTTCTTGGGTCAAGTCCTTAGTCCTGACATGGTGTGTGCATGGTAGATGGCAGCCCTCCGTGGACTGAGTTTATCACTGTGTTTGATGGTGGGCTTCTTGCACCGAGAGGCCTATGGTTTGGATCTGAAACGTCCTGCCGGGATCCATGTGTTGAAGGCTTGATGCCCAAAGTTCTGGGACATGGGGCCTAGAAAGAGTTAGGTCCCTGGGGGCTTGCCTTTGACCTCACTCCACACCCTTCCTCTCCACCTCTGCCCAGCACTGCAGAGGCCTGCACGCTACAGCGCATGCGTGAAGGTTCGAGGATGTCCTTGTGGAACAGCTATGTTCTCCTTTCACCTTTACCTGGGTTCCAGAGACTGAACTCAGGCGGCCAGGCTTTTGCTGCAAGTGCTTAACTTGCTAAGCGCTAAGCCACCTTGCCTGGCCCCAGAGGTACTGGAGATAGAGAAAGGACTGTCTGATGCCTTGTTGTCAGAGTCTTCTTCTCATCCAGCTGTAGGATGAGATCCCGCTAGGGGCCTCTCAGCCACAGCTGCTCAATCACCCCAGGTCCCCAACCTGTCCACAGGTACTCACTGGCTGCAGGAGACACACTCATTTCCTCTTAGGAAGAATCCCGCGTGGCAGTCACACACGGTGTCCTGATTCTCCTTACCTGGGAGAAAACAGTAAGACTAAGAGAGCGTGCCTGCCGCCCGAGGGCCAGAGTGAGGAAGAAGGGCAGGACACAGGCAGCCTCCAGGAGCTCATACCCACAGACCAGAGAACGGGGAGCAGAGATGTTGCCTCCTGAGGATGGGAGGGGGACAGAAGTGGAAACCTTCCACCTGAGAGGCAGGACACTCCTGAGGAGGGGAGGGGGCCCGGATCGGGTAAGTGATGCTCACAGGGGATAGTCACAGTGCCGTTGAAGCAGGGGCTGCAGTTCCTGCACCGGAAGAGCTTTTCACCCAAGTAGTCCCGGTACTGGTTCTCCTTACAGCCACACAGAGTGTCCCTGTCCGCTCTGCAGGGAGAAATCTCCACCTGGGACATTTCTGAAGAGGAAAGGGAACGGTACATGAGTCTCGCATCCCTTCTCCCACACAAACCTCTTCGTAACATAAATGCACAGGCCCAGACTTGCATGACCATACATGTTCTCACCAACCCCACGAGCAGACTGAAATCCCGACCCCTTGCAAACATCCACATCCACACACGGGCGAGCTCACATACCTCCTCAGACCCTGCACCTTCCACACCCCTTGCCCACTCCCAAGGCTTGCCTTCTCGACATGTCCTGCAGCTGAGGCACTGTCTGAGGTGGTTCTGGGAAGCCGTAAAAGTGCCTTTATCACAATCCTTGCACACTGTTTCCCGCCCTGGGCTTGGACAGTCACTCACCAAGTAGGTTCCTGTGAAATGGGCCAGGATTAGGCTGCAGTAGAGAGCTGAAGGACAAAACCCAAGTCCAAGGGGAACAGCAAAGTAAAGGGGACTCCCAGGGGCCTGGAGAGATGGCTCAGAGGTTAAGAACACTGGCTGTTCTTCCAAAGGTCTTAAGTTCAATTCCCAGCAACCATGTGGTGGCTCATTAACCATCTATAATGAGGTCTGGTGCCCTCTTCTGGTGTGCAGGCATACATGTAGGCAGAGTATGGTGTGAACAATAAAAATAAATATTCTTTTTTTAAAAAGGGCGGGACTCCCAGGAACCGAGGTTCGGGACCATCAGAAATAAGCAAAGGAAGCCTCAAGGGGACTCTCTGTGCCCACTCTTTCTTACCTTTGTGGCACTTGGTACAGCAGACGGAATTATTCAGAGGGTGGGCATACTTTCCCTGGGGACACGAACTATCCCTCTTCTCCCGGTCCCCAAGAGAAGGGACCAGTCCAGTGACCCCCAAGGGGTGGATCCCCACCAACAGGGCCAGGAGCACCTGAGGGAAGAACCAGAAAGAGGAAACACTGTCAGGGGTGAGGCCTTAGAGGCAGCAGCATTTTGAATCCCTCCTGAGCCTCAGACTGAGGCCACTGTGGAACTTGGGGTCTTACACAGAACCACTGAGATGGCCCCTGCCCTGTGAGGAAACATCTTTAGGCAGAAGTAGCAGGCTGCTTCAGTTACAGCCAGTTCTTCCAACTGATGGTCCTACAGCGGGGTAGGCATCTCTATGCCTGGGTGCGGGATTCACGGTGTGCCCGTCTGTGGACACTTCCGAGGAGAGCCGTTAGGACCTGCAAAGCTTTGGTTCCCTTACACTAATAAAAAGTGCTATGGGTGGGGGTGGGGATCGAGCTATAGGGAGGGCGGCTATGAAGATGGAAAGTGCCTGCTGTGCCATCATGAGAAGCTGAGATCACTCCCCACCAGCCACATAAAAAGCCCAGCACAGCAGCATGGGTTTGGAATCCCAGGAATGGAGAGGAGACAGGCAGCTAGATCCCCGAAGCTCTCTGGCCAGCCTAGCCTAGCTGGACCAGTGAGAGCCCTGGTCCCAGAAAATGATCCTGTCTCAGAACATGAGGTGAATGGTATCTGAGGGGAACACCTGAGGTTGACCTCTGACCTCCATGCACAGTGACACACCCGTGGGTACCTATACACAAAAATCTGATGGGGACACAAGTGGATGACGATCCTGCAAGCACCATTGTGATTCGTGATAACGTGTTCACAAACGTGTGCGTCGAGGGAGGGGAGGAGCTGGGAATAAAACCAAGGACCTCACACATGCCCTGCGCCACACACCCGGTCAAGTATTCTAAATATTTATTTCAAGCCTTGCTCGGCAATCTACCCTCGCATCCATGCCTTCCACAGCTGAACTGACACTACACCTCTGGCTGACAAGGACAAATGGAGAGGGAAGGCAGCTGACGAGGCTTAGGGCTGAGCCGAGAGACAAGTGGATCATGTACTAGACCCAGCCAGGGGTTGGTGACCTGCCTCGAGATGACCAGCAAATCAGGAACTGAGGATGTACCAGGAGTCCCAAAGCCCTGGGCCAAGCAGCGCATTCTAGAAGGCTGGTTTTATAACCTTGGCGACGCTCAGAGCAGCTATATCAGCTAAGTGGTTTTCCTGTGTGTAAACAGGTGTGGAGAAAGCTTCAGTTTAGACCTTGCTCTTTGATCTCTCCCAGTTTTGGGTTTCCCTCAAGCCTTCATTCTTTCACCCCCTGCCCCACCCCCTGCTATGAACCACTACATGTCAATAGAAAGGATGTCATCGTGGCACATTACAGATGCAGAAGCAGCAAACCAACCAGGTCACGGTCCGGAGCTGCCTAGACTCACAGCTGCCTGCAGCCTCCACAGCTCTCTTAGAAGGAGATTGCACCCCAAGTGAGCTACTGTGGCAACAGCAGCTGCACGGGTCAGGAAGCCTCGGTCATAGAGCTGAGAAGCCACACGCAGAAGAACAGCAGCAATCTCTCAGGCAGGGGGTACAGCCCCTATACACACACGCGCGCACACACACACTCACAGACAGACAGAGCGCAGAAGGCTTCCAGGGTGACAGGAAGGGTTAGTTATGATAAGAACTTCCCAATCACGAAAGCATAGTTCCTTTCCCCGAAGAAGAAATGCTTGGAGCACCTAAGGTCAATGGTCCCTTCCAACCCCATCTGAGAACTTGAAGCAAAGCCAACAGACGGAGGCAGGAAGCCTCAGGAAGAGGTAGAGGTGGGCTCTGAGCCAAGTACAGCCTTGAAGGGAGGGTCTCAGCCAGTGACAGAGCCTCCAGAGAAGGAGTGAGGACTCTCTGGGCACGTGTTCCTCCCTTTCCAGAACTCTGGGGGTTAAGCCAAATCCGGGAAAGGGAAATCTTTTCCCAGCAGCTCCGCCCTGCCCCAGTGACTAAGGCCAGGGAGGGAGGGCATGTAGGACAGTGGACAGGGAACTGCAGCTTCCCCAGCTCTTCAAGGGCTGTGTGAGTCAGCAGAAAGAAAAGGCCAGCCAGCAAATGGAACCCCATCTGTTCTCTCCATAGTGAGCAGCCTCTCCTCCCCCCATCCCCAGTCAGGGCCCTTTATCCTTTCCCCTTAAAAGAGCCAGGCAATGGACCCCTGTCCCACTGGGCCCACAGATTTCGGAGAAATGCCTCCCTCTTCCATTCCATCCCAAAGGGAAGTCTTCCTGACCCTTGGCTTCCCCCATCAGGTCAGCAGACTCCTCCCAGAGGACCAGCCCCCTCTCTTCCCCGACATCCTTCCTTCCGTTTTAGACTGGGACTAGCCCGGATACCACCTCAGAGTTAAACAACAGTCTTCAGCTGATAAACCCTATCCCAGGATCCCTGCTCCCTAGCTCCCTGGGCTTCCCCGACAGCCCCCTGACACTCCCCAGTTCCAGCAAGAATCAAGCCCAGGCTGCCCTCCCAGCCTAGTTCACAATATTCCCACAGCCTGCCCGCTTCTGGCCAGTTGCATTGGGTTTGGGGGCTCCCAAGACAATCCTTAAGAAACCCAGCTCTGAGGCTTTCAAGCCACTCCCCCAAGCCTCGTGGCCACAGAGCAAAATCCGCAGCCCTCTTAAGGTCAGAAGAGATGGAGGGCATTAATCCCAGAGGCAGAAGCAGGCAGATCATTGAGTTCGAGGCCAGCCTGGTCTATAAAGAGAGTTCTAGGACAGTTAGGGCTCCACAGGGAAACCCTGCCCAAAACAAAACAAAACAAAATCCACAAACAAAGAGATGGAGAGGGACACAAACCAGCACTATATCTCACATGCCCCAGGGATTCTGGGAGCCTCAGAGTCTGTCAGTAGGCACCATGTGCAGGCACCCACTAGCTCTACCAGCAATTGCATTATGAGGCAAATGACAGCACAGGGAAGCCAGGTCCAGGGTCCTGGCCCAAACCTGAATGCCTTTGCCTGGAGCAGAGGAGGGACAGGAAGCTGGGGGGTGCCTGAAGAGAGATGGTTGAGGAGGAGGCAAGGCATCTAACTACCTCTCAGCTTCCGCCTGGGGAGGCCTTAAGGTGTGACTTCCTGTGCTGGGGCTGCCGAATAGGGCAGAGAAGCCGAGATGGACCCTGTGGTCAAACCTTGACCCAGCCACCTTTTGGGGACCCACTCACCAGGCCCGTCCCCCGCACTGATGTGTTCATTATGTAAAAATGTGTTTGTTCCACTTAATGTCAAGACCTCCGGGGTGAAGAGCTCATCGGTGTGGCCTCCACTGAGAACTCCGCCACAATCCGACCTTCCACCCACAAAGCCCCCCGACGATGACTCACGGTTCCCCACCCAAGCTCCTTGGATATCCATCCAGTCACCTGTTGGTGCTGAATAACACGAACTGCCCATATCCCCTCTGGGCTCTTATCAGAAGCTAGTTATTTCAAATGAGTAGATACGATCTCCCCAGACAGACCACAAACGCTTCTGAGCTAAGAGATCAGAGCCTGCCTTGGTCACCCAGAGCCAGGCTTGCAGAACTGGAGGAACAGATTGATTTGATGGAGCCAGATCGAACCAGTGACACCTTCAAGGGTGTAGGGAAGTAGCAGCCCCCCCGCCCCGGCCACAGAGCCGTACTTGGCTATGGGAGACATTCAAAACTGTTCACCCATTTCCACACGAAGGCACACTCGTGCACGAAGCCCTACGACTGTTCTGCCCTGTGTTGTCCATTCCTGAGTCTGGCCGAGGAGCCAGTGCAGCGGGAATCAGCTAGAAGAAAAGGCTGAGAACTGCTACCCCAGTCAGTTCAAGCACACTTCCACACGGCCAGTCACCGACCTGCCTGACCTGCCCCCCAAGTGAGCTCACCAGTCTCCTCACCTAGATGCCACACCACCAACTTCTTGCTACCAAAGCTGCAAACTCTGCCAAGGTCCTCAGAGACATGTCAGTCCTTCTCTTGGAATCTCTCCACCCTACCTCATGTCCTCTGATTGCCCCACACCTGGACTATTGATTATTGCAATGACCTTCTGCCTTTCTACTCCACAGCGGGGTCTCAGGGCCTCACTACGTTGCTCAGGCTGACGTCAACTTTCTGGCTCAAGTGATGTGCCTATCTCAAATGTCTGCTGGGGCTGAAGCTACCTACATTTTTTTTTTCTTATCTGCATTCAGGCTTCAACTTGTATCACTAGGGTGTGAGTCTCCCTCTGCGCCTCCGGGGTCTGGCTTCAAACATCATTTCCATGGATAAAATTCTCCCATGAGCACACATGTCAGAGAGAACTCACTGTTATTTGGGACATAGTCTGGGCAGAATAGATGCTTGGACAACAGCAAAAGAAAGAAGGAAGGAGGGAAGGTAGGAATGAAGGAAAGAAAGAAGGAAGGAAGGCAGAGGAAGGGAAAATAAAAGGCCTCTACCTGAGTCCTTATACACGATTCTTTTCTCTCTCTCTCTCTCTATCTCTCTCTCTTTGGTATTTTTAAAGACATGGTCTTATGTAGTCCAGGCTAGCCTCAAGTTCTCTATGTAGCTAAAACTGGCCTGAGCTCCTGCCTCCATTTCCCAAGTTCTAGGATAACAGGCATGCACCACCATGACTGGCTCAAGACTCTTTTTCACACACCCCAGAGTGCCTGTTCTCTCTTTGCCACATTCTTCAACACTGCCATTCCACTCCCAGCTGAGGAGTTCAGCTCCAGTAACCACCACCTTCAACACAAAATCCCATCTCTCCATCTCTCCAACCCAGGCTCCCAACTCCTCTGCCCTCCCTCCTTCCTAGCTTTGCATGCCAGAAACTCCTCTTTTCTATGTGCCCCCCTTCATTCCTCTCTGATCAGTCTCTTGTTCCTTAATTGATTAAGCCATTAGTCAAGGGTCAAGGTCTCCTTTCCAGGTCCTGCACGGGAGCTAGAGATGCCAAGATGGGTGGGGCATAGCTCACACTGTTCTGTGTTATCTTTGGCTCCCTAGCCAAAGATAACACACTGTGAGTCTTCGAGTCTATGCAGGCAAGCTCAGCCCAGCAGACAGGCAAAGGCCATTAAGCAAGCCTATGGCCCAACCCCCTCCCCCAGTTCTGCCTCCAGGACAGTGTGCCACAAAGCCTTGGCATGCCTTTTCCGCCAGGGTGTTCTAAAGCCATTTTGACTCCTATATTTAAACTCTTTAGGAATAGCAAAGTCTGGTTGGCCACATACATCGCTCCCTCATGACCCCAGCACCTCCTCCTCACTCATACACCTCCTAGGAACTACGCTCAGTACTGACAAAGCCATGGACAGCTCTATGTAGACTTCACCAGCCTTCTGTGTCCCCTGTCTTCTGGTTGTCCTTCCGTTCATAGTACCCCATCTCCACCTGGACCTCCACAACCGGATCAAGATCTCTCCTCTGCCTATCCAGGCCATTTTTTCCTCAATCAAACACTGGCAGCCATTGAGTAATGACTACTAATACTCTTAGAGATTAGAAAAGGGAAGCTTAAGCAGTCATTGCTCCTTGCTATTTGTTGCATACTATTCCCCTTCAAGACTATCAACTTGACCTCAGGACTTCATTCTCTAATCCTAGCACCTGAAGTAGGGCCTAGCACAGAGCAGGAGATTAATAAATGGAATAAAAACACATGCATATATTCAATCTTAAAATAACAACTATGAGATAGCAATAGTTATAGACATTTTGGAAATAAACAAAGGCACAAGGGTGTCGTATCACATGCCCAAGTTCATGTGGGTAAGAGTGCCAGGCTGAGCCCTAAATACAGGTAATCAACTCCAAAAGAGAAAAGAATTAAGTGGGTGGGGGAGCTGGAGGATGGTTGCAGAGCCAGACGCGGAAGTCTTGACGGGGTTCGTGAAATGAGACTGGGAGTCAGGAGAGGGAGAATGAAAAGCAGCAAGACAGCCAGCCAGCATGGTGGCACATGCCTGTAATCCCAGCAGAGGCAGGCGGATCAGTCCAGGATAGCCAAGGCTACACGGAGAGACCCTGTCTCAAAACAAACAAACAAACACACACACACACACACACACACACACACACACACCAACAAAGACCCAAGACCAGACAGACTGGAGTAGTACAGGGTTCTGGAAACACCGGTTTAGAACGAGAACTAGAGGACGAGGGAAGGGAACAGGCAGAAAGGAGCCCTAGAAGACTATGGACATTGACAGGAAAAGAAGAATGGGAGAGAGAAAGGGCATGGAGAAAGACGCAGGTCTCAGGGATAATGGTGGGCCAGGACTCAGAGACACTTCCCAGGTTGTAAAGCCCACGCAGACAGCCAGGGAAGCTCTGAGGGATCTTCACAGAATGATTATAGGCACATAGAGAGAAACAAGGAAACACGAGGACAAGGCCAAAGCCAGAGAAAAGTACATTTTCCAGTGACGAAAACAAACCGCTACCAACTTCCCCAATTTTACCTCTGGAATTAGCAAACACTGAGATTGACTTTTAGGTCTGTGGGGAGAGGGCTAGAGGAGACTCTGCCTAGGTAAAAGAGGTGCTAGCTGCCAAGAAAGGATAGGCCAGTGGAGGCCTCCTGTCTGGAAGCAGACAGGGCAAAAGCTATCTCAGGGAGAAGTCAGGGACGGAAGGGCTGCCAAGCTTTAGCCATTTCTGGTTCACTCCCAAGCACACTATCCCAAACTTTTCCCACCAACTGATCTTCTTCGACTCAGTCTTCCAACAGCCTGACCCATGCTGTTCAACTTCTGCCAGAGAAACGGGGCTGCTCTGCCCAATTCCACTGGCCCAGCAGCTGGCCCCACAGCCCAGCACACTCTAGGACCTGCCACCTTAGCTGTCAGGCCCCGGGCTTGGCAGCTTGGCCTGCGGTAAATCTCCCACTCAGATTTCTCCCTTCCTCATCTCAAGGCAACCCAGGTAAGCCACAGCAAGCCTGGGGCAAACTGAGGCAGAGAAGCTCCCTGCTTCTACCTCCCCCCTAGTACAAGCCCACTCGTGCCAGCCCACTCCTTGACAGCATCCCATCCTTCCCTCCTGTGTCCCCCGTCTCACCAGTGACAGCAGCAGGCCAGGCACGGTGGGGAGACCCATGTCCGGCCGGCAGTGGCCTCTCACTCCCCCATTGGGGCTGGAGACAGGGCAGCAACTGGCAGCGCTGGTGAGCCGGTGAATGAAGTAAGACGGGCGGACCAGGTGGCCCGGGCGATGGCAGCCTGGGCCAGGTTAGAGAAGCTGAAAGTCAGAGGTAGACAGAGATCCGGGTACGGGTCCTCCAGGACCTCGAACCCAGAAGGCCCGATCAGGAGCCAGAGTTGGGGAAACTTGTAGAAAATTAAAACTGAGAGGGGAGAGGAGGTAGGAGGGGAAGGGAGAGTGGCGGGGGTGGTGTTGCAAGAGCTGGGCCGGAAGAGCCTGGGGAGAGGCGAGGGAGGAGGGAGGAGGGAGGAGGGAACAAGGGCCAAGGTTCTTTAACACTTTGTAGTCCGGGTCCCACAGCCTGGCGTTCCAAACCCACTTAACACTAAGTGAAAAAGCTTGAGAGTTTGAGAGTCAAGTTCACCGAACTCCGGTTCAGACTCTTTTGCTTTTTAGGTGGGTGAACTAAAAAGGTGGGTTAGACCCACGGACTGACCCCTCCGAGTCTGTTCACCGAATGTAGGTAGTCAGCCTGTCTGATGGGATGGCAGGCAGGAGTTAGTGAGGGAGGGTGGGATCCTATACAAGATGATGGCCCTGTGTCTCTTAGCAGCCCCCCCCCCCACGCCCTCCACTCCAGAGTCCCTTCTAATCTCACTTTCTTGAATATTTACCCACCCAGCCAAAACCGGGAGGCAAGCCAAATCTAATTTTCTACCCTGTTTGGGGCCCGACCCTCAGCCCCTCACAACTGACTCTCATCTGGTCTCTTTCAGCTGCCCATCCTGGCTCTGCTACCAACGGGAGGAGGGTGTATCATACAGGCCCCTCCTAAACATTGGTTGGCTCCCTGGTGATTGAACTTAGGGAAAGAGAAGCCATGAAGATTCGGGAGGCCGTGCCTGTAAAGATGCTTCAGGCTGTAAAGGGTTCCCAGGGCTGTTTTGTCTTGTTTAAAATGGGGTTTCATTTAGCCCAGGCTGGCTGGCCTCAAACTCACTATCTCACTGAGGCTGGCCTTGCACTTCTGACCCTCCCACCTCTATGCGTGCACCACCACCCAGCTCTAGATCCATTCTGATCCATCCCTTGGGACTGACCCCAAAGACAGTATACCACACCCTATAGGTTTAGGGGTGAGAAAAAAAAAGCCACGAGACGAGGGGCACTGGGAGGCAGAGCACCATAATCCAGATTCCTGGCTCCCATTGCAAGGCCCCACTTTCTCTGCCCCTTTGAGTAAGACCCTGCCTTCCGACTGCCATCCCTTACTAGGGTTGGCTACCAATTGCCCATCTCTTCTCCCAAGTCCCGCCATCAGAGTGGCGGGTTTCCAACATGAGCAAGCCAAGAGGAATAAATGGGGGGAGGGGGCTTGAGGTGTAATTCAGTGGTAGAGTGCTTACCCAGCATAAACAAGGCCCTAAATCCATCCCTAGCACGCGCGCGCGCACGCGCGCGCGCGCGCACACACACACACACACACACACTCACACGCACGCACACACACACACCTCCCGGGGCTGGTTTGGTGGCTAAATTCATACTACATTCCTATTAATATCAGAAGTATTGGCAAGTGTTATTGCCAGATGTTAAGTATCCTACAATATCAATAATTTGTACTGCTAATAAATAACAACTGTAAGGTCCCGTGTTTAATATTACAAGGAATTGTTAATTGTCTGTGCAAACTGCCAAAGCTGTTATTACTCAGAGCCTGGCACAAAAGGGGAATTTCCTTCATGGCTTAGGATAAATGCTGATTTTTTTTTTTTTTCAGCAAGTTTGAAGCTTTGAGACAACATAATACTGTGCTCCATAAAACTCCATTTGAGAAAGAGGGTTAGGGGCTGGAGAGATGGCTCAGCAGTTAACAGCACTGTCTGTTCTTCCAAAGGTCATGAGTTCAATTCCTGGCGTCTACATGGTGGCTCACAACCATCTATAATGTGAACTGATTCCCTCATCTGGCAGATGTAAACGCAGATAGAACACTCATATATATATATATATTAAACAAATCTTTAAAAAAAAGATTTAAAAAAAGAGGGTAAGAGCGGACGAATCTGAGGATGTGAAAAGCAGTCAACTTTTATGGAGGAGATTAAGAATGATAAGGATGTGACAACAGGAATAGAAAAGGGAATGGTTGGGGCTGGAGAGATGGCTCAGAAGTTAAAAGTACCTGCTGCTCCTGCAAAGGATCAGTGTTGGGTTCCCAGCACCCACATGGTAGCTTATAACTGTCAGTAACTCCAGTTCCAAGGGATCAGACACCCTCTCCTGGCCTCAGGTCTGCATATGGTACACAGACATGCATGCGGGCAAAACAGCCATACGTAAGAAATAAAAGTAGTAAATCTTAAAATTAAAAAAATAATAATAACAGAAAAAAAAAATGGAGCTGGAGAGATGGCTCAGCGGGTTGCTCTTGCAGAGGACCCAGAATCCACACAGTGGCTCACAACCATCCATAGGCCCTAAATCCATCTCCAGCACACACACACACACACACACACCTCCCAGGGCTGGGCTGGTTTGGTGGCTCCAGGGGATCTGGAGCCCTCTTCTGTTTTCTGTGGGCACCGTACGGTGCATATACATCATACATACCTACATTTAAGCAAAACACTCAGACACATAAATTTTTTGAAATCCAAAAGACAAACAAACAGAAAACAACAACACTAAAGAAAAAAAAAACACCCCACTTTTTTAAGAAAGAAAGAGAGAGAGAGAAAGAAAAGAAACCGTGATAATGGCAGAGCAGGGGACCAGAGCTGGTTGCTAGGGAAGGCAGGTCGAGGAGGAAGGAATGAGCCTTTGGGTAACAGCCGCCCTCCCCCCTGATACGTGGCATGCCTCACACATGAACATGTACACTGCCACACGAAATCCAAAGGGCAGGGGGCTCCAAGTCCCTGTGACATGGGCCCTGGCCACAGTCCTGTCATTCACTACAGAGAGTGAACTACCTTACAGAGAGGCCAGATGAGTCAGTGAAGAGGGCCTGGATTCCAGGCCAACTCCAACTCTGTGAGAGTTACAACCCAGGGCAAACCACTCCACAGGCTTCGCCTGATAAGGAAAATGGGAAGGACTGAATCCTTTTGTTGTTGTTTTGTTTTGTTTCCTCTGATCCCAACACCCAGGAGTGGTCTTCAGACTAGAAGCAAGATAGGAGAGACCCCAGGGAGGTAGCACAGGCGGGTAAGAGGAACCTGGAGCTCAGGGCATAGAGCTGACTGCAGATCCGGCTCCGTCTGTCTGGTCTTTCTGTCTAGCAGGCTCTCCCTTCCCAGCCACTGCAGACAGGGATGGGCAGGACAAGGCTGGGGCCAGTGGAAGAGGGAGAGGCCAGAGCAGCCACACCTGAGGCTGTGACAGGGACACTGTTGAAACAATACCATTTCCTGCCATTTGCTTGAGTCTGGGAACGGGAAGTCAAAGTCTTCAAGTCCCATGACCCATGTCCCTGCTCCTTCCTTCTTTCTATAAGGTCCTCTTCTCCACAGACCTTTGATCTTAGCCCTTAATCCCAGGCCTCAGGGAGGCAGAGGTAGGTGGATCTCTGTAAGTTCTGTGAGTTCAAGGCCAGCCTGGGCTACATAGTAAGTTCCCTGAAGAAAAGAAAAGAAAAGCCCCTTCTCTGGCTCCTAAGGACAGAAAATGTGATGAATGGGAAAATAGGAACAGTCCCAAGTCTTTTTCCCAAAACAAAACATAACAGGGTCATTTGAGGTTTCCAGGTCTGATCATTGGAGTGGACAGAAGACCTGCAGGTGAGAAAAGTGAGGTTCCACTCGGACACTCCCCAGCTTCTCCTTCATTGAGCTGAGAGGGTTCCCTCTGCCCACCTCACCGTGGATAAGACAACCCAAGGCTCTGACATTCTGGAAGAACTGGTTGGATCTCATTCTCCCCCAGCACCAGGGCAGTGATGGGGAAGAGGGTGGCAAGGGTTACATCATAGCTGGGTGACGTCTGGTACCACCAAGGTGTGACAGAGAGGAGGGTGGCTGGGTGGAGTCTGAAGAAGAGCATTCTTGTTGACATACGACAGTAACACATTTGGCATGGCTGCCTGTCCCCTCCCTCCACCATAGGGCCTCCCAGAAAAAGGCAGTGCCTCAGGAACTTGCATTCCCCTCCCTGCCCATCTCATGGGCCCCAGCCAGCTCTGCAGACACTGTTTTATGGAACAAGCATTTATTGGGTACCTGCCTGCCCGCTCCAACAGAGATATTGGGCTAGACCGGAAGGATACAAAAATGAACAACACTCATCACCGACCACAAGGAGTTCACAGTCTACTCAGAGAGACAGATACTAAAGCATGTGAACATATAATGTGGGAATGAGGGAGGGAAGAGGGGACAGCGCTGGGGGAGAAAGGACGGGGTGAAAGAGTTCACAAAAGTAACAGTGCCTTTGAGCATGGCTCTGAGGGACGCATAGAAGTTCTCTGGGAGATGGCAGAGGAAGCTTCTAGGCTGAGGAAATAGCTAAAAAGACAAATATGAAGGGCACGCTGCAGAGGCCCTGGGGTCTGGCGTATCAAATGGGAGGACAGTCTCGGAAATGAATGAAGGGGAATGGCCAAACCTTTACTATCGTCCTTTTACGCTGGCCACCCCGGAGAATGAGGGAAGGGGAATTGCCAGGGCACTAACAAAGGGGGTTTTCAGGTGGGCTTCCCCACTCCAGTTCAAGAAGGAGAGCAGACATCTGTGTCCCAGAAGACAGTGAGGCCAGGCCAACGTCTGGCCGAAACCTGTGGCTGCTCTTCTGTGCCTTGTTTATATTTATTCGTTGGTCGTTTCCCAGGAAAGTTCCTTGTCAAAGTTCCAAGTTTGGCTTGGCTGATCCAAGGGGAGAGGAGACTTGTCTGTGCTTGCGTGCGCAGCGGGGATCAGAAGCAGGAGGGGGCAGCTCTGAGGAGCTCATTAGCCAGTTCTCTGGACAACTTCCTGGGCCCCTTAGACTATTCCCTCAGGCACACCAAAGAAAGCTCGGAAGCCAAGCCAAGCCGTGGAAGGTGCTGCTGAAGATGAGATATCCCTCAGCTTACCAGGGAGCACTGGCCCGGCTGAGAGGAGCACTCTCCTGTCTCAGCGCTCCTCTAGAGCACAGGCAGAAGAGCCAGGTACTGCAGGGTGCAGTGGAGGGGCCCGAGGGCCCAGGGTAGCATAGGCAGGCGGAGGGGCCGTCAGGGCCAGGGAAGGGGTTGTGCCCTGATGGGGCAAAGAAGGTGGTGGGGACGTAGGGTGGGGACAGAACCGGGAGGGGAAGGAGGAAGTCGGAGTGGAGGCCACCTCCCTCGCACCCCTGGCGCCTCGTCCTGGAGACCAGTAGCGGCTTCGGAACCTGCGCAGTAGCATGATGAGCGTGATGCCCAGGAGGTCGAAGATGAGCTCCGCCATTTCCACCACAGACAGCACAGAGGAGCCGAACCACAGGCTCCACTGGCTGCCCAGGTTGGACAGGAGGCTGACCATCTGCGGGAGAAAGAAGCACCCTCTCCTTAGCAAGCCCTTTGCTCCTGGGGCCCACCAGGGGCAGCTCCTGATTATAATCCCCCATAGGAAAATGGCCGCGAGAGCAGCAGAAACTGGGGCGCGCTGTCGCCACACCCGTTTCCTCCCCCAATGCTCTCACCTTATCCTGGACTCCACACTTCCTTTCCCTGGCTTTCGACCTCTGAAGCACAAACCCTTCTGGCCCCACAAAGGCGACCCTCAAGCCCACAGGAGATCAAAGGCTCCCTGACTGAAGCAGGCCCTACCGTGACCGAGGGAGCCTCCGAATTCGTTTTATAGTTCAGCTCCTTGAAGAAGATGTTGAGTTTAGCAACTCCATTTCTTTGGGGAAGAGGAGAGAGCGGGAAGAAACAGTGGAGGGTTAATGTCACAGGTCCTCTTCCCAACACCTCCATCAGAACCTCTTCCCGGACCTCCCTTCAGGCCTCACCTTTTATTGTTGATGGTGTAATTGTTCTGCAAGGACAGCATCTCAAAGATCCAATCCTGGGACAAAAAGGGGCGGGGGGGGCAAAGAGGTCACTTCTGTATCCGGCAGGGTTACAGGGATGGCATCAGTCAAATATGCCAACATGTCTAATACTCAGAGGGCCACTGTGTTATGCACGCTTGCACGTGTATGCAACTGTTCACATGCGCATCCCTCCCTACCCTCCCTACTTTACCTGGGACTTCACAGATGGCCACCGTGAGTAGCCAGCAGAGAGCTTGTAGTTAGTCACACTGCAGAGAGATAAAAGTGCTCAGTGATGAGTGGGGTTCCCCCTGCAAACAGCTGCTGCCCAGCCCACACCCAGGGAAGGGCCCTTACCTGCACGGCTTCCGACACTTGGAGAAACAGCCCAGGCTGTCCAAGGAGAAGGCGCCCTGCAGCTTGTAGTAGCAATAGCCTGAGGGTGCAGAGAAATGCCTGTTTTCTGAGGGCATCTCCACCTTTTCCACATGCTAGGTCTCTCACAACGCCTGGGCGCCCACTTTACAAGGGCACTTCCATGGAGCCTTGAGAATGGTAACCGCAACAGAACTATTTAAGAAAGTAAGCTAAGGACCTCCACAAGGACCAAATGTATCTGGGCACAGGGGTCTTTTCTGAGACTGACACTCCACCAAGGACCATGTATGGATATAACCTAGAACCTCTGCTCGGATGTAGCCTGTGGTAGCTCAGTAACCAATTGGGTTTCCCATAGTAAGGGGAACAGGGACTATTTCTGACAGGAACTCGATGGCAGGCTCTTTGACCTCCCCACCCCCCAAGGGAGGAGCAGTCCTGCTAGGGAGGACTTTGCAGCCAGTGCTGAAGATCCTGATAAAACAGGGTCAGATGAAAGGGGAGGAGGTCCTCCCCAATCAGTGGACTTGGAAAGGGGCAGGGAGGAGATGAGGGAGGAAAAGTGGGATTGGGAGGGAATATGGGAGCATGATACAGCTTGGATACAGAGTTAATGAAATGTGACTAATAATAAAAAAATTAAATTTAATTAAAAAAAAAGAAAGTAAGCTAAGCTGGGGAATGGGGAACATGCATGTATATTATATGTCCAAAAGTCACAAGAATTAAAAGTCAGAAAAAAAATGGGAACAATGATTACATAATAAGGGGGTTAAACCACAATGAGATATAATTTTACAATCACTAGGAAAATGGTTTAAACAAAAAAAAACAAACACCACCAACAAAGACCACCAGGACCATCGCTTACTGCTGAGAATATGAGATGGTGCAGCCATCTCAAAAAGTATGACAGTCCCTCAGAACGCTTCAACAATTCCCATGAGCCCAGCTGTTCTCCTAGGTGCCTAAGGAGAGAACTGAAAACAGGTCCACAGGAAGACACGGGCACAGACAGACATAGCAGCGTTCGTCACAAAAACCCAAACCACAAACAACCAAAACATCCATCAATCAGCACAGAGCTGGAAATGGTAGCACACACCGGTAATTCCAACACGCATGAGCCTCGGGCAGGAGGGCTGCTAGAAGTCTGAAGGCAGCCTGGGCTACAGCATGAGATTCTGCCTCAGCAAACCAAAGTTTCGTATCTACACAACAGGCTACTGCTCAGCCATAACAAGGAATAAAGCGTTGACTCATTTTAACACGGCTGGACCCTGCACACGCTGTTCAGTGAAAAAAGCCAGTGGCAAAGACCATATGTTCATGACTCCATCTATGTGAAATGTTCAACTCATGGACTAGTGGTTGCCCAGCGGCTGACAGTGGGGGTTGGGAAACTTGGGGGACTACTCATGGGTATAAAGTGTCTTCAAGGAGTGATTTTTTTTTAAATTCTAAAATGGATAATAATCATGAGACCAGAATAAAAGCCCAACACCAAAAACTACATTTAACTAAAACCACACAGTCTAAGTGAGTGAACTCTGCAAGATGCCAATCATCTCAGTAAAACTGATTTTAAAAAAGGAAAAAAGAGAATGGGGCTTTGGGGTCTCCCCTATGACACTGGGAAGCTCCAAGGAAACTTAAAAAAAACTATTTTGTTGTTGTTGTTGTTGTTGTTGTGTGTGTTACAGACAGACAGAGAGATTGAAGGTGTGCCACATCTCCATTTATGATCCAAATCCTCTACCCACCATGCCAGAAAGTAATGGGAAGTGGCCTAGTAGCTTTCCCTGGGGAGGAAAGGCACGTCCAATATGCTGCTAGCTCCCCATCATCTGCACAACTTCTCTCAGAGTTTCAAAGCTCCAGAACTCAGAAAGAAGGCGGGGCCTGGTGGCCCACACCACCAGAAGAAGAAAGCAGAGGCAGGAAGATCTCTGTGGGATCAAGGCCAGCTTGTTCTACATAGTGAGTTGCAAGACAGCCAGAGCTATGTAGCAAGATCCTGCTTCAGTAAATAAATAAATATGAAAAATAACTTAGAAGGAGTTGTTGGAGAGCAGGAAAGGGAAGAGGGGAGCTGCCACCAAGCTAGCACCCCTACTGCCCTGACCATGCCTTCCTGCCCTCCAGGCTTCTGTCTGCCCATCTGAGAAATAAGGTGACACCATGTGACCTCTGAGTTCCCTCCAGTTCTGACATTCTGGGATCCTTCCAAGACTGGAGGCAGGAGGTTGGAAGCAGGGGGCAAGGGGCAGGGGGCAGAGGGAAGAGGGCAGAGGGCAGAAGACAGGGAGCGGGAGGCTGTAGACAGGGCAGGGGCCAAGGGGAAGGAGGCTGTAGGCAGGGGGCAGAGGGCAGGGGGACGAGGCTGTGGGCAGGGTTTAGGAGGTAGAGGGCAGGGGGAGGGGGCAGGGGGCAGGGAACAGGGGGCAGGAAGCAATAGGAAGTAGGCTGCCCTAACAAGAGCAGTGACAGAGGAAAAGTCCTATGGGAGTGGGCCAGGCAAGAAAGAAGGCAGACACTGGACTGGTGGGACTAGGACAGAGGTGAAACAACTCCCCATGTCCATTGTTTCTGGTGCCTTGCCTCCTCCTCCCTGGCCCACTTCCTCCCTTTCTCCCCCCAATGGGAGCTGAGTATGTAAAGGCCTGGGATGAGGGATGGGAGAGGCCCCTGGGAAGAGAGGTGTGAAGGACAAGTGTCTGTGCAGATAAGAGGATGCAGGTCAGGAATGTTTCCTGTTAGGGTGCCCCCTCCCCACAGCATCCTAGGATAGCTCTGCCACAGTGGAAAGGAAAAGGATGTGTTCAAGACAATGGCTGGATAAGCATGCCAGGGCTCTCCAACTTGTTCGGTTGTACCCTGCTCCAGGTAAAAACATTTTCTAACAAACAAGTGTACATTTGATTTACAAATTACATCCCTGGGGGAAGAGATGGCCCAGTGGGTAAAGCCCCTGACCCTGAAGACCAAAGTTCAATCTGTGGCCCACATGGCACAAGCACATGCGCGTGTGCGCGCACACACACACACACACACACACACATGCAGGGAGGAAGGAACAATGCCGAGGGAAAGCAGGAAGGAAGGTAGGTTGGTTTTAAAAATTATTTTTAACTCACAAACTGCACCCTTGGAATGCTGAAAGGAGACAGCACAGTTTCTAAAGCACAGAGAGATGAGACAATCACGGGACCTCCAATAACTTCTTCCCGGGGAACCAGTGAGATGTTGGGTGCTCTACCTAACCCTCCAGGAGCCAGCCCTGCTGAGCACCCTAAAGAATCTAAAGAATGAGTAGACATGCTGAAGCCACAGCAGGAGGGCACATCCCTCCTCCCTTCTGCTGCAGGCTATTTTCAGACAGGACAATCCCTTCACAAACGCACAAAAGCCAAGGACGGGATGGGAAGGAGGGAGGGAAACCGAGGCAGCTACTGAGGGCAAAAAAAGCAGGTGGAAGCTGTAGAGGAGAGCAGGATGGGAGAAGCCATCCCAGCCAAGGGCTCTGGGAGCCAGACACCAAGGGAGACGGAGGTGAGTTTCCGACAGACAGCGCAGGGGCTCTCTGGCTCACCCCAGGCGCTCTGCTTCCGGTAGTCACAGAACTCTACGCCCTCGGGCTTAGGGTAGAAGATGTAGGCACAGCCACACTTCTTGATCATGTTCTCCTGGAAGCAGGAGTGAATGCACACCTGGAAGAAAGGGGAGAGGAAAGCAAGAGGCTTCAGGCCTGGCTGAGCCCCACCCCGTGAGCCCCACGTTGCAGGAAGGCTGCACCCTCTCACCACTGTGCCAACACCCACCGCCCTTTCTACTATTCCCCACCTACCTCCTCTCCACCCCTCACTGACGCGCAGTCCTGGGAAGGGCTGCCACAGGCCCTGTGTACCTGCTGCGTGTACTTGGAAGGATAAAGGTTCTTGACGGGGACATCGCTGCCATTCTCAGTGCAGTCACCGTAATTGCCTCCAAGGCTGTCCAGGGCTTCCTGTGAACACACGCACACAGAGAGTTCACAGGTGAGGGGTCAGAGAGAGTGGCCCAGACTTCACCCTGGCTTTTCAGTCTTCCCTCAACCCCAAGGACTAACTCACACCCTGCCAGCAAGCCGTCAGCCTCCCCATCTCAAAACACCCCGAACACCCCTCCTTGTACTACTGTCAAGGTTCAGGGCATCCTCTGGAAGCCTAAGGATGTGCTGAACCTTTCTTAGCACTTGGGGTCCTCTCCTCAAAGCCTTGCTTCCCAGGGCCCCCTTGGCTAGCCCCTCCATTCAGGTCTGCTCCGGATGACATCCCTATGCAGGAAACTACTCACACGACCTTCCTTCAGTCTCAGGGCTGGCTGTCAAGTCTACCTCTCATTTCCCATCTTCCTCTCCCGCCACTGAGGCTCTCCTCCCAGGTTCCCAGAGTGCCCTTGCCTTCCTCATACTGATGGAGGTCTCCACGCCAGGCCGCAAGTTGAAGCCACCGTCATCCATAAAGGCTGGCTCATCCTGCCCGTGTACCATCACCCTGGCCCCTGTCACTGTGGACAGCAGGGGGATGAAGTCGTTCTGCTCTGTGCGTAGGGTCAGGGACAGACCTGGGGGGATGCAGCAGGAGAGGAGTTGGGGATGGAGACCCACCCTCTCCTCCTTGCAGAGTCCTTCCTCTCTTAGTGGAACAAGGCTAGTAAGCCCCTCAGGGGGATTTGGCAACCCACAGCTGAATTCTGGGCCAGCTTAAAGGATAGAATTCCTTCCATGCCTAGAATGGATTATGGGGGACTTTGTTGTGGGGGGAAGGGAAGAAAGGACAGCGAAGACCCTTCCAGAAGTGTGAGGAGCATATCAAGGTAGGGCCAAGAAGGTACCCAGCATCTAGACTGTAAGGCCGAGGTGAGCCAACGTGGATGCGGCAGGTCAGCAAGAAGGGCATCACGGGGTCAGCGCTGCTCACCATTGTTGACTCCGGGCATGGAAGACATCCAGAGACTGGAGTTGTTTTTGTTGTTGAAAGTGTAGCAGTTTCCATACATGGGGTGGTGGAACTGAGAATAATTCCTTAGTAGGCAAGAAAACAAGGGTAAACAGAATCAGAGAGGGGGAAGTACAGCAGGTCAGCGGAGCATGGCGTGAGGCAGAGGGAGTCATTTCCCTCCAGGCCGTATGGGACACCAGTTTCCTGTCACCTTGAGTGTGTCTACACAAAGCTGGGAGCTCGGCCCATGCTCCCACTTCCAGCCAACGGCCTCATTCGGCATCACACACGAGAAGGTCACACACGACAGGCCCGGGAGTTCCATAAGTGATCTCGTGTGCTTTAAATCTTATTTTGTCTTTTTCTTTTTCCCCCCCTAAAAACCAAAACTCACCCAAGCTCTGTGTTTAAGATCCAGCCATGATGCTCGGCTGAGTTCACTGAGTCCGCCCCCTACACGTCACCCAGGATGTGACTCTCCCGCAGCGAGCCTTCCACCCTCCCCGGTGAGGGGGGATCCCCAGGCTGCAGGGACGGTGACAGTCCTGGGATTCCGACCCAGGCATCCAACTGTTAGCACTGCTTCTTCTGCGCTGACCTCACTGCTTGGTTCCTGGTGTCCTCTAATGTTGTATTAGGACACTCGCAACGCCCTCACTTCCCAGGACCTAAACCTTGGTTCTCTATTCGGATTGTGATATCCTTGAGGATGGGAGCCACACCTCTGTCTTATTTTGGGGTCAGATGCATGGTCCCTGGCACACAGGCAACCTTAATAAATAATAACAACTAACCATTATTGAGAGCATTAAGGAGGGAAATGGAGAATGGAGGAAAACAGCACTAGAGGAGGGAGGGAAAGCCACAGGGAGCACGGAGCTGAAGGGAGGAAGTTCAGAGCACCGGGAGGAAATGAAGCCAAGTGTTTTCCAGAGGCCTCTGTACACCAGCGTCTCTCAGATGAACAGGTCCAATAATGCTAGCCGGCCTGTAACAGGCCAGGGAATTAAGGAGAAAATTACACAGCCATGCTGCTGTGGCAGAAACACTGACTGGAAGCAAATGGCAGGTTCTAAGAGCCATGTCTGGAAAAGGGACCTGTTCCACTTCCTGTCACCAGGGAGATGACAGTGGGAACAGGACAGGCGGAAAATGAGGCCACATGAGCAGAGCCTCTGGAAGTGAGAGGGGATGCAGACCAGAGGCTCTGTTCATGTGGCCTGGAGCTAGCCTTATTTCCCAAGGCCGTTCTCTTCATCTGTAAAGCAAGGAGAGCAAAACTAGAAGATCCGGGATATCCTGCCGGCTTTAAAAATCAAAGGGGGCTTGGGGATGTGAAACTCTGGCGCTCACCTCAGGCTGCCCTAGGAGGGCAGCATTTCTAGAGATGGGCTGGGTGCAGGGAGACTGAGGGAGAGCTCTATCTTAAAGGGCCACTGATTCCCTCTCACTGGGAGTGGAGAAGGGCACATTGCAGTGTGTAATGCAGTAGGCAATGGATGGCATGTAGAAGGTGAAGTCAGTGGCTGTGATGGAGCATCACAGATGGCTCTTAAACACAGAGCTTAGGAAGGTTTTATTCTGCATTTCAGGAAGAGAGAGAATAAGACCTATGACACACAATATCACTTACATAGCCGGGCATGGTGGCGCACACCTGTAATCCCAGCACCCAGGCAGGCAGAGGGAGGCTGTGAGTTCGAGGCCAGCCTGGTTGACAAAGTCAGAGTCAGAGAAGCAACTCCTGAAAATTGTCCTCTGCCCCCCACCACATACACATATACAAATAACTAAAGAGAGTTTAGTTAGCCAGTTAGTTCGTTGTTAAGACAGACAATTAACAAGTGCAGGATTCGGAGAACTTAGAACCCCCCCCCCCCAGACGGCTGCTGGGAATATAACCCCTGGGTGAAGCCCAGCAATGCCTTCAAGTGCGAGCCAGCGATGCGAGCCAGCGCTGCAGCTAGGTACATCCCAAGAGACAGGAAGACGCCATCAGTACGAACCCTCCCCCAGGGACATCCACATCAGTGTCACTCATAAAGGCCAAAGAGCAGGTATGGCCCATGTCACAAAGGTGTGCCATGTCTATAAACACAGTATTACTTGCTCATACATGAGTTCTCACACACGCTACAGCATACGTAAACCTGGAAAACATATGCTAGGTGAAAGACGCCTCCGGTGACCATATATACACATACATGCATACATACACACACACACACACACACACACACACATATCCCAGAATCTAATAAGTGCTACCACTGAACTACGTCCCTTGTATGAAATCGTCGCAAAGAGCAGTCCAAGAAGGCAGAGTCGTGGTTCCCAGGGCTTGAGAGAGATGGAACGGGGAACTGCTAATAAGTAAATGGGTTTCTTGGGGGTGGGTGAGGAAAATGTTCCAAGATTAGACCATGGCAACAGCCGCACAACTCTAAATATATCTAAAAACCACTAAAGGGTACATATGAAAAGGAAGACGTTTACACGTTATTAAGGAAAAGATCATGTCTGAGGACGCAGCTCGGTGATAGAGCACCTGCCTGCATGCTGTGGAGACCTGGGTTTGATCTTCACAACTAAAAACAAAAGGAAAAAGGAAACCAGAAGACAGGAGGAAGGAGAAGGGAGAGGTCCGGGAGGCCGTGCTGAGGGAGTTCAGGAGACCGCTGAGGATTGCGCTGTAGTGACCGAATGTGAATGAGGGGTTTGCCTGCCTGTCTATCTGTACACCTCCAACATGCCTGGTATCTCTGGAGGCCACAAGGGGTTGTCAGATTCCCATGGAACTGGAGTTATGGAGCGCTATGAGCTGCACGGGGGTGCTGGGGAACCGAACCCGGCTCCTGTTCAAGAGCAGCCAGTGCTCTTAACTGCTGAGTCCTCTCTCCTGCCCCTACTTCAGAGACTTTTGAACAGGACTGACTTAGTCAATATAACAAAGGAATGCCCCCTGCTGTGTTTTAACTGTGTCTCTCAGTTCTTGTGCTGGAAAATTATTTCCCAGTGCATTGGGGATGGAATCCAGTAGAAAGAGATAGGGTCACAGGGTAAACCCTCATGAATGGATCCATAGCATTACCACAGAGTTCTAGAGAGGGTTAGCTAAGACGTTAAGGGCAGGCGATTACACAGCCAGGCCCGCCCTTCCTGCTTTCTCTTTCACACGCTCACTTTCCCTTCCCTTTTTTTTTTTCCCTGTTATGTTATGGGAGCCCTCACTAGGTTCCGGCACCAGGCTTCTGGACTTCTCAACCTCTAGTACTATAAGAACTGAACTTCTTTTCTTCGTACATTAACCAGTCTGAAGTCTTCTGTTGTGGCAACAGAAATGGACAAAGACCTCCTGTGAAGAATGAAAAAGCAAGGACCCGAAGGCAGAACGTTAGATAGTTTACAGGGTCGTTTTTTACCTTCCTGGAGAGAACGGGTAGGGTTCTGAGCTGAGGAACGGTCCTGTATGCCAGGACTAAGGTGGATAGTGGATCTGCTGGGCAGGGAGGCAAGAGCTCGGAGTGGACAAAGGGAGAGGACTGGGAGAAAAACTCCAAGTGGAAGGTGACAGAGGGGCTTGGTGACAGGTGCGGCTGCCCCAGCTTAGCCGCCTCACTTCCCAGCTGCTAGCGGTTATCCTTAAACAAACAAAGAGTGCAGGCAGGCGGAGAGCTGTGTGATGGGTAGTGTATGAGTGTATGAGAAGCAGGTGACACCTGGCCTTGCTGCCACTCTCCAGTGACATGGGTCCCCTGCAGAGGAGAGAGACATCGCTTCAGCACCATTCCTCAGAGAGGTAGAGGCAGGGAGACGGGAGAAAGCGGGAGTAAGGAGGCCGGAGGCCACCTTCCACCAGCTCTCAGAGAGCTTGAATAGGGGGCTGTGACCTCTGACAGAAACTGTCCCTGAGGGACAGTGGGATGTGGGGAAGCCTCAGGCCAGCATGCACGTCACCTGTCTCGGTGCAAGAAAACTGGAGTGTGTAAAGTGCCCTCGTGTTTTTCATCTCGAGAAACAGGAATTAGCAGCATCGTTCGTCTTCATCACTTGAGTGAAAAATGTACACACACATTTTCTATAATATACCCCACAGGCCTGCAGCAGGGTCCGGCACCCAGCCTGCCCCGTCAGAAACCTCTTTTCCTGGGTTTTGATTTGCTTCCATTTTACAAAGAAAAGGTTCTGAAGAAGGAGGTGATGTGGAAAGAGCCCTCCGGCCAGAATAGACAGGGCATAGTGGGAACTCAGGTGGGGCTGGCTCTCCACCCATGGATCTTACCACACCAATGTCTGTGGATGACAGGCCGGGCCCAGACTTGGGCCTCAGGCTAGTGCACCTGCATTACCCCACCCTCAAACATTTCCTCCTCTAACCAACAAGCATTTCCTGAGTCCTCGGGACGACCCAGGAAGGAGATTCTGAGGAACAACTGAGCCAGCAGGGCCTTACTCACGCCTGGTCGCAGGGGGCCTGGTTGAAGCGACAGGTGAAGATGAAGTTGCCCAAGGCTTCTTCCTCTAAGGACGGGGAGGTGTCGGGCAGTCTGGACAGAATGTTGATGTAATGGAATCGGTACCACTCCCGCACTGCGTCAACCCCGGATGAGTACGTCTGGTAGAAGCAGTCTGATTTGTTCTGGTTGCACTGCGCACAGAGACCAGGATGTCAGTGCCCATCAGGGAGCTGCCAAGCTCAGAGACTGAGAGCTGGGCTTATCATTCTAAGGGCCGAGGAGCAGGTAGGTACGGGAAAACAATGCTCCTAGAATCCCTTGGAAGAGTTGGCCCAAGGATCATGGGGGTCGGCCGGTGTCTCCTCATTGTAATTTACTTACATAACCAGTCAGGAAGAGGAGCAAGAATTCTCCTCCACTCACTGGTGTGAAATCTCAGGGATCGAAAAGTTGGTTCCCACAACGGAAGTGAGCCTTCAACGCCAGTGTGCTGGTGGTATGGTCCATCTCACCAGGGCCTCACGTTCTCCTTCACTAGACGGCCCTCTCTCCTATTTCCTCCCACGCTTCCTTTCAATCTACATGTTTAGGGTCTGGGAATGGAGCTCAGCGGAAGAGCCCTTGCCAACCACAGGCAAGGCCCTGGGTTTTACACACACACACACACACACACACACACACACACACCTCATTTTGCTAAGTGTCTCATTTACTTATCCTCTGTTATAGACTTGAAGAACCTCAATTCTCCGTTCTCTGTCTTAGGGTCTCAACTAAGTCCTATCAGTAAGGACTAGAATTCAGAAATGTGTATTTTTTACAACAGATTTTACTTCTTAACACTTATCCTCTGCTACACAAGCAGCCAGCAATGAAGGTCCACCGGAAGCTGGTGGGTGGGGACGCTGCGGGGTTTGCTTTTGCATCGGTTATCTATTTACGTATTTGTGTAACTTGCTTGTTAAGTCCTTAGGGTCTTCTGAGTCTGAGTGGGCGGGGCCATGACGTAGGAGGGGAGCGTGGGCGGGCCCTGGGTGGAGGGGCGGGGCTTACCAGTTGGAAGCCGATCTTCCAGTCTTTCCGGTCCACTTGCGGGTTGTTGTCGCGAACGCTGGAAGAGCTGCGCGCCGGGCGGGCTGGGTAGGGCGAGTGTAGGCGCTGCAGGGGGTGCGGGAGGGCGCCCCTGAGGTCGCGGGTGCTGCGGCGGCGGGCCCCGGGCTGGCGAGTGTGGGAGGAATTGTATTTGTAGAGGTCAAAGAGCGTCTGTTCCGTGATGCGGTCTAGCTCTTCTAGCTCCTCCTTAATTTCTTTGTATCTGAAAAAGTCAACGGGGAGGAGGTCTGTCCGGGGCGGTCCGCCTGAATCCGAGGGCATCCGAGATCGCTTTGATGGCTCCAGAGCTGTCTGGAAGTAGGGGAGTTAAACAGCCGTGTCTGTAGGAGACTTCATTTATTGCCGGGTATAGAGGAGCTCTTGGTTACCGTGACCTGGTAGCTCAGGTCGTCCTGCCCCATCCCCGTTGGGGAGGTTGGCCTTGGAGAGTACCTGTCACATGTACCTTCAAATGGAGGCTTCTCAGCAACCGCACTTTCAGAAATCTCCCTGAACTGCTCTAGAAATACCAGATAGAGTACTCTCCCTTCCCCCTTCTCCAGGGACTACGCTTTAATTTGGGAGGGACCCAAACGCTGTTCCAAAAGCATCCTTACATTCCTCATTCTCAGTACTGGTCGTGTCACTATCTGCAAGATGGACGTCCACATGGCTGGCCTTAGAATTACAGCCTAAGAATATCAAAGCAGAGATGGCAAATTAAACCAGCCTGCAAGGTGCAAAACCAGTATACAAATACGAATTGCATTTCTAAATCTAGCAACAAGGAAAGGGAAAGTGACTCCACACTGGGGCTGGGGAGATGGCTCTGTGGTTAAGAACAATCTTCCGCTGGTTGGGGAGGTAAGGGTGGAGTATGCCTTTAATCCCAGCCCTTGGGAGGCAGAGACAGGCAGGTCTCTGAGATCGAGGTCAGCCTGGTCTGCATACTGAGTTCCAGAACACCCACACTGGAGTGTTCACAACTGCTGTAACCCCAGTTCCAGGGAAATCTGATCCCCTCTTCTGGCCTCCAGCCACACTCACGCGTGTGGCATGTACTCACATACAAATAAAAGTAAATATATTCTTAAAATAACGTCTTAAAATAAAAAAAAATAAATTTAGGAGTAAATCTGATGAAAGATAAGCAAGATGTCTTATCTGAAGCCCTGTTTAAGACCAAGTGCCAAAACACAGCTGCTCATTCATGTCTCCCAACTTGATTTTTAGATTACACACAATCCAGACCCCAAATTCAGCAAACATTCTAAAAGGAAGTGGCAGGTGGTTCTAAGATTTCTGTGGAAATGCAAAAAGTTATGACGCTCAGGCTCACTTCAGACTTGAAATCTTCCTGCCTTGGCAAGCTGAGCTTGCAGGTACATGCCACAACGCCTGCAAAGAACTTGCTGTGGCCAAAACAGTTGTGGGAAGTAAAAAAGCTGGAGGATTACATTACCCGGGCTCAATATTTACTGTAAAGGGGGCTGGAGGGATGTCTCAGAGGCTAAGAGTAATGGCTGCTCTTCCAGAGGATCTGGGTTCAATTCTCAGCAACCACATGGTGGCTTACAATCATAACTTCAATTCTACGGGATTCATCCCCTTTTGGCCTTCACAGGCATTCCATGCACATGGTGCAAAGACATACATTCAAGCAAAATACCTACCCTATACACTTGAAATATAATGATAATAAGAATAATTTTAAAAATATTTGCTGTGCCAGGCATGATAGCACACTTCTTTAACCCAAGCACTGGGGAGGCAGAGGCAGGCAGATCTTTGGCGAGTTCTAGGCCAACGTGATGTACATAGTGATTTCCAAGTCATCCAGGGCTACGTAGTGAGACCAATACATATACAACATATTAATATATTATCGTAATATATTAATATATAACATAATAATATATATGTAAGAACAGTTTGCTGGAAATGCCCTATATCTTGACTATTAAATGTCACTGAAAGAAAAATTCAAGAGTCAGGTATGGTAGAACACACCTTTAATCCCAGCACTTGGGAGGCAGAGGCAGGCGGATCTCTGTGAGTTCGAGGCCAGCCTGGTCTACACAATGAGTTCCAGGGCAGCCAGGGCTACATGGTAAGACACTGTCAAAAAGGAAAAGAAGATCCAGAGATCTAGGGTTAGTACATCTGGGGTCTGACACAGACAGTGTTTTGTTTTGTTTGCTTTTTTGGTCCCCAGGATCAAACCCAGGACCTTACAAATGCTAGGCCCTTCCTCCACCTCTCTACCACTGAGACACACCTGCAGCCCAAGGCTATTTAAAAATCTCATCCATGGTCCTAAGGTTCCACTGCCCAGGTCAGAGCTTCACAATTCGCTCCTTTGGATCTATTTTCATCCTGAAAGGCCAGCTGGCTAGACCCTAGGCATTCCCTTTTTGTAGCCAGTCTCTCATCCCCTCACCGGAGAAAACAGCCCAGGTCCAAGGTGTGTGTCTCCTTCTGGGAGACTGATTTATGATTCCAAGAATGGCCATACCAGCCAGTATAAGCACTTCTCAAGGAGCCAGGTATATCTGTCACATGTACTGCTCAGCAATCTGGGCTAATACCACTGTCATGCCTTTTTCCAAAACAATATGGCCAGGACATGGGTCAGAATGTGCTCCAATCTTCAGTGTCCTCTTGTCTGTCCCAGAAAGGCCACACGCACGCTCATACACACTGCCCCCTGCTGGAAGGGTATGTAATGTCGGATAAGGAATCCAACCTCTGTGGTTCCCAGCCTTGACTACCCATCTGTAGAATGGGCACAGCAGTAAGTGTCAGCCTGTCACATAAAGTCCTGGAAAGCTGACGTGAGGAAACACTTAGGGACACAGAGTGAAGATGGCCAGGCTTCAGGAAGACATAGACAGGAGGCTGGCATCCAGAAAAGTGTTACTTCACTTTCTCAAAGTCATGCAGGAAGAACCCAAGTCCCCAGCTCTGCTGGAATTACCCTTTTCCTCATCACCTCATTGCCACATCTATGCCTTCATCAAATCTTTCCCCACGGAGCCTATGTCATCCCTGAACCAAATTCTTCTCGGTGACAATCCAGGCACGCAGCCTCCCTGTGCCTCTCTGGACCGGGTGCCCATGAACACACACCCAACAGTCTGGTCTCCCAACCCTTGATCCCTGTGCCTAGGACAAAGCCTCCAGAAGCAAGGTTCCATGCAGGGGTCTTTCTGACCCCAAGGACACTTTTCTCCTTTTGTCTGACAGGAGTCAGAGCCGTTGGTTGGCACCAGTGCTGAGAGAACTGACTACTGAGCAAAGCACAGTAAAACACTCAGGTCTTGTCCTGAAACAAGGAGCTGGACAAAGGCGCCAAGACACCTCCGATGGGATGCTAGCTCGATGGTTCACCCCATGTGGCCTTGACTTCCTTCCTGGGCCATGCTCATTGCCCTCACTCCTGTCTATCTGCCAGGCAACCCAACTGTGGGAGGTGGGTGAACTCCCCGCTGGCTCAATCCAATTCCATCAGACCTTACTTCTTCATTCCACAACTCGGGAAACTGAGGCAGTCACGCTAGGCATGACTATCCTAGGGTCACTCATCTGGGAAATACTGAGCTTTGAACAGCTTTGCACCTGGGCTTCTTGGACCCCATAGTTCTTGAGTTTTCCACTACTCCTAGCCAAGGAGGGGTTGAAATTAGCAATCAGTCCTCTCTTTGCCCACTCTTGCTGCCAGGCCCCTTGCTCTGCCATCTGCAGAAAAGACAAGCCCATGGTCTTCACTGCTCAAAAGCTCCATGTTCTTCCTTGGTTTGATTTTGTTGTGGTTAGCCAAGAACCTCATGTAGCCTATCCAGCCCCAAACTCAAATTGTACTCAGGGCTAAACTCACCTAAAACCTCTGATTCTCCTGTCCTTACTTCCTGACGGCCAGAAGTTCTTCCTTACATCCAGCCCTAAGTTTCGGATATGTTTGGGGGCTCTCTTTCCCCGTGATGTGGTGACAACAGGCACGCTCCTTCGAGGGACTAAAAACTGTAAAGCGTCGCAGCGCTGCAGTCAGGACCACCTCCTTTCAGAACTCTGCTGGCTGTGCCCTTCAGCACGTCGACAGCCCAGTGTAACTCCCATCTACTCCAGGCTCTCTTTGGCAACTGGATCCTCTATGCTATCCTCCTCTCAAGCCCCTCCCTCTGCCAACAGCCACGATTCACACTCAGGTCAACAACCACCAGGCTGCCCCAGCCTGTCTGCTGCCTCTGCCTCTCACTGGCCTTGGCTCCCCCTGCACTCCTAGCCAGGAATCCCCTTCATTCTGCTTCTCTTCCTGCTGGGCTCCTACCAGCTGTCCCACTTTGGAAAGCCTGGCTGTCGTATGAGAGGGAGCTGTGACGTTACACTTAATCTGCAACTTGACCGCTAACCCGAGCGGCACTAGCCCTTAGTTGAAAGTGATTTTTGCATCCCGGTTTCACCACTTGCTATCTGCCTGAGTTTATCTCTCTGGGTCTTTTGGGGATAGCTAACGCTATGTAGCTCTAGCTAGCCTATGTAGACCAGGCTGGCCTGTAGCTCACAGAGATCTGCCTGCCTCTGCTTCCAGAGTATTGGGGTTAAAAGTGTAAGCCACCACAGCTGGACCATTTAATAGGATTTCATTTAGATTTAGATTCCTCTGGAAAACCATCTGGGACATACTATGTTATTAGCCATTGCTACTGTGGTTTTTCTTCATTATTAGCTGTACAGCTAATTTCACCTTGGTGAGCACCAATTATCCTCATCTGAAAACTGGAAATAACACAGGTGTTATAGCAAGTGCCCTGTGCTCCTAGGAGTTCAAGGCCAGCCTGGACTGTATCAAGATTTTGTCAGAAAAGAAAAGAAAAGAAAGCAACAAAGGAACTATATTAAAAAATGCCCACCTCTCTAGATTTTGCAAGGAGCTGGTGCTTAAAAAACACCCAACAATGAGTCAAGTACATAGTGGGTCGTACGTACGTTTCCTCCTATATTTGGGAGCCCTCCTCTAGCTCCTCCCTCCCTCCTGTGTGTCCTCTTCCTGCCTCCTCCACAGCCACCTTCCAGTAAGAGGGACATCTGTATAGACAGCTGCTTCCGGGGTTGGGGGGCCCCTAGGCAGTGTGATGTCCACTCCCTGGTGTTTTATCCTGGCCTGTCCAGGGCCATGCACCCAGCAGAACCTTAGAAAATATGCAGCCCTTGACAGACTCACACTAGTCACACTCATCTTTGTGACCACAAATATTTATTGAGTGCCTGCAACCTACTTCCAGGCCCTGGCGCCTCCCCTGCCAGCACTTTCTGCCTTTTCTGTCCCCCACCCTGCCTGGCCTAAGGTGAGGAAGGGCTGAGAACCCTGCAGGAAAATGAGGCGAAGGGAAAGAACTGTCCTTCCAACAAGCCCTGAAATGAAGGTCAAACAAGCGATCGGAAACTTCACTTATGCCAAGTCCCACCTCTTCAGTAGGAGGCAAAGCAAGTTTGAGGATCAAACGAACAAGGGTGAATCAGGATCCTGTCAGTATCGGTGACCTTGTTGACTTGCCTTGGCTTCTTGGCCTCAGTTTCCTCTACATAAAACCAGGATAATACTGGTCGCTGCCCCAAGACTTTGAGAATGACAGGAGGAAGATGCAGGGGAGTCCGAAGGTGGTGTGTTCAGCTTCAGTTAAGTGACCCCCTGCTATGTTCGAGTGACCCCTACTGTGCTCACTCACTTCATTGTATGGGGGCAGTTTTTCCTCTCCGGAACAGGACTTCCCAACCTTTGTTAACTCATGACACATCTTTGGACATGACAGGCTACCTGAGGGAGTCTCTGCCCACAGCATGTGACCAATCCCGTCCATCCATAAGAGGCTGCATTCCTGCTGTGTGTGCTCACACACATTCACCCTCATTCAGACACTCCTAAGAGACCTTCCACTCCTGGAAGGCAGACCAGCCTGGAGTTTTTATTGTACTAATCACGGTGTGTGCTGCAGTATTTGTTTACACGCCTACCTCTTCCACCTCTGTTTGGCTTTCTGTCTCCAGTACCTAGTAGAGTACCTGGCCCTCAATAAAGCTGGCTGGATTAGCAGCGATCCTCTCCTGCCGGGTGCCTAGCACAGTCTGGCATGACCTAAGTTTTCAGTGTCTGCCGTAACCCAGCCCTCTGCCCTCCTCTTCTCCTCGGTAACAGCCCAGTTTCCAGACCCAAACCGACAAAGGACATGGATGAAAACCCACACTTCAGAACACACCGAAGCCCTTAGATCTGGGCAGTTGGCTGGTGAAGCTGAGCGGGGATCCCCTGCAGACATCAGCCCGAGACTTCGGGGACAGCTGAAGTCTCTTTGCCATTCCACCCTCCTACCCTTCATCCTGCCCCCACGTGGCCACAGCACAACAAACTCCCCCTTCTACCCAAAGATCTTATCCACCTCCACAGCACCAGCCAAGCCTTGACCTCGGCTCACCTGCCTGGAAGCCCCAGCTCCATCACCACCTTCGTTTGCTCTCGGGCTTCCTTGCTTTTCAGAGTGTGGCAGTCCGGGCCTCGTGTGCGCTAGGCACATGCTCCACCGCTGAGCCACCCCCTCTCCCCCCCCAACCCCCAAACCCATGGTACCCATACAATGGCACAGGGCAGACTGACCTGTAGGGGTTAAGGGTGCAGACAGTAACGGCGGGGAAGACTAGCTTGTCTGAATTGAGGTTGATGTTGAGGCTCACGGGGTAGCTGAAGTACTCCTCAAACAGCAGGGCGAATTGCCAGTACATCATGCCGAAGGTACAGAGCCACAGCACTGCCCAGAAGGCTGTCTTCATGCGGTTGTGCTTGGAGCAGACCAGGCGGATGGCGCCGTGGATGGTGGTATTGTTGCAGAAGAACTGGAAGAGCTCTCGGTAGGAGCGGTGGAACTCGATTAGTGCCTCTTCCTCCTCCGTGGGCTGCGGGGGAGCTGAGGGTTCGGGGCCTGGCTCCCCTTCTTCATGCTTGTCTCCTTTCCCCGTCCCTCGCATGGACTGAGGAGGACAAGGGTCTTGTTCCTTGAACTTGTCGTCCTTCATGGAGCCCTTAGGTGAGTTGGGGAGGTGAGAGTCCAGGTCAAGGTTGAGCTTGGGGGCTCTGGTGCGTTCCAACATCATTGCTATGAGGGCAGAATGGGGCTTGCCCCTGACCGTGCCCGCATCACAAGCTGAGTCCACTCTCCCCAATCCTCCCACCCTCCTCCACCCTTCCAGGAGCCAGCTGACCTTCTGGAGTTGGGGTCAGCCAGGCAGCACTGAGCGTCACTGGGGTAGCCACGAAGCTTCACAGCGAAGGCCACCTCCCTTTGCCGGGTAGCACCTCCTGGACTCTCCACAGCAGGCAGGCAGCCTGGCTTAGCGCCTCTCTCTCCCTCTTGCCCTTTTCCTCCCGGACAGTGTGTGACTGGCTCCAGCTTTCACGCCCTCTTGGCCCAGCTGCCTCCTGCTTCTCTTTGGGTCTCCCTCTCTGTGCCAGGCCCTCTGATCCCGCCTCACTTCCTCCCCTGCCTTCCCTATCTCCTCCTAGGTCCTCTTCTCTGAGCTCTAGCCCTGGCCTCCAGCTCCCTGCTCCCTCCTTCTCTGCCCCAGGGACTGCAGGGCTACAGGAGGCCTGAGCTGCCTTCTGCTCCCAGCTCCCAGGTGTGGCTGGGCTGTGACTGGTTTCTTTCCAGTTGAATCTGGCAGTAGAGCCTCTCCACCCTCTCACCTGACAGGTGCAGTGCCTGGCCGCGGAGCCCGCCCGCCCTTCGGCCAGGGATGGGAGACAGAAGCCTCATTAGCATCTCAATTAAAGGTGAGCAGGGCAGAGGGAGGGTGGGAGGAGGAGTCTTGGTCTGGGAGCTGTCCAGGGAGGAGGGCTCTTGCGGACAGGTGAACCAAGTACCTGCAGCAGAGTTTTGGCCAGGGGTTGATGGGGAATTGACTGCGAAGGAGACTAGGGACAGAAGACCCATGAGGCTTAGAGAACTTGGGCAGGGAGGAAGGATTCTACACAAAGCCAGGAAGGCAACAGCGGAAGGAGGATGACTGAGAACAGGTGGGGAAACAAGGAGAACAGGGAAGGCAGAAAAAGGAGACAGACCGAGGAGGAAGAGGAGAGAACCAGCCCCAAAGGGACTCTCCTGTCAGGCAAGGTAGCCAGGGGGAAGAAACTTAAGTGGACTTCCAGAAACTAGGGTCTCATCTGATTGGGCTTCCTCAAGATCATCCCAGGTTTGCCTTACACCCAGGATCCTGGAGAAAACAGAATGGGCCCCTCCAAAACTGGGAGCCCCTGATGGCCCCTCAGTCTTTCTTATCTTTTCCCTCTGAACTCCTCACCCCACCTACCTTGTCCTGTCCAGGCCTGGGAGGGGCCCAGGTGAAGTAGGGGGCTGGGCCAGGTCCTAGGACATTCTGTTCTTTTTGACACCATTGGCTGATAGGCTAGGAATGTGTAATGTCCCCTGTTGTGGTCACAGGGTTGCAGGAATGTAGGCACCAGAGGTAATGTGTGCATGGGGGCCAGGCAGAGCTCTGTGGGCACAAAGCAAGAGCCCGGGGACAGGCAGGGGTGACAGACCCTGGGAGAGAACAAGAGCTGTGCCATACTGGGATCTGGGTCAAGGGAAGAGAGCACTCGGTCCTAGAAGTTACTTCATCCAGGCTGTGCTTTTCTCCAAAATCTCCCTTAATCTAACCCAGCTAGAAGAGAGAGGTGCAAGCATCAAGCGGTGACCGCACAGGTTTGGAAGCCTCAAAGGCTCAGACCCCAAGAAGGTGTGAGGAGCCACAGGAGAGCCGGTCCAAGCCCTACACAGCTTGCGGGGGATATCCTCACTGGAACTATGTAGAGGGCAGCCACAAATGGCCCAGGTGCTCACTGGCTCTTCCTATCATATACCTTCTCTCCAGCAGTAGTGGGCACAGGTGTTCTCCATGCCCCAGCCCTACAGACACAAACCTAAGCAGCCATAGAGGCTCATGGAAAGAAATAGGCCTGCATAACAAGTAGCTGAAATATAGCGAGATAAGGATTCTGGAGGCAGAGATAAGAACCAGGGGCTGTGGGAACGTGGGGAAGGCAAGAGAAGGGATGCATTTCAAGTGACCCTGGAGCCTGGCATTACAGCTGAGTCTTGAAAAACAAGGCATTTGCCAGACAAATGAGAGGGTCCCCTCCCAGCTCATCTCATTCTTCAAACGAGAGCCTGTCAATCAGGGGGTCCACCTGCTAGCTAAGCTGTTTGACAGACACCTTGACACACATTCATGAAACCTCCCATAAGAGGAGGGAGGCTGGCTTGCTCTTTATTTTTCAGTGGAAGAAACTGACCCTCCAAAACAACGAAGCAGTTTTCTGACTTCACAAAGCAACACAGCAGCAGTTATAAAGAGAATTCAAAAATCTTCTCCTCTGAGGTTGCCTCTTGTCATTTATCTTCTGAGACAGACCAGCCATAGACCCGCTGGGGAACCAGACCCCAGGACAGTCAGAAAGCCCATTGATTCACCAGCTCTCGAAGTGCTGTCTCCTTGGCTCTGTGTCTCTGAACTCTTCCCACCTCTCCGTATCACCGGCCACCCCTAGAAACTCTATCCCCCCTTGAATCAAGTCCTTAAACGAGGGAGCGTCCTACAGGCAAGGTGCCGGCTTCCCCTGACTGTTTGATCTGTGAGGTTCTGAGAAGCTGGCCCCTCCCTGCTTCTTCTGTTTGCTAGCTGGACCTGAAACCCAAGTACTGGCTTAGGGCAGCATGACAAATAGTTTTCATCTCAAGGACTCTGTGAGAATGCCTGGCCCAAAGAGTGTACTGACCGTGGCATGTCCTGACAGAGTACAAGAGAGTGGCTTGGCTTGCAGACCACAGTACTAGAGAGCTGGAACGGGCCAGCGCTAGCCTGTTGTAGGAATAGACACCTGAGGCCTGCCCTTTGCTCAGAGCCCCATTTGAAATATCACACACACACATACATGAAACAACATGTATGCACACATACATACATGCAAACACTTATACATGTGCACATACTTTCCCCCCCAAACCAGGGGATTCTTCTGTAGCCCAGGCTGGCCTGGAACTCACATTAGTGCTCCTGTCTCAGCTCTCCAAGTGCTGAGGCACACATTTTTGTCACAGTGTAGTTTCCCAGAAATGCAGAAGTTCATGAAACAATAAAAGCTTCCTGGTGTCCCATTTCTTTCCTTCCCTCCAGCCCAAAAGGACCCACTATGACTTGTTCACCAATCCATCTCTTTCTGGGTATTTTTTCAACTTTTATGTTTTGTTGTGCTCTATGTTGAGACAGGGTTCCAATGTATAACTGACCTTAAACTTGCTTTATAACCTAGGCTGGATTTGAATTCATGATCCTGCTGCTTCACCTTCCTAAGCATTATAGTTACAGATAGTTACACCATGCCAGTTTACATTTTTCCAAAAAGTTAAAAACAAACAAACAAACAAACTCATAAGTGCGACCACATCATAGGTATTACTCTATGACTTCCATTTTTATTTTTAAACTGTTTTGTCTTTGAAAAGGCCTTTTTAAGCCAGGTATAGTGCTATATCCTTTAATCCCAGTACTTGAGAAGCAGGTGGATCTCTATGAGTTCAAGGCCAGCCTGGTCTACAACAGTGAGTGCTAGGACAGCCAAAGCTACATAATGAGACCCTGTTTCAAGAACAAAAACAAAAAGGAAGGAAAAACAGAAGGATGGAAGGACAAAACAACAACAACAACAAAAAAAAACACACAAAATAATAACAACAAAAAACAAATGGACATTTTTACCTTTCTGGGCTTCAGGGCTATTATTTAAAGAATGAAGGAGCAGAAAGTGGTGGGTAAGGTCTAACCCTCTGCTGAGTACATGGGGGAGCTAAGACCTGAGAACAAAGTGTCAGAGCCACCCAGAAGTTGGGGTGAGTTGTTTCCCAAGTCTGAGGCTGCTTTCCTGACTTCCAGAATGGTAGAGTCTTGTGTAGCATGTCAGGGGCATGTTTTACCTTGCCTGAGAAAGACTCCCTTCCCAGGGCTTCCTGTGGCCTCTCCCAGAGCCCCAAGCCATCCCTTAAATAAGGGGCTGCCTTCACAGCCCACCACCAGCCACCTACCATAATCTGTGCGGTGGCTCTAGGAAAAGAAATGAACTTGAGGGTCTGCAGTGGGGCGAGCATTAGGATGCACAGGTCTTCCTGCCTCTTCATTCCAGAGATGGCTGACTGGAAGGAATCCCTTTCCCCTCCACAGTCCCAACGAAAGCCATTCTCAACACCTCCTGATGTTTACTCTAGTGAACTGGCCCACATATGCACCTGTGTTTATGTGTACATGCTACATGTGTGTAGATCATATTATAAGTTCTCTGAGGACAAGCACCAGGCTTACTTAGCTTGGTAACTTTGGCGACTGGTGGCTACTATTTCTGTTTCGTTTTGTTTCTGAGACACTCCCTCTGTGGCTCAGGCTGCTCTCAAATTCCCAGTCCTCCTACCTCATCCTCCAAGTGCTGAAGTTACAAACGTATACCACCATGCCCAACGTACTGGCCACTACTTGTCCAGCCACTCTGGCAGACAATAGAATTTCACATCTTGGCTGGGATCCAAGGTTTGTCTTTGACAGAGAGGTGTGTGCACTGGGAAAACATCAAACATCTTGACGTCCTCAGAAAGCACATTGGTTTGTGGTCTGGTTTATCAAAATTTCCTCTACTTTTTCCTTTTCAACCTTTAAGGTTTCTATGGTACAAATGAGTCACCCACTTAAATGTACCCCTTTACTCTTAGATAAGCCTTAACTACAGGGCTGCCTACTATGGCAAATAGCATCTTTTAATCTTCCTTTATGGAGTTTAAATCCAACATGATGGACCAGAAAATTTCTCTATGCTATCCTCAATTTAGTGACCTGGAAAGATGCTTAGAAGTTTCCCATTAGAGATGTGTCCCTTTGGTTAGTACAGGGCTTAACAATTCAGGCACTGCTGGCTTTCCCAGCCAGGCGATTCCTGTACGGCACAGCAGATCACAACAACATCCCTGGCCGCTGCGCACTGGGTTACTGTGGCAATTCCAAGCAGTTGCAACCTAAAATGTCTTCAGCTTATTTCCAAATGTCTTTGGGGAGCAAGCCTACCAGGATTGACAATAACTGGGCAAGGCTTTGATCCCACTGAAATTCCAAACACTCCAGAGAAGGCCACCTCTCATCTGTTATGTCTGTTCCCTGGTGTGCTGAGAGCATCAGCCGATGAAGAGAAATATAAGGAAGAAACAGGAGGGTTTAGACTGACCCACTGACAGCTATTCTCATTGGATTGCTCGTCGGCTATGGGGAGAAGGATGTTTCAGTGATCTCTGAAGGAAGCCTGGGAGAAGAGCCCTTCATGCAATCTGGGAGTCTGTGGGGCACTCAGCCCCCATCTGGTATTGCCCAATGGACACAGTTAAAAGTTTCTGGAAGCTGGTAAAAAGCACAAGAGGCAAAGACAATGCTGTGCTCACTAAGAATTTGAAGATCTCTCACCCCCGAGGTTCCACCCTTCAGAAGAAGGTTGGAGAGGCATCATAATAACCATTTTCTAGTGAGTTGTCTATCCACAGTCCCTATAGGCTGCCAGGAGGTTACCTGAGTCTCCGTACCTCAGAAAATGTCCACACTCACATCCTTACTACAAAAACATACACATAAACAAGCGATAACAAATTAAGTGAGAATCCACTAATCTGTATGTGAAGACTCATAAACCTTAAAATACACATACTGAGGGGCTGGAGAGATGGCTCAGAGGTTAGGAGCACTGTCTATTCTTCCAGAGGTCCTGAGTTCAAGTCCCAGCAACCACATGGCGGCTCATAACTATCTATAATGAGATCTGGTGCCCTCTTCTGGCGCAAAGCCATATGTGCAGGCAGAACATTTATAAATCTTTAAAAAAAAAAAATACACATACTGACAGATGGTTCTGGTGCACGCCTTTAATCCCAGCACTTGGGAGGCAGAGCTCTGGCCAGGGCTACACAGAGAAACCCTGTCTCAGACAACAACAAAAGATACACATACTATATGAAGAAGAAAGACTGGCCACAAGTTAAAGCTAGGTAATGACAACATAGTGGATCAGAATACTCCTTGCTCTCTTTTTTAGACAGTACATGTGACCTTTCCCTAATAAAACATAAAAAGAAGAAATGGTGAAAATTATGTAAAGCTGCTGCCCAGCTGTTCCTTTATGTTCTTAAGAGATCTGGGTGAGTCTAGACCCTGACCAACTCCTTGGGACCAGAAAGAAAAGAAACCAGAGCAGGTCTGCTATTCAGATATCTCTACCCTTGTCAGGTGGCCTTGGTCTTGGCCTATTGATGTGCAGGCAGTTTCTAGCACTGAAGCTGCTGGCCTACCGAGGCAGGACCCCTCAGTCTTTTCTAAGACACACCGCTGCGCCAGCATCTCCAAGGAAAGCCTGTTTGGATATCCTATCCACCAAGGAAAGCCAGTTGTCGGGTGAGCTAGAGCAAGAGAAGACTTCCCCTCCTCCCAAAGGAGACTCCCCCGAGTCACAAGGAGGCGGGGCAGATGCTGACTGTAGATCTGGACTGCAGGTAGATTCTGCCAGAGTGGCTAAGCGCTGTGGACAGCCTTCATTTATTCCGTGAGTACCATGTGGCTTAAGCCAGATCATGCTAAACTCTGCCAGCTCAGACATAATATCCAAACCAGGCCACAGGCCAGCCCACAGCCCAGTAGGGAACGGACAAGCAGCATGAGGCAGACAGTCGCTGGGGGCTCTGTGGCTGCTTCCTGGAGGCGTGGAGAGTGGGACGGGTGAGGGGGTTGGGAAGCAGCAACAGGTGGAAGAGGGAAAGAAGGTGGCACACAACTACAAGCAGCTCTGGGCTATTAATGGCGGGCCACCAGGCTGAACAACCTTGGAGCCCCGCAATCCTCTGGGTCCCTGGCATCCTGAGCAGGTTTTCTCCAGAAGATAAGGTGGCTGGGCTCTTAGGTCCCCCTGTTTACAGAGTAACAGGCTTATGGGCACACATGCTGGAACTGGGCTATCCAGCCCCAGCCCAGAGGTCCCCACTCATCGGGGCCTGGGCTTCCACATTTCCCCCTATTATCCCGTCGAAAGAGGTTCCCAGAGAACAGAAGGACTGGTTCACTGTGTCCTGTGTGCCCACCAGTGCGTAGTGTGGGTGGGCCAGTGAGATGGAGGCCTGGTGGCTTGTTACTGTGTTAACTTTTCTTTAAAAAGTCAGAGTGGGGCAGGCCCTCGGTCTCTGACAAGTCGGGTGACTGACCAGATGCTACAACTCCTGGGGACCTCTGGGTGTCTCAGCCGGGTGCACTGCCAAATCCCTGCAGGCTCCGCATTGCAAATCTGGCACCCAGCAGTCCACTGCTCTGCTTCAACAAGCATGTGTTCCCAGGTCAGCTTTGCCCTAGGTTCTTGGAGGTCAGGCCCTGGCTCTGCGCGCCCCCCATTCCACCAGGGGGTGGTCTTGATCCGCCGCCCCTTTGGGGGCCAGGCTTCCGAAGAAAGGTGGAGGCCGGGTTCCGGGCTCGCAGCTCTCACGTGCTTTCCCGGACACCCCCTCCCGCCCTGCGTCGAGGCGGCCAAGCCTGTTCCTCTTCCCCCCGTCGCGATTGCGACAGGCCGGTCTCTGCTCCCAGAGCTCCCTGCCCCCGCCCCCGGCCGGCTCTCTCCACTCCCACTTCCTGAGCCCGGCGCTGGAGCCCTGGAGGCCAGGCCCGGCCGCTCCCGGCCCCCGGGGGGCACGTCGGCCCAGCCGCCAGGCTTGGGAAGTCGTGGCCACCGCTGCTCAGGACGTCCGGGCTTCCCACCTTCCTCCCAGGCCTCCACCCGATCTGGTCAGCCGACCCCGAAAGGCCGCCATGCGCCTGCCTACGGCCTCCTCTCCCCGCGGCCTGGCCTGGGGGCCACTCCTGCTGGGACTCTGCGGGCTCCTGGTGGCAACTCAGCCCCAGCCGGTGAGGGAGGGGCTGGGTGGGATGGGCCAAGTGGGAAAAGGGGCCTGGGCAGGCTTCTGTGTAGCCCTACTGTCCTCCAGAGCTGTCCCTGCCTCATTCTTCTCTGTCTCCGCCTCCCCTGGAAGGTGCCCCCATATCGCATTGAAAACCAAACATGCTGGGACCAGGACAAGGAATACTACGAGCCCAATCATCACATCTGCTGCTCTCGCTGCCCCCCAGGTGAGAACAGTCCTAGGAAGCCTACGTGGTGGGTCAGAGTGACACGAACGCTGGGAAAACGGAGAAGCACTAGCCATGGGCACACGGGTACTGAGATTTGAAGAGGTAGCTGCGGAGCCATGAAGGCAGGATGACAAGCCAAGGCCAGGCAGACTCCACGGCTTGCAGCAAGCAGCAGGGACAGGAATAGACAGGGATTAAAACTCCTCGTCTCCTGATAGCCCTCTTGCCTCGCTCGCCTCACAGGCAAGTTTGTCTCTGCTGTATGCAGCCCCAACGAAGACACAGCTTGCCAGACTTGCGCCCCAAATTACTACAATGAACACTGGAACCATCTCAGCATCTGCCAGGTGTGCCGCCCCTGTGACTCTGGTGAGTGGGGACGCACCTGGATGATGGGTAATGCTGGGGACCCCAGCTCCTCCCTGACTCTTCCCTCTCCCTACCAGTGCTGGGCTTTGAGGAGGTCGCCCCTTGCGCCAGTGACCGGAAACCCGAGTGCCGCTGTAAGCCAGGGATGACCTGTGTGTTGTATTCGGCCAATGAGTGTGTTCACTGCGAATTTGTAAACTGCCCACCTGGCACGGAAGCTGAGGTTACAGGTCAGAGGTCACTGAAGGCAGCCAGTGGAAGGTGGCTGGGAGTCCAGGGCAAGGAGCATAGTGCTGTGTGCGTGGTTCCTCTTTGGCATAAAATACCTATCGTTTCATGCAAAGGGCTCACAGGAGGGGGTCTGCAAGACTTGAATTGGGACTGGTGTGAGGAGCTCTGAAGGTGGATCCTGTCAGCCCTGGGGAAGCTTGGGCAAAATGGCAGGCTGCAAAGCCAAGCTTGGGGAAGGTAACAGCTCTAGTACAGATTGGTTGGCAAGGAGGAGGCGTAGAGGAAGCCCCCTGCTGGGCTCACACTTGTCCACTCACGATGACTGGCCTTTCTTTTGCCAGATGAGCTTACGGATACTGGCATCAGCTGTGTCCCCTGCAAGCCAGGACACTTCCAGAACACCTCCTCCCTCAGAGCCCGCTGCCAACCCCATACCAGGTGAGAGTGCCCCTTCCCAAGCCCCTCCCCCACTCCAGGAAGTCCAAAGGTTGTCATCCCCTCCATCTTGACTCCCTGTGTTCACCTGGCCGTTCCCCCACTGTGTGTTCCCGGAGCTGGGCAACCAAGGGAGCAGGGAGAGCTCAGAGTCCTGTTTCCTCCACAGGTGTGAGGACCAGGGTCTGGTGGAAGTAGCTCCAGGCACCCACGACTCTGACACCATCTGTAAAAATCCACCACAGCCAGGTAGGATGCTGGGCTGAGGGACACGAGGCAGGATCTGAGCAAACGCCTCAATCTCCCTCATCCAGGAAACCCGGGAAACATGCATCTTTCCTCCCAGGATTAGACAAAAAAAAAGAAAAAGAAAAAGAAAGAAAGACCCCGAAAGAAATTGGAAGGGGTCAGCAGATAGGTCAGTGGTAGAGTGCTTGCCTGGGATGCACAAGACCCTGGGTTTGAATCCCAGTGCCACCCAAGACCGAAAACTTAGAAAGCTAGCTGTGCTGGCATGCCCATGTAATCCCCAGCACTTGGAAGGCAGAGGCAGGAGAATCAAGAATTTGACCACAGCCTGGGCTACAGAGTGAGCCTTGGGGATTAGAACATCCCTGGACTATTTTCTTACACACTTTGAAAACTAAACACATTATGCCAGGAAGCACTCCTATGCTGTGACGGAATTCTGCCTGACTTCGTCATTATTTTTGGACACACTTCCGTCACAGAGCTCGTTTGCTAACTGAATACCTCACTGTTCAGTTACACACCTCTGTTGGAGACACGCTCCCCCGTTTGACTCTTTCTAGGCTTTCTTGTTTCTTGGTTTCTGTCTTCTAGGAAACCCACTTGTTTCCCAGCCTGGTGGCTGACTGTAGGTTGTTTCTGATGACTGTAGTGATTGCTAATTGGCAGGGTGGTGTAACCTTTTTGAATAACCAGACATTTGTAATCATAGCTTACACTATAGCTTGAGCACTAACTACTCTGAGCCCCCTCAGTGATCCCACTTAATTTGCTTAACGATTCTATAGAGTGGAATTATTCATCCTCACCGAAGGGAGGAGAAAACAGAGATGTTAAATGATTAGCCTGAGATAATGGATGTGTGTGTGTGTGTGTATAAATTCTGTTGTTAATGTCTGTACCTAAGTTTCTTACCTATATATATATTTTTCGATAAAAGTAGAGTGATAGAGATGTTTTATGACTTGACATTTTTTGAGGGGGAGGAGCTGGCATCTGCTAAGTAGATGCTGAACTGCTGAGCTAATCTCCAGCCCCTGGATACTAGCTTTTCAGTTAACAGCGTATCATAAATACTTTCCCAGGCCCTCTTAGAAAATTTCAGCTACTCATCAAATGTCACTGGCATTTCAGAGCCAGGATTTTATTCTGTTAGCCTGATTGTTTTATATATGGCAAACTGGTGCTTGAATAGGTGAACTGACTGAAAGACAGGGCCCTAGGTGTCCAGACTCTGGTCCAGTTTCTCTCCGTGCCTTGCATGCACCACAGCTGTGTGTGAGTTAGTGCGGACAAGCCTGTGGAAATGAACTTCCATCTCTCTGCCCTTCCTTGAGCCCTGTCATGAGCAAGGGGATGAGCAGATTGTACCCTGAGGGCCATAGGCCAGGCTCAGAAATGTCACAGGCACAGAGGGGCAGTCTCAGGCCCAGTGGCCCCTCTGTAGGACAGCCAGGTCACAGAAACGGGGCTCTCCCATTAGGACCCAAACACCACCTCCCCTCCCCACTGCCTTCCACCTACTTCCGGCCTTGAAAACCAGATACCCAAGCATCTCTCACCCGCTGACTCCAAGAGGTTTATACACCACCATCAGGACAGGATCTCTTGTGGTGGTCCAAAGATCTTTTCCAAGGCCGGCATCAGCCCCTTGTCTACAGCCCAAGGGAAATGTCTCCTAGAGAGAGGGAAAGGTCTGTCTGACTTCTGGGAGAAGCTTCCCCTCTCCTCCCCTCCCCCACTTCTTTTGGTGTCATCACTCTTGTCTGCTGTCCTGGCAGGAACAATGCTGCTGCTAGCCGTCCTGCTGCCGCTGGTCTTCTTTCTGCTCTTCACCACTATCCTGGCCTGCACCTGGAAGAGGCTCCCCTCATCTCTCTGCAGAAAGCTGGGTAGGAAGGAGCCCCTACCCCAACCCCACATGGGGGTGGTGGTGGCAGAGGGGAGGGGTATTCACAGGCACACCCTTGTGCACAAGATTCTCAGGGTGCTGGACACCATTCTCTTCCCAACCCTCATTCTGACGCTAGGGATAAGGGTGACAAATATCATTGTCCTCTGGGACACTAGGGCTGGCAGCCACACATGGTGGTTTGGGGTAGAAGTTGGGAGGTTGGGAACAGGAGGCCTCTCAACCCGTTTTGTTTTTCATTTCAGGTACTCTACTCAAGAAGCATCCGGAGGTAAGGGAGGAAGGCAACAAGGAGGGGCGGGGCCCTGAGGTCAGGGAAGGCGGACTTTAGCCTCCACTCATTGCTCTGGTTGTTTGCTAAGTGCCATGTTCCAGCTGCCATCCTAGGCAGACACACAGCCGGAGAAAGTACCTCCCATCCTGGAGTTTGCACACGAGTGGAACAAGAGTGCAGTGCAAAGGCCAGGGATGTTGGGGCATTTAGCTGGCATATACGGGACCTCGGCTTCATTGCCAGTGCCACAGGAGGGAAAAAGAAAAATTTGTCCAGGGTGTTGTCTCAGTCCAGTAGTTGAAGCACTTGGGAGGCTGAGGCAGAAGATTCACCATGAGTTTGTGGCCAGCCTGGGGCTAGTTAGTGAAATTCAGGGCAGCCTGGGCTAGAATAAGAACCTGCCTCAAAGAAGACCAAAGCAACAGCACTACAATAATTACGCATACATATGTGTATGTGTGTGTACGTGAGATTATATGTATTGGGTAGCAACCATAATAAAAGAGAGGTGGGCAGTGAGTGACAGCACAGGATTGGTCATGTCCCTTTAGACAGAGTGGACAGGGAAGCCTCTTTGATACACTGCACATTTGAGTCGTGAGTTGAAGAAATGAGGAAGCTAACCAGGGAACCCTTGAAGAAAGTGACCTAGGAAGTGGAGAAGCATCGAGCACCAAGGCCCTGAGGCAAGAAGCATGGCGACGAGCATGGATACATGTCTTCTGGAGTTGCCAGAGAACATGGAGTAGGGCATGGAAACTAAGGTTCCTTTGACGGTGGATGGTTCTCTCTCTGTACCTCTTCTACAGGGAGAAGAGTCTACCCCCTGCCCCCCTCCAAGAGCCAACCCACATTTTCCTGACCCTGACCTGGCAGAGCCTCTTCTGTCTGGAGACTTGTCCCCGGCCCCTGGTGGACCCCCAGTAACCCCAGCCTTGGAGGAAGTGGGGTTACAACAGCAGAGCCCCCTGGCCCAGGCCAGGGAGCTGGAGGCTGAGCCTGGGGAACACGGCCAGGTGGCCCACGGTGAGCTGGATAGGTGGTAGGGAGAAGGGAGTGTGGGGAGGAAGGGAGGGAGGGACGGTGGTCTGGCGGGGAGAAGGAATAAGGCCCAGATGAAAGAAAAAGATCCAGAGTCAAGACGAAGGGAAGAGCCTGAATGAAGCAGAAGCGTGTGTTCAGAACTTACGAAAGCTATAGCGAAGCTGGGTCTGGGTGCACACCTATAGCCCCAGCCCTGGAAATGGGAGCATCGGGATTTCAGAGCCATACTCCACTGCACAGCCTGGGCATGTGAGACCCTGGCTCAAAGGAAGGACTAGAAGAAGGGAGGTGGCACTGGGAGGAAAGGGGATAAGAATCCTGGAAGCATCCCTTCATTCAGCTTTCTCTCCCACAGGTGCAAATGGCATTCATGTGACAGGAGGCTCTGTGACTGTCACTGGCAATATCTATATATACAATGGGCCAGTGCTAGGGGGCACACGGGGCCCTGGAGACCCTCCAGCTCCCCCTGAGCCTCCGTACCCCACGCCTGAAGAGGGAGCTCCTGGCCCCTCTGAGCTCTCTACACCTTACCAGGAGGATGGCAAAGCTTGGCATCTGGCTGAGACAGAGACACTAGGATGCCATGCCCTCTGATGGGGTCAAGGAACCCGTGCCTGATGGCATCTGGGAAAGGCAAGGAGGAGAGGGGTCCAGCACCTTCTTCTGAGGCTGCTCTACACCAGGACTTACAGGGTCTGGGTAGTTCTCTGAGAAGCAGAGCCCTAAGGGACTTAGCCTCAGACACCTCTTCAGAGCAGAACCGGACACTAGCAGGGCAGTGCCCGCCCAGGACTCCTACTGCTGCCCGAGCAAGCCTGAGACCTTGTTGCAGACCCACCAGCTCCCAGAGGCTTCACCCATTCAGGCTCCAGCATGGGCAAGGCTTGTGACCTCACCATGCCTCTCTGCATTCTGAACACGGCAAAGCAGGGTGCTGGTCACAGGGCTACTTGCAAGGATATCACAGGGACCTTGCAAGGCTTCATGGTGCTCATCCCCAAACTTCAGAGGCCTTGAGGGCTCACAGCATATGGACCAATATAGACCCTGGGTAAAGATGAAGTCGCATGAAGGAGCATCTCTCCCTTGCTCCTGGGGGAGAGGATAGCGAGACAGTGGGAATGGGGGTTTGGGTAGCGTTACCAGGTATTGGGGAGAGTTTGGGAACAGGAGAAAAATGGTTAAGTGTATTTATAAACTGTAACCACATGCAAATAAAAACAAGATTGAGATCCTTTATTTTCTTGGGTTTTATATGGAAACACTAGACCATTGGGACAAAACCAAAGGCAAAATTGAAAGCACACACACAAAAAAAATATAATCCTTCAAAGGCACTTCTGGGAGGATCCCCAGGTTTGGTTCAGTGTCCATGTTAAGCAGAATGGTCGAGTGCTTGCAGAGAAGCATTCTACACGTGCAATATGGACTGGCCCAACCTTCTCAACACCCACGAGGCGGACACTCTCTTGACAAATGAGAAACCAGGCACAGATAAAGGAAGTCATTTCTTCAAGCCCAGCATACATGTGTCTTCTGCCACAGGCCTTACGTCTCAGGGCACACCCACACATCCCGCTGCCCTGCCCGCTGGAAAGCAGGGCTTATGAAAGGAATAGTGGACGCTCAATACCTACCATATGAGAGGCCAAGTGCAGCGCTATTGGTGACCAGAAATCTGGGCTGGCCACGTCCTCCTAGCTCAGAAGGAGCAGTTGTGATTGTGTGCATGATTTCATCTTTATCGAAAACAAAACAAAAACCTTAAAATGTCTCTTGCTCCCTAGTCAGACGGTGGGGGAACACACCTTTAAATCCAGCATTCAGGAGGCAGAGGCAGGCGGCTCCACACCTTGGTCTGTAGATCAAGTTCCAGGATAGCTAGAGCTATACAGTGAAACCCTATCTTGGGAAAAAAGAAAAAAAAAAAAAAGTCCCCTGCCACCCACCCACTCATCCACCACTGTCCAGTGGAGGCAACCAGAGCTTGAAGGATGGCTCGGGCTGACTGTTCCTTCCGTAAAAGGCAACTACTGCAGATCCAAGAGTTAGGCGCTCAGTAGCTGGCCTTCGTCAAGACTGTATGGCAGGAAAACACATACCCCAGGAGTCTGCTGGGCCAGCGAAGTGGACGGGTTATTTAAGGTTGACTATGAAAAGGAGATCCAACTTCCTTCTGCACAAAGTGAGTAATGGCGGGCGGCACCTCCACAGACATAAATCTTTCCTTCTCATTTGTCATGCTAGAGCCAAATGACACGAACCTTAGTAATTAGTCCAATGTGTCTAGATTCTATTTTTTAAATTACTACATTCTGTTCAACAAAATAAAGAAGGAGCAGGAGAAGTTCAACGAAACAGGGCCATGAGGATGGCTCAGCAGGTAAGGGCACGTGGTGCCAAGCCTGATGACCGAGTTTGAGCTGCAGAACCCATATGGTAAAAGTAGAGAACTGACTCCTGAAAGTCAGTGTACACTCATATCACACACACACTCACGCTCTCACATATTCAAGCTCACGCATATTCACACTCACAAATACACACAAACAAAGAAAACAAATTCTGTTCAGGCACAGCCCTTTGTGGCACTATTCAAACTGAGAACCATACCTGCCTGCCCTAGTCCCGAACAAGCCCCTGTCGGTGTCAGCACTGACAGATTAGCACATTAATACAGATTAACTGGGAAAAGCTGGCATCTTCGGTGTTGGTGCTTCCTGTCAGAGTTGTAGCACATCCATGTATTTCCTCACCATCTCTTGTCAAGTTTATTCCTAGGTGTGTTTATCTTTATTGGGTGCTATAGAAATGAAACCATTTGATTTATTTCTTTGTTTGGTTTTCTTTTTTTCTTTCTTTTTTTTTTTAAAGACAAGCTCTCACTATGTAGCCCTGGCTGGCCTGGAACTCCTATGTCGACCAAGCTGGCTGGCCCCTTGAACTTGCTGAAATCCATCTGCCTCTCTTCCAGAGAACTGAGATGTTTCATTTTTTAAACTCAACTACTCATTGATTCTTTTATCATCTCTAAGTAATATGAAATTTATCTCTGATGTTTATTTACTTTTTTTTAGATAGGGTCTTGAATGTCATAGTCTAGGCTGGCTGGCCTTGGACTCAGTATGTAGAGAAAGATGATCCAGATGCCCTGCTCCTCCAGCTTCTGCCTCCGAAGTGGTAGGACCAAGGGTTTACCGGTGTGCACCTGGCTTCTCCTGGTGAGACTTTAACCTTTTAATAGCCTTACTATCTAAAAGTATTGTCTGGTACTTCCAAAAGAATGTGAATCAACAATACATACTTCTATTTCAGTCCGAATTTTAGGCAATATTTTTGGCATGTCCTCTTTTTAAACTTTTAAAATTCGTTCTTTTAATTAACAAACAAAAACAACGGGTTGCATTTTGTCAACTTAAAACAAATTGCTAGATATAATGACAAAGGTCAGTATTGCCAGGTCAGTATTTTCTTAATTAGTACTTGATGTGGCAGGGCCCAGCCTGCTGTGGCCAGTGCCACCCTTAGGCAGGTGGTGCAGGGTTCCATAAGAAAGCAAGCTGAGCAAGCCATGGAAGCAAGCCAGTAAGCAGTGCCCCTCCATAACCTCTGCTTCAGATCCTGCCTCCAGGTTCCTGCCCTGAGTTCCTGCCCTGGCTTCCCTTAGTGACGGATTTATGAACTGCAAGCTAAAATAAACCTTTTCCTCTTCAAGTTGTTTTATCAAAGCAACAGAATCCTAACTAGGACAAATAACAAGAGAAAAACAACAAAAACCAAAACTAACAAACAAAAGGCATACACTTTGGGACTACAGAGGTGGCTTGGCTGTTAAGAACACTTGCTGCTCTTGCAGAAGACACAGGTTTAATTCCCAGCACCTACATCCATCACACAACTGCCTGTAACTCTTGCTCTGGACACTGCATGCATGCACATGGCTTGCACACAGACAAGCAAGCATGCAAGCATATACATACATGAAAACAACTGTAAAAAAATGTAAACACCCTGCTTACGTTTGCTCCACCACTACCATCCCTTGCATTTAGCATTTTCTCAGTCAATGGGAATTTAAATCAATGTGCTGATTTTCCTATGTTCAGGAAGTAGCCATGTCTTGCCATTTCATCCAGATCAGATGGACAGTGAATGAAGAGCTATAAGCTGAGGCTCGGCGGAGCTTCTGGGAGCTGTACAGAGCGAGTCAGCAGGATGGCAGCCCAGCCCTCATCTTGTGGACTTGGCCTGGTGGTTTGTGAAATTAGGCTGAGCCACACTTTCAAAGTTCACATTTGGAAAACATTAAAAAAGGATTTTCTGTGGAGCAGGCATTTGATAAAACAGCAAACAAAACAAACTTGGCTGAGAACTTCCTGGAGTTTGTGTAATAATTACAGAGAGATAAGCTCTTGAAAAGCCTGGAACTGGGGTCTGGTCTAGGCTAGAAGGCCAGGAAATGCCTCCTACAGGAATGTTATCATGCGACCTGAAGAATAACGGAGGGTCACCCCATTGGCTAGATGAAAAGTTAGTGGTTTGCACAAAGGCCCTGTGATGGAAGGAATAAAATTGTTCCTTGTGCTAGAGAACTTGGTTCCAGGCAGCTGAAGCAGGAGAGGTAAACAGGAAGCAGGTTGTTCAGATTTACAAGCTGTAATAAGAATTTGGAACTTTACCCTGGAGCAGTAAGAAGCCACTAATTTTTTTTTCCATAGTAGTAAAATGTATAAAGTGTCCCAAAGGTCAAGTTAGGGACTGAAAGGCTGGTGGCAACTGGGATTCCAGTCAGCCCGAGCATGGCAAACATAGCTCTGTAGGGCCTTGCCCTTCTCATTCTCTCTGCCTTGCTAAAAAACCGTTAGATTACATTCCTGAAGCTCGCTGCGGAAGGTCTGTTCCCTTATTTGGCCACTTCCTCCTCCCATAGGCCGATTACCAAGGTCCAGCTATCAAAATGTTGAAGTCTAGCAATCAAAAGCCCCCTTTGGCTCACCTAATTAACTTGCCCAATTAAAATGAAACACCTCATCCTTACGTGGGGTTTCCCCATTGTTCCTTTATAAACCTCCATGTGCCTGTTTCCTCTCTAGTCAGAGACAGTCCTTTGTCCCTCTCTACCACTCCCACCTCAGGATAAATCCCTTTTTCCCCGTCCCCTTGTTTCCTTCCCTTCTCTTTCTCTGGGGCGGTGGGGGGGAGTTTGAGACAAGGTCACTCTGTAGACCTGGCTGGTCTAGAACTCACTTGCCTCTGCCTGTGTGCTGGGATTAAAGACAAACACCACTACCACCATCTGGCTGTCTTTTGTCTCTTATTCCTTGCCCTTTGACCCCCTGGGGCAAATGAATCTCCTTCGTTCTGAGAACTTGGTCTTGGGGGTCCTGAGCCAATACCGGTCCCTTTCAACAACAGTTTTGATGTGTTAAACCAGTTGCCAGTGTTAGCTGCTGTGCCATTTCTCCAACCCCTCACAAAATAAAAAATTTTAATGTAAGAAAAATTAGAAAGACTTGTTGCAAGATTATACTCATGCAAGTATTCTAGAAGATACGATTTCATGTGACTTGCCACTCAATAATTCTTTAGGATTTTACAATGTTTTTATTATTTTTAATTAGGTGTAGGTGTATGTGTCTGCCTGTGGAGATGGGCATGCGAGTATAGGTGCCCACTTAGGCCAGAGGCAGTAGTTGGAGTTCCTGGAGCTGGAGCTACAGGTGATGGTGAGCTTCCTGGCATGGGTGCTGAGAACCAAGCTTGGGTTCTCTGAAAATGCAGCCAGTGCTCTTAACTGCCATGCTCTCTCTCCAGCACCATCACTCAATAATTCTCATTGCTGCAACCCCAGTTTGTATTCTAGGAGACACACGATATCCGGGATTTAGGGAACCTGCTGAGAGGTCTGCTTTTTCTCTCCCTCTGGTTCCAAGGATGAAATAAAGGGTGCAGGCTAAACAAATATTCTACCCACTGAGTTAGAGCCCTTAGTACCCTGGAGATTCTTTAAAAATTTAATATTGAGTGTCATTCATCTGTGATCCTCCTGCTTCAGCCTCCTGGGTAGCTGGAATTCAATGTGTGCCATCATTTCAAGCTTTTAAAATGTATTTTTTGAATTTTCTTTATTGTGTGTGCACTTCATGTCTAATGGGCTCAGACTACTTTGCGGAACTGGTTCTCTCCTTGTTCTTTTTTATGTGGGTTCCAGGGATGGAACTCCAGTTGGCAGGAACCAGGCTTATATAGCAAGTCACCAACCTGTTGAGGCATCCTGTTGGCCCTTTGTTTTTATTTTTCACTACTTAAAAAATATATTTATTTATTTATTTATTTATTTATTTATTTATTTATTTATTTTAAATGTTTATTTTTTCAAAGGTTTATTTATTATTTATTATGTATACAGTGTTCTGCCTGCATGTGTGCCTGCACACCAGAAGAGGACACCAAATCACATTATGGATGGTTGTGAGCCACCATGTGGTTGCTGGGAACTGAACTCAGGACCTTTGGAAGAACAGCCAGTGGTCTTGACCTCTGAGCCATCTCTCCAGCCCAAAAATATATTTATTAAGGGACCAGGAAGATGGCATAGTGGGTAAAGGCACTAGCCACCAAGACTGATGACATGAGTTTGGTCCTTAGGCCCCACACTACACACAGATACACTAAACAAACAAACAAATAAATATGTACTTCGGGGTGTTGAGGACTCAACAGAACCTTGTGCATGAAAGAAAACAATCTGAGCTATGTCTGAGCTGTCCCCCATCTGTGCATCCTCCAACCCCCACACACAAACTGTGTTTTTTTTTTTTTTTGTTTTGTTTTGGTTTTTTTTTTTGTTTGTTTGTTTGTTTTATAAATTTGACTTCTGTCTTATCAGCAACTGATGGGATAGGTGAATAAAATCATACAGTATTAGTTATTTTTTATATTTTGTTTTTTTTTTTTAAACAGGACCTAGGATTCCAACTTGTAGCCACCCTTTTGCCTCCTAAGTCCTGGGACTACAGGTGTGTGTGTGTGTGTGTGTGTGTGTGTGTGTGTGTGTGTGTGTGATACCGAGGTTACGCATAGGCCTTAAACATGCCAGGCAACTCTCTATCACTGACCTACACTGCAGTTCTACACACTTTACTTTAGGAACCTTTATGATTGACTGATTGATCCCAGGGAGACAGAACACACACACGCCTACTCTCCCCAGACAGGGAGCCCCAAACAGACAAAAGTGTAGATACCATCGAAGTTCAAGTTGGTGAACCAATAAGTTTATTGGGGTTACTTACAGGAATAAGGCTGTCCTAGTTAGGGTTTTATTGCCATGAAGAGACATCATGACCATGGCGACTCTTATAAAAGAAACCATTTCATTGGGGCGGGCTTACAGTTTCAGGGTTTTAGCCCATTATCAGCCTGGCAAGAAGCATGGTGGCGTGCACGCAGACGCGGTGCTAGAGAAGCAGCTGAGTGTTGTACATCTTGATCAGCAGGCAGCAGAAGGGAACTGTGTTCCACGCTGGGCATAGCTTAAGCACAGGAGACCTCAAAGCCCACCCCAGCAGTGACACACTTCCTCCAGCCAGGCCACATCTCCTAACAGTGCCACTCCTTATGGGCCAAGCATTCAGACACATGAGTCTGTGGGGCCATTCCTGTTCAAACCACCGCAGAGGGTGAGAGGTTTCTTACGGGAGCAGAAAGGACTCAAAGAAAGCTGCATCACCAAGGCCCACCCCTGCATGGGTGACGGCTCACAAAGCTAGGAACCTGGAGCTCACTGCACAGCCTGCAGGAGGCTCAATAGGTTGGAGATTGTCCTTTCCAGGTGTCTCAGTTGGTCTAAACAAGCATTCTACCACTGAGTTACTACCCTAGAACCTTAAGAGATTTTTTTTTTAATTAATATTGAATGTCAGTAAACTACCCAGGCTAGTTTCAAATTTGTGATCCTCCTGCCTCAGCCTCCTGAGTAGCTGGAATTCAATGTATGCCACCATATCACGCTTTTAAGTTTTATTTTTTTACTTATTATTTGTAGTTTGGCTTGTGTGAGAATGACTTTCAGCAGTCTTTATTGTTTACTCTAAGAGGGAGGGGCCTAGTGAATCTGGTCAGTTTCAGGGACTTCCTGAAGCTATTTTGAGTTGTTTACCTTCTGATTTATGGAGCGTCCCTATGGGGCTGAATGTTTCAATCTCAGAGAAAAGTGCTACACAGGCATGTTACATGCATGTCACAGCCAACGTGTGGAGGTCAGCCAACAGCTTATGGGAGTTAACTCTCTTTTTCCATCATGTGGATCCCAGGGATGAAATTTAGGTCATCAAGCTCCTTTACCTGCTGAGCTGATCATGGATTCAACCTTTATGATGATTATTATTTAGCTCTAAAGTGCTTCAAAATAGGAAATGATTAAGATTTATTTTATATGTATGAGTATTTTATCTGCCTGCTTGATGCTTTCAGAGGTCAGAAGAAGGTATTGGATCCCCTGCACCTGGAGTTATAGGGGTGTGTGAGCCACCGTGTGGGTGCTAGAATCGAATCTGTATCATAAACAAGAGCAACAAGTGCTCTTAACTGTTGAGCCATCTCTCCAGCCCTTATTACTGTAATTATTACAATTTTATGGGTGCTTTTTTAGAAAGTGGACTTTTTATTTTGGGGGTGCTAAGGGCGAAACCCAGGGACATACATTCAGGAGGCAAGTTCTCTACCACTGAGCAGCACTCCTAGCCTCTCTTGATACTCCCCTCCCTTGCCATGTATATAGTCTTGCTGTGTAGCTCAAGCTGGCCTCAGACTCTTCACATTGCAGCTTCCACCTCCTGAGTGCTGGGATGAAAGGCGTGTACCACCAAGCCCAGCTTCTTTTTCATCTTAGATGAGTTTAACCTTTGGACCCTGGCCAGAGAGCCAGATTAGAGGAGAAATATTTTTTTTCTTCCCTTATAGAAGGAAGACAGAAAAAAAAAAAAAAAAAAACACAGTGTAGTTACATTCATAAAGTTTTGAAAGCCCTAAGCTACACCAGAGATACGTAGGTGAGCAGTGGACTAATTATAACATCCCAGGGAAGAGAATCACCCAGGCCTCATGGCTTCAGGAAGGAGGAAGCTGGTTATGATCACAGAGGGGTGTATGGATGACTTCTGAACTTCAAATAATGCCTCTTTTTTGGTCTAGGTGGTGATTGCATAGTTATTTCACTTTACTGTTATTGACTAACCTGAACAAAAATCAGCACATTTAAGCTTTCCATTTTTATTTCTTTATTCTGCACATTTCTTGCATGCAGTAAAATAAAAGACCGGCTTGAACTAAGTAGAGAGATCTGAATTAGTCACTTCCGAGCATCTTGAGATGAACAGATTAGAGACCTTCCGAGCCATAGATATTTGGATGTTAATGAAGGAAGAATGTAGATAAGGGTACCCACAGGATATGAGGATGAAAAGAGAAAGGCCTGAACCAAGACTATGTGGACTCCCACATTCACCAGACAGTCAGATGACAAGCTAAGTAATGATCCTATGACAGAAAAGCCAAAGGTGGAGGGAAGAACTAGTTTCTGGAGAGAGAGAGCAAGAGAGAGAGAGAGACTATTTACAGAAGGGAGTGGTCAATATTCCAAATTTAAGTCTTAACAGCTCTGAGGGAAAAGCTTCCCCAGTGAAAGTGTTGACGCTCTGAAGGTAATGCTATCCTGGTAGTCAGGAACCAAGGAATTCTGCAGTCACACAGCACAACAAACCTCACACAGATTTATTGGGAAAGACACAAGAGGGTGGCTGCCTCTGCTCTGGTGAGAAGCAGTAGGCTGAGTGGAAGGCAGGCTTATACGGGGTTTCTTGTGGAGAGGGGTGGGGACAGCAGGGTTTTCCAGGATGGGGATTGGTGGGATTTCATGTCCTGAGCTCAAGTGGGCCCAAGAATTGGTGGGTTTTTGAGCTCAGACACTGGTGGGTTTTCAAAACCCAGAAGTGAGCTAGGACTTTTTATTATTAATAAACAGCCAGGGGCTAGGAGAGGCGGCAATATTATCATTAAACTACTTCCTGCTGGAAGGTAGCATCCAATTTCATATTGGACTGTCAATGATCCACTGGCCCATTGAACTATTTTTTACATTTTTGGAACTCTGTCTGGAGTTGTCAGAGCTTATCATTTACTACACCAAACTGGTTGACATAAAAGTACCATTCCTCCCAGAGGAAGAGACAAACAGCACCTTTCTCTGCTGTTAGTAAGTCGAATCCTTGACGATTTTGTGGTACCACAGTGGCCAGCGAGTCAGTTTGGCCCTGGAAGGTGAGGATGGGCTGATCCACCCACTGGAGGTCCTGGATGAACTGAGAGGAAAACGGATAGCAGACAGGTAGGGGAGTATTAGTCCCACTGTTCCAGTGGCAGCACTGGCTGTGATACCCAGCACTGTGAGAAGGGTTAGAACCCGAACCATTCATTTGTCATGTCCTGCCACTGTAAACTCTGTGATGGGAACTGTTCTTCTCTGGGTATCATGCCCAGTTTTGGGGAAAGGAACACCAAGGATCAAATCCCAGATCACCCAGCAGGTTGGCAGTGGTAAATTTGAGTGGTAAACTTGAGTGCCACAGAGGATGGAGGCATTGCGAATGTTCAGACATAGGGGCTGGGTAGCAGTGCTCAGGGTTAAGGTATTGCTACAGTCTGAGGAATCCAGCGTGCCCATAAAGTATGTCCAAAGAGTTACAGCAGTCTGTGATAGCAAAGAGAGGAGCGTGGGAGAGGTAAGGGGTGATAGTGATATTGGCTCAGAGCAGTTAAGGAACGTCAAGGTGAGAGAGTGCAAGGGCCACAAATGGTGGCCATGAGTTTGACCCAGGAAATGACGCACAACCAACATTCTCCAGAGAAACCAGCCAGAGTGTCCTTTAGCAGCTGATATGCTGAAGTTAAAGTCTGAAACCAGAGATGAAGTGACCACGAGGACAGAGGTAGAACTGGTGCCATTCAATAGGAGAGATGTTAGAGAAGTAAGAACCTCTGATGAATGTTGGATCACATTTTTAATTTTTTTCTATACCTAGATCAGTTGTTTCAATTTTCCTGATGCTACAACTCTTTAATATAGTTCCTCATGTTGTGGTGACCCACAACTATAAAATAATAATAATAACAATTACAATTATTATTATTATTATTATTGTTGTTGTTGTTGTTGCTGTTCCGACCGGGCTTCTCTGTGTAGCCTTGGCTGTCCTGGACTTGCTTTGAAGACCAGGCTGGCCTTGAACTTACAGAGCTCTGTCTGCCTCTGCCTCCCCAAGAACTAGGATTACAGCTGTGTGCCACCATGCCCAGCATAAAATTATTTTTATTGCTACTTCATAACTGTAATATCGGGCTGGGCAGTGGTGGCACACACCTTTGTTCTCTGCACTCAGGAGACAGAGGCCACACTGGTCTACAGAGCAAGTTCCAGGACAACCAGAGCTACACAAGGAAACCTTGTCTCAAAAAACAAAAACAAAATCCTGTAATTTTAGGACTGTTATTAGTTGTAACATAAATATATGATATTCAGGATATTTGACATGCAACCCTCAAAGGGGCTGCAACCCATAGGTTGAGAACTACTGACCTAGCTGTTAGGAGACTGGGTTGTATACTCTTTGTATTTGGATTGTGCCTGCCAGGTGCCTACTGATTCAGGACACAATACAGTTTGCCAATGACACCCTCCTCCCATCTGGTGTCCCATGGATCTTAAATGCAGAGGTGGAAGGATCCCTCTTGTACGTAAAGATGAGAGGAGGGATTAGGAGAGCCCAGCTTTTTCCTATGGTATTTGCAGGACCAAAACTCTGTAAGTTTCTGGCCACTTTTTACAGTAATCTTCCTTTTAGTCATAGAGAAAACAGGCAGAGGGTGTAAACCCTGGTGAAAGGGAGATGGTTAAGGGAGTTATAGGGAACTGAGTCAGTCTCTGACATCTACAGAGCAATTTCCCAGCCCTATTAGGGCAGGCTGTTGGCTGGAGGTGAGGGTCTCTTAGACAACAACCATCCATATGTTAGAGCTACCACAGCCAAGTGTAGACAGGAAGAAACAGAGGCAGAGAGAACAAATTTAGATCTAAGAGATTTTCTGATCATTTGTGCAGTGGCAGAAGTCGCCACCACTGAAAACTGAGCATGCCAGTTTTGGCCACTGAACTGTACTGAGGCCAAGCTGTTTGTAGTAACAGAGTGAAGTGAGACTTTAATAAGATCTGAGTCTGTGGAGGAAGGGAGGAAGGGTCGCAAAAATGAACTCCACAGGAGGAAGTTTCTATAGGTTTCTATAGGTTCCAAGTGGGAGCTGAGAGGGAAGAAAGAAGCCCAGGAAGACATAGAGAAGCTTTGAGACTTCCAGGATGGAAGGACAAGGTCGCAGAGGGCTGGAAGGGTTTAAGGAAGCTACAGGAGGTAGTAGACAAATAGTAGGAGGAGGAGGCATGGAGACAGGGAGGGTTTCAATAGAGGGAGGAGAGCAAGTATTTTTTGTTTTTTTAAGATTTATTTATTTATTATTTATACAGCATTCTGCCTGCATGTGTGCCTGTGCACCAGAAGAGGGCATGTGATCTCACTATAGATGGTTATGGGCTACCATGTGGTTGCTGGGAATTGAACTCAGGACCTTTGGAAGAACAGCCAGTGTTCTTAACCTCTGAGCCATCTCTCCAGTCCCTGGGGAGCAAGTATCTTAATAACAAAAGCTGCCCACGTGGTAGGGCCCCAGAAGGTGTAGAAGGCTCCAGAAGCCACAGAGAGGACACTTACTGAGGAGGAGAGGAGAGATGGAGGGGTGGAGCAGTTGGAGGAAAAAGTGGCTGAAGAGGCGGACTCAAGAATTTGGATGCAAATATGATGTGTGTCAGAAGCCAGCAGAAACAAATGATTTACCTTAAGAGAGTCAAGTCAGCAACTTGAGTTAACTTGAAGTGTTTAGCTGTGGGGGTGGTTGAAAGGTAAGAGTGGCATCCTCTACCAATGCTACCTGAAGAGAAAGAACTCAGGAAGGGTGTAGTGAGTAGTGTACGTTAGGAGATGGGATAAGTGATGAAGAGAGAACACAGTAGTGGAGCAGAGTGGAGGAGAAGAGAAGGAGCAAGAAGACAGTTGAAGATTAACTTTTTTTTTTTTTTATGAGTGTGTAAGATGGTCAGAGCATGCAGACAGGGTGTTCATCCTTGGATAGTATTATCTCATTTTTTTTATAAGTATGCATCTGGCATAAAGGAAGTTCCCAGTTGGTGACTCAGGACCCTGAAGGCATATTCCTTCCTTTTCTGTAACACACAGAGAGGAGTGAGTTAAACTTGGAAGTTGTAGGGCTGGGCCTGGAGGAGGACTTGTTGAAGCTTATGAAAGGGTTTATGGGTATAAGGAGGAGTCTGTGTGAAAGACCAGGCACCACCTTATATAGAGGGCAAGCAAGAAGGGAGAAAGAGAGGATCTAAGAGCGTAAGAAACCAGCCATCTAGGAAGGATAGGGTTTCGTCCTTGTTGGTGGGGACAATGAGCAACTGAAGTAAATGTTTTTCATCTTGTGAGTTGGAGTAATAGCTAGTCCCAGATAAGTAACTTGAGGGGTGGACAACTGGGCCTTAGAGGGTGAGACCCTATATCCCTGGCTAGATATGAAGTTTAGTAGAGTAGAGGCATCAGCTTTGGTACTATGTTGGGGCGGACTACAGAGAAGATGATCTATGAATTGTATAAGCTTAGATTCAGGAAGAGACAGAATAAGTCAGAGGCCAAAACCTGGGTGAATAAATGTGGGATGTCCCAGAACCCGAGGAAGGACAGTCCAGGTGAGTTGGAAAAAAAAGTGGGTGCCTGGGTCAGTCCAAGTAAAAATATTTATTTATTTATTTACTTACTTACTTATTTATTATGTATACAGTATTCTGCCTGCATTTGTACCTGCAGGCAAGAAGAGGGTACCAGATCTCATTATAGATGGTTAATGAGCCACCACGTGGTTGCTGGGAATTGAACTCAGAACCTTCGGAAGAACAGCCAGTGCTCTTAATCTCCCAGCCATCTCTCCAGCCCCCTGGGTTGATCCAAGTAAAGGCAAAAATATTTTGTGACCAGAGCTCAAGAGGAAAAGGAAAAGAGGCATCCTTAAGGTCTAAGACAGAGAAATGGGAGGTCTCTGATGGGATGGTGAAGAGGAGAATATTGTGGTTTGGATATTGCAGAGTGAAGAGGAATCACCGCAGAATTGGTAAGTCGGAAATCCTGAACCAAGCAGTAGGTTCCATTGGGTTTTCAAACCATAAGTATGGGGGTATTAAAGGGTGAAGACATAGAAAGCTAAAGGCCTTTTCTTAAGAGGTCAGAAACCAGAGGCTGAAGTCCACTGAAGCTTTGGAGAGAGTGTGGGTACTGGGCCTGGGCGATATAATTGACTAGAGGAAAATGATGTTAGGCTATAGAGGGGTTTGGGGTGTCCCATACTTGGGAATCTATCTGGAAAGCTGGTAGAGGGAAAGGTGTGTTAGAGTATGCAGTTTGGAGGAGAAGGGGAATAGATGGCAATACTGAGGTCAAATGGACTGGGGGGGGGGGGGACAAAGGAAATAGGGCTTCCACTCTGGCTAAGAGGTCCCTTCCCAACAAGGTGATGGGACAGGTTGGTACTACTAGGAAGGAGTTTCAGGAAGATGAAACTAAGTGGTAGGGTTTACTGAGCCTAGTAAGGCTGTCTCCTGACAGTAAGGGAACAAGGAGAGATGGGCCCCCAAAACTCTGTCAAGACTGAGTTGGTAGTGTCCAGAAGGAAGGAGATAGGTCACACTGATACTGTGAAGACTACCCGAGGCTCCTTGTCAGAGATGCAGTGGTCAGGCCAAAGGAGCTCCAGTCCCCTCAGTCATCCGTGGCCAGACCAAAGAGGTCTGCTGAAGGGCAGTCTGGGCTTGATGTCCTCATGCTGCAGCTGGCCTACCCCCTTGCTTTCTCCCCCTCCCAGCTCCCACTTTGCAACAAACTTAGAGATACAATATCCTTAACAGACAGAGCATTTTTACAGTGCTGTGGTGAGACCAGGCAAAAACAAACAGGGCCTGGAGTAGAGGAAAAAAGAAAACTTAAACACACGGAATGGGGAAATCTCCTTCCACTTCCCTAATAGCTCGCAGTAGTTGTAAAGGTCCCAGATCTAGGGTGCCATTAGGCAGCCTTTTGGACTGACTATCTAAAGAGTAATTGAGGCCAAATTTGATTGCAAAGGCAAACAAGTTTTGGTCCGTTAGGTCAGGTGCCAGGTGGAGAGGCTGAAGGTTTTCTAAAAGGCATCCCAAAAGGGAAGGAGAGGGCATGAAAGACATCGTTCCCGTGGAGTGACTTAGCATTGCCTCTGGGATGTAACTGCTCATGCTCAGACTCTGGTTCTGCTTCTAGCTGACAATGTCCATTCAGGGCTGGGGTTAGCCCACTAGTGGCGGAGCATTTGCCTAGCAGTGTAAGGCACCATGTTCCATCCCCAGTGCCTGTAACCAAACAATGTGAACTTGATCAAGTTATTCAAGCCTTTAATATGTCAGGGTCCAAATCTGTTAAAATAGGCTTTTTTTCTTTTTAAGATTTATTTATTTTGTGGTGTGTGCAAGTATATGTGTGTGCACATGCAAAACAATGCAAGTAGTTACAGGCAGTTACAAGCCACCCCATGACTGACTCCAGTCCTCCAGAAAAAGCCACAGATGCTCTAAACTCTGAGCCATCTTTCCAGTTTCTCTCTCCTTTTAAAACAGAGTCTGTCTGTGAAATCCAGATTGTCCTTGGACTTATGAACCTTCTGCCTCAGCATCCAGACAGCTGGGATTAAAAGTATGTTCCACCATACCCAGCTTAGCAGTAATAGAACTCTGGTGAGCAGAAAATAAAAGTTCAGCTGATGCTGGCAGCAACTACTTGGGAGGCTGGGAGAAAAGGGGATTACAAATTCAAGGCCAACCTGGAGGAGTTAGTAAGACATCCGACATCCTCAAAACAAATAAAGTCTAAACAGAAGGCTGGGACATAGCTCAGCAGTAGAGTGTTTTTCTAACATGTACAAGGCCCTGGATTTCATCACTAAAACTATTTTTTTTTAATCTCCATAAAGTGTTTGGTAGGCAGTAGGCACTCAGTAAATAGAAATCATCTATTTTTGTTTGACGTAGGTATTTTTGTTGTTGTTGCTAGTTTTACTTTCTATTGCTTCTGTTTTGTTTTGAGCTGGGATTTCAGGGTTTCAGTGTACTGTATCCCTTGCTGGCCTAGAATGACTCTGTAGACCAGGCTGGCCTCAGATCACAGAGATCTGCCTGCTTCTGCCTTCCAAGTGGATTAAAGGCATGTGCCACCATGCCTGATTTAGGTACTCTGTAAAAGCAATCTAGCAAACAAACTGCTCAGTATTTACTCTGAGTATATAGTAAGAAGCTTGACTATGAAAGAGGAAAGAAACAAGCAACAGTGAACAGACTATGGAGTGGAAGCAAAGGGATGTTTTCTTGTTTGGGTTTTGTTGTCTATTGTTGACTTTGACAGTGCAGAGACTGAGCCAGGACCTCGTGCATGCTAGCTAGGCAAGTGTTCTTGCCCTGTCTATATCCTCAGCCCTAGTTTTTCTTTTTCCTAAAACTGTGCCAGCTCTGGTGGGCAGCCTGGTCTACAGAATGAGTTCCAGGACTACAGTGAGAAGCCCTGTTATGACAAAGGGGCAGGGGAGAACAGAGAAACTGGAGTTTTTTGTTTCTTTGTTGTTTTTGAGAAGCTTTAGGCTCTTGGAAAATAAGAACAGAAAGTACAGTGATCTCTCATGTGCCTTCTGCTCCATCTTGTACCAGCTTACCCATTTATTAACATGGTCCATTGCTACCTGACACTGCCTAAGAGAGTTTACATTAGGGCTCTCATGTTGTGCAGTTCTATGGATGTTGAAACATGTATAATGTCATGAGCCATTATTGTAAGATCATGAGAGTAACTTCACTGCCCTAAAAACTCCTTCCAGTCACCTATTTATCATCCGTTTCTCCAGGCTCTTGGGAGCACCTAATTTTTATTCATGTGTATAGGTATGTCAATATGCAGGAACTCTTTTGTTTTATACTTTAATGTTCAAACAGATTTTTTTTTTTTTTTTTTTTTTTTTTTACTGTTTCATTGAAAATAAATTTTCTCATAAAATGTATTCTGGTCACAGCTTTCCCTCCATCATCTCCTCCCAGATCCTCCTCACTTCCCCACCAATCCATGTTTTCTTTGTCTCTTTCTTGAGATGAGAAAAAGGCAAATAAAAGAACATACAAAATTTCATTTACCGAAAAGAGAAACATGCAGACACACACAGACACACAACTATACCCAGGCACTCTTAAAAGGCCAAAAGAGGCTTCCTTCACTTAGCAACACACACTTATGGTTCCTTCCTGAGTTCATTGCTTGTCAGCTCTTTTCTTTTTTCTGTGAATGATTCTCCTGGACAATTCAGAGCTCACCTCTTGGAGGATGTCTTGGTTGCTTCCAAGTTCTCAGAATTATGAGTAAGCCTGAAAAGACTTGTGCAGGCAAGTTTTAGTTCAGACGCAGCTTTCAACTCATTTGAGTAAATACCATGCATTGGGGATGCGGAGCAGAGGTAAGGTGTTGGGAACTGGCAAGCTCCTTCCAGAGAGGAAGCATCAGTTTGCCCTCCAGCAAGCAGTGGCTGGGCGTTCCCTTAGCTCTTGGTGGTCAGCATTCTGGCCTGTGGCCTTTCTGATAGATGTGCTGTGGCAGCTCACTGTTTCAGTCTGTATTTCCCTGACAGTCGATGCTGTGAAGAGTCTTTTCCTTTCCGGTATAATGCTGAGGTCTTTGGTCCACTTTTCGGGCAGGCTGTCTTCTTGTTGTTCTAAGGGACCTCTGTCTATTTTATCTCCCGGCCTTTAGCAAGACACGACTTTTGCAAATGTTTTCTCTCACCTGTGGTTCACCCTTACATTTTCTACTCTGAATGCGTAAATTTCATAATCAGAAAAAACAAATGTTTCTTGAAAAACACAGCATTGGGGGTTAGGGGTGTGGCTGGGTTTGGTAGAGTGCTTGCCAAGCATGTCTGAAGCTATGGGTTGGCTCCCCAGCTTGAGAGGTCTACCTGCAATCCCAGTACTCAGGAGGTGGAGACCAGAGGATCAGGAGTTCAAATCCATTCTTGGTTACAGGGGAAGCCAAGGCCAGGGTGGGATACGTAAGATTATGCCAAAAACAAAGTCAAAATACAAACCAGCATGACATAGCCTACAATTCAATTACGTGCAGTTAGCTATCCCGAGGAAGGAAAGATATGTTGACTAAATACAGAATGAAGGTCTGACCCCACCAAGCATGGCACACATCTACAGCCCCAGCTCTGAGGTAAGCTGAGAATGAGTTTCTACTGATGCCAGCCTGGGCTACACAGACTTGGAGGCCAGCCTGCGCTGTGAAGCCATTCAGCACCTTCTCCCACAGAAAGAGACGACCATTCACACAGACTTCCAAACCGGCGCTGGATCCCAGCGCAGGACTCGACAGGTGCCCAGAAACTCACGTCTCTCTGCAGAAGCGAGATCTAGTGGCCTAGATACAGCTGAGAAGATTTTCTGTAAGGCTGTGTGAGGTGAAGTGAGAGGAGGGAAGGATGGTGGGATTGAGTGTGCACACCTGCAAAGGGCATGCACGCGCCCCTCCCTTGCGCACGTGCAAATCAGAAAGTCCCAAACACCCACTTGTCCTGAGCTAAGCCGGTTGTTAGGACCGCGCAGACGCCCAGACACTCTTCAACGTTCGTCCCCCTCCAGCCACTCAGGCGTCTTCCCGCCAATGCCACCTCCAATCAGAAAGTGCCAGCACTGCAAGCCGAGCCGCATCCAATCACAAGTGGGATGTGGGGCCTGCGCCCGCCCCTGGCGCGCTCGGGACCAATGAGCCACGCGCATCTGCGCAGGCGGCCTGGGCTGTTGAGCGCGCAGGCGAGAGGCGGTTGAGAACCGTGGTGAGGAACGGCTGAGGCAGCGGCTGAGCTGGTCGGCGGAGTGCAGCATGGTGAGAGCAGCTCGGGGCCAGGGGCTCTGGGCCGCTGAGGGTGGACCCCGCGGGAGGGAGACCGCCGACCCCGCAGAGCCCGGGCTGCTGCCAGGGTGAGCAAAGGCAAAGCAGCCCAGGAGGCCACAGTTTGCCCCTGACTGACTCCTCACGGTGCCCCGAGCAAGGAGATGCCCCGGGCCTTAGGTCGTGTGAAGATCCAGGATGGTGGGGAGGAGTTCTGACGAAAGGGGCGCAAGAGTTCGAGGCCAGCCCCAGCCTCCTAGGACTCTGACCTCAGGAAGATGCAACACAAGAGGGTGGCAGCAGGGTTTTCAGAGAGGGAGCTTCTGTTTTGCTTCGCAATATCAGTGCCCTTGACTGAGAGATCAAGAAATGGCGTTGGTTCCACAAGAGTCTAAAAGCTACCAAGCTTTCTGGTCTGACATTCACGGTAGGAAAGTGAAAGGGACTGAGCCCCAAAGAGCCTTTGTTTGGAATTTTAAGACAGTCTCCGAGCCCATGTTGCTCTCCAGCTCACTGTGGGCTGTGTGTGTGGAGGGGGTGCACTTGAACCCCTGGTAGCCCCGCTCCCTGCCTCCCCAGGGTCAGGATCATAGGCCAGCAGCTCTGCCCACCTTCCCAAAGAACTTTTGTGTTTTGTAGCTGCTGTTGTTTTCCATGTTATGTGGTTTATAGGTCGGATAGTTCTTGTTAGAAAGTAAATCTGAGCTGTGTGCTGTGGCAGGCCGTGATCCCAAACACTGGGTGGGCTGAGGCAGGAAAATCGGATTTCGAAACTAGTCTGAGTACATTTTGAGGCCAGCATAGGCTACGAGAACTTGTCTTAAGAAAAAAATAAAATTAAATTAAAACTGAGACCCCCATTGTAAATGTTTTTCTTTGTTTGAAATTGTTGTGCATGTGTGTATGTGAGAACTGTGTGTCCATCAGAGCAGTTTCCCAGACAGGCCAGAGGAGGGCATTGAAGGCCCAGGAGCTGCAGTCAGGCAGTTGTGAGCCTGGGAACCAAACTCTGGTCTTGTTAAGAGAGTGCTCTCCTAAACACCAAACCAACTCTCCAGCCCCAGCAGAGAACTTCTGAAGTACTTGTATTGACTTAAAAGGACACATGGTAACAAATAACATAAAATCTGGGTCTAAAGAGCCAGAATTGTCTTTGTTTCTGTGGATCTCATCCATGACATCCTTAAACTCACCTCTTGGTCTCCGCCTCCTAGTTGAGCTGATCACTGCCATATACGACCATGTCTGGCTTGATCAATATTTTTTTCATTAAAAATGTTTCTTTCTCATTGCGAAGACACTTCAATCCCATCATTGGTTCTTTTGACACAATCCTGGATATGCATGGAATTTGGCGGCATGTTCTAATATCATCTCTGTTGCTCTGATTAAACACTGACTAGAACAACATGGGGAAAGATTTAGCTGGCTTACAGGTTATAGTCTGTCAGGAACCGTGGGCTGGAACTGGAGGAAACCATGGAGGAATACTGTTTACTGGCTTGCTCAGCCTGCTTTCCTAAATGGCCCAGGCCCTAAACTGCCCGCTGTGGGTTGGGCCCTCCACATAAATCATTAATCAAGAAGATGCCCCACAGACATACACGTTCACATTTCCTCTTCCCAGGTGGCTCTAGTTTGTGTCAAGTTGACCAAACCGAATCACAGTGTTTTTGCATGTGCCTTTTTTTTTTAAGTTAGCCTTTGAAAACTTGAATTAACCTGCAAATTAAATAGATTCTTTCCATTTGCCACCAAAAAAAAAAAAAAAAAAATGCATCTATGTTTCATTAAAGAATCTTTGTAATTTTTTTCTTTTTGGGAGAAGCTTCTGTTGATTTTTGAGACATTATAGAAGAAGCCTTGCTGGGCCTTTAAGAAATGAGATAAGCAAATATTTGCTTTTTTTTTTTTTCTTTACATCTGTTTCAATGAATGTGCACTTGGCTGCCAGTGGAGGTCAGCAGACAACTTGCAGGAGCTGATTCTCTTTTTCCCCCAAGTAGGTTCCAGAGATCAAAACAGGCCATCAGGTTTGGCAGTAAGTGCCTTTAATCACTGAGCCATGTCTCAAGCCTTATATTTGCTTTTATTAAGAAAGCTGGTGGCTGGGCATAATGGTGTATGCCATTAATCCCAGAACTCTGGGGGCAGAAGCATCTTTGTGAGTTTGAGTCAGCCAGAGTTATATGGTGACAGTCTGTCTCAAAACAAAGGAAAGAAAAAGAAAATTGACAGGAAAGTAGAAATCAAGGGTCTGAGCCTTTCCAACTTTCAGTACCTCAGAAAGCAGCCAACTGTAAAACTCAGCGATGATTCATGAGGCTTGTCTAAAGGGTAGAATTACTCTAAGTGAAATTCACCTTCCTGCCTTCTAAACAGCAATTAACATTATTCTATTGTGTGCACTGGTCAGAAAAAAACAGTTGCTATGTTCATTTTTCAGCTGAGCAAGCACATATTCCTTATTTCTGATGTTACTGTTCAGCTGTCTGCTCCTGAAAGATAGCATGCCACAAGTTTCATAACTGAAGCCATACATGAGTACAACTAGCAAGAACATACATGCAGTTTGCATTGCTCAAGAACCCACGACTTACAGATACACACACACACACACTGCTCAGTAAGTTTATGTACACATTAATAGCGAGCGTGGATCATGTTTGGCCATGGCCCACAGGAAGGACATCAGGCTGTAGAGTATGTGATGTAACATACTCCTGAAACTTTCATTTGACCTCTAGATATTTGTGGGCATAACTTGTTTAAAATTGAGCAACTGGCTGCTGAATGTAGTTAGGTCCTTGCATGAAATAGGTATTTCATTTATAATTGATCAGTTGGGTAGACTCAAAAAATGTACAACCATATATTGGATATGGTGGCACATGCCTATAAGCTTAGTGCTCTGTATGCTGAGGCAGAAGAATTACAATTTCCAGGCAGGCATGGACTATAGCTATATAGTCCCTTAAATTTTTAAATAAAATTTAAAATTGCCTTCAAAATTTTAAATAAGGAAAAACGTCAGGACAATACAGCATCTCAGTACCTAACAATGTGTGGGAGTGTTACTTTCTTAGACCTGAAAGGAGAGCGAGTGCTCTAAGCAGGAATGGTGTCTTTGTAAAGAGTATTAACTAATATTGACAGAGGTGCATGTGAGCCAGCTTCCTGGTACACACAGTGGAATGGGGAGTAATAAAAAGGGTTGATCTAGATGGGCAAGTAGAAGACACAGTGACTATCTCAGCTTCGGCTGGGTGACTTGCGAGCAATTACGTTGTTCCTTCCTGGAGTATGTCATATCCTTTTGTCAGGCCACAGTCAAAACCTGACAAATTTTTCCGAGAATTATTATGGCTATCTCTAGTGAGATACTATTGGCATTGCATGGTCTCCAACTCCTGAACTAACCATGTTTTTACAGAGGAGCAGACATTTGTGCTGTGGGGCTAACTCCTGCTTAGCAGTATGATTAGGCTGCTGTGATGGCTTACGTCTGTGATCCTAGCACTGTAGAGGCTGAGCCAAAAAGATTGCCACTGGTCTGACGTCAGCCAGGGTTGGTGAAACTATATATCACAACAGGACAAGTTTAGAGCTGACAAGCTGCGCTCTCTCTCTCTCTCTCTCTCTGTGTGTGTGTGTGTGTGTGTGTGTGTGTGTGTGTGTGTGTGT
>NW_026590905.1:900173-1010571 GCF_907164565.1 Psammomys obesus | reverse complement strand
TGTGTGTGTGTGTGTGTGTGTGTGTGTGTGTGTGTGTGTGTGTTTTGAGATAGTTGGACTTGAACTCTCCCTAATCTTTCCTTCTGAGTACTGGGATTATGGGTCTTTGCAACTGTACTTGAGCATTGTTGTAAATAAATTTCGAAAATAGATTCTGGGCAATTCACAAAATTGTTTGTCATACAGTTTCAAGTGAATAAGCGTCATGATTTTGCTGTGTTTTCCAGCGTGAGTGTATCTCTATCCACGTGGGCCAGGCAGGTGTCCAGATTGGCAATGCCTGCTGGGAACTGTACTGCCTTGAACATGGTATCCAGCCTGACGGTCAGATGCCAAGTGACAAAACCATTGGCGGCGGCGACGACTCATTCAATACGTTCTTCAGCGAGACTGGCGCTGGCAAGCATGTGCCCAGAGCAGTGTTTGTGGACCTGGAGCCCACTGTGGTCGGTAGGTGCCTGGGCCCTGGCTGGAGGCTTGCCTGGGTAGCAGAAGCCCGCCCAAGTCTCTACAGAATAGACAGGCTGTCCACTGTATGCTTGTGCCTTGGTCAGGTAAGACACTGAAAGGGCGTGTGTGCTGTATGAGTTACCGAAGGCTAGGAGACACGGTTGGCATACATGCACAGTGGAACTGAACGGCCCCTGCCTGAAAGACTCACAGCACATATGGTCTCTCTAGATGAAGTGCGCACAGGAACCTACAGGCAGCTTTTCCACCCAGAGCAGCTGATCACTGGGAAGGAAGATGCGGCCAATAATTATGCCAGAGGTCATTATACCATTGGCAAGGAGATTGTCGACCTGGTCCTGGACCGGATCCGGAAACTGGTAAGGGGATTGCAGAGGAGGCTTCATAGGCTGGCTGTCCTGATGGAGAGAGTCGGTGGTGATGGTAGTGGTCATTGTCCTAGTTAGGGCCACCATGGCTGTGGTAAAACACCATGACCAGTCCTCTCAGGGAGGAGAGCCTTTATTTGGCTTACATTTCCACATCACTGTTCATCATGGAAGGAAGACAGAACAGAAGCTCAGACAAGGCAGGAACCTAGAGGCAGGAGCTGATGCAGAGACCGTGGAGGGGTGCTGCTTACTGGCTTGCTCCCTGTGGCCTGCTCAGCCTGCTTCCTTATAGGACCCAGGACCACAAGCCAGAAATGAAGCCACCCACAATGGGCTTTGCCCTCCACCATCAGTCACTAAGAAAATGCCCTCCTGACTTCCTGAAGCCTGATCCTATGCAGGCATTTTCTTTAATAAAGGATCCCTCCTCTCAGATGACTTTAGCTTGTGTCAGATTGACAGAAAACTACCAAGCACAGACATTTTGGCAAATCTGTTAGAATCAGGAATCTTTCATGAGTTTACCAAAATACCTCACACACCTGCGCTGCTGAGCTGCATCCATAGGTCTTGCTGTATTCAAAGTGCCCTGTGTATGTTGTAGACAGTCTGAATTTGCATCAGTTTGCAGAAATGGAAGTCGTGGAGGTCAGGGTTGCGGCTTGGCAGGCATTGGCTTACGTGCTCTGGTTTTACCACAGGCAGATCTGTGCACGGGGCTGCAGGGCTTCCTCATCTTCCACAGCTTTGGAGGTGGCACAGGATCTGGGTTCGCATCTCTGCTGATGGAGCGGCTCTCGGTGGACTATGGCAAGAAGTCCAAGCTGGAGTTTGCCATCTACCCGGCCCCGCAGGTCTCCACCGCTGTGGTGGAGCCCTACAACTCCATCTTGACCACACACACGACGCTGGAGCATTCCGATTGTGCTTTCATGGTGGATAACGAAGCCATCTATGACATCTGTCGGCGCAACCTGGATATTGAACGGCCCACGTACACCAACCTCAACCGCCTGATCGGGCAGATCGTGTCATCCATCACGGCCTCGCTGAGGTTTGATGGGGCCCTGAATGTGGACTTAACAGAATTCCAGACCAACCTGGTGCCATACCCTCGCATCCACTTCCCCCTGGCCACCTATGCCCCAGTCATCTCAGCTGAGAAGGCGTACCATGAGCAGCTGTCCGTGGCAGAGATCACCAACGCTTGCTTCGAGCCAGCCAATCAGATGGTCAAGTGCGACCCCCGCCATGGCAAATACATGGCCTGCTGCATGTTGTACAGGGGGGGATGTGGTCCCCAAAGATGTCAATGCGGCTATTGCTACCATCAAGACCAAGCGCACCATCCAGTTTGTCGATTGGTGCCCCACTGGATTTAAGGTAGGACTGGGTGCTGTGACAGTCATATCTGCCAGCAAGCAGCAGGCTCTGCCTCGGAGCCATAGCTTTGGCCAAGAATTCCCCTTTCCATGTCAGGCTCCAGAGAAAGCATGTGTAGTAAGTAGTTAAGTTGCTAAGTGACGTAACACTTTTCTAAAAAAGTTCTGTCTGTGTGTTCATGGTGGCACATGCCTCTAATCCCAGCACCAGAGCAAGTTGAAGATCATTCTTGGCCACGTAGTGAATCTGCAGCCAGCCTCGGCTTTAGAAATGTAGAGCCTTTAACTTATTAAAAAGAAATTAGCATACTCTCAAAACCATAGAAATTTGAAAAGCTGAATTCTCTAAAGCCGTTTGTCCTTATAAGCCAAGAGGTGATCTCAGCATATTCAAGGTGTAGGATGCTTTTTATACAGGTGATGTTGGTTGACAGGCCAGCAGAGAGGAGCAAAGGAGACAACTTCCTCTTAAAGTGGGAGTGTGCTTCCTGATCTCCGTCCTTACCTGTTCCCAGCTTCAGTCTGGCTGTGTTCCGAGCTGCTGCAAACAGCCACTTGCTCATCAGGGTGTAAAACATCACCACCATTTTGGCATATTTCTGTGTTTATCATCCTTCCCAGAGCTCACTGCTGCGTGGGTGTTTTCTACACATGAAGATTTCAATCGCATTTCTTTTAACTAAGCATACAGTATGCCTTGGACAGGGTTCTCATTTTTGGCCTTGGTTGTACTAGGTGAATGTAGGACAATTCAGTGTTGTTTCCTGTTTGGCCACTGGTGGTTCAAGGAAGTACTTTAAAATCTTTATACATGTTGCTTGTGTAGGTGAGTGGCCATTCCCCAAAGTGACAGTATGAATGTTTGTAGTTTGAGCAGGGTCCACAGTTCCCTGCTGAAGTTACCATTTCTAAGGTCACTGTACAAGTCACTGTTTTCTCCTTCTCTGTCAGGTGGGCATTAACTACCAGCCCCCCACCGTGGTCCCTGGGGGAGACCTGGCCAAGGTGCAGCGGGCCGTGTGCATGCTGAGCAACACCACTGCCATTGCAGAGGCTTGGGCCCGCCTGGACCACAAATTTGACCTCATGTACGCCAAGCGTGCCTTTGTGCACTGGTACGTGGGAGAAGGCATGGAGGAAGGAGAGTTCTCAGAGGCCAGAGAAGACCTGGCAGCCCTGGAGAAGGATTATGAAGAGGTGGGCGTGGATTCCGTGGAGGCAGAGGCAGAAGAAGGGGAGGAGTACTGAGTGCGCGGGTCTGGCTGGCAGCCGTCCGTTTATGTCTTCCCCACCCCTGAAACTAAAGGATATATTTACTTATTAAAATTTCTGTATTGAGGTAGTGCCTGCCGTGTGTGCTGTACTTTCTAACAATTCCTTTCCAGATGCCTGCCTTTCCCATTAAGTTTCTCCGAGGAAAAGATTCCGGTTACCAGTTTTTCCCTAAGAAATGATAAGCACGTCTGTATGTTCAGTTTTAAGTTCTAACTAAGAACATTAGGAAAAACTGCTTTATTTTAAAAGGATTTGAAGGACACAAAAATTGTCTTCTGCCCTGTCTTCGGCAGCTGGGAAGAGTTCCCCTGGGCCTCAGTAGTGTGTCCTGGTGCTGTGGAAACTCAGTGTCTGACAGTTGGTTTCCACTGACATCAATGGTTTTCCTCCTCTGCCTTGGAATTGCTGTTGGAGGTAAATCAGAACTCCCTACCATCACACTGCCCGTATTGCGCTCCAGTCACCCTCTGTTAAGCCCTTGTTCCTGGTATGCCGCACTTGTTTTTTAAACTCTGCTTTATTGAAGGTGTTTAGACCTCAACCTCCTTTCCAATCCCCAACTCCATGTTGGAGAAAGTGGGGAGAGAAGGCCCAGACCCCTTTAGTACTCTCATCTGTTTAGGGTCCAGGGCTTCTTTCAGCAATCTATACAGCAGTCTCCACTAACAGCAAATGCAGCCAGCAGTCTCTTCCAAACCACTGTGCCCCGAAGTGTTTCTCTTTGTGTTTCTATTCCAAACCATCATGTCTGTCTGTCAGATCTCTCCAAACTGCTATATGCCACTCTCCAACACCACATGCCACACTGGTATGTTGAGCACTGGTCTTAGCAGGGATTTTGTTTGTTTTGTTTTCATGCAAGAACCCAGAGTTTTATTGGTGATGGTCTCTTTTCAGTCAAGGGCTGTCCAGGACCATATCAGCATAGATTTTGGGACCACACCATGTAGACCTACATGCAGTTGCTCCATCCTAGTCAACCAGTAGCTATGCTTAGGTGCACAAATGAACTATGTATGTGGAGCCAAGAATCTTCCCAAATGACTTGTGCCTTCTGCAGGTCACCATGAAACATCTGTGAGGGGATCTGGTAGTCTAGATTACAGCCGAAGAAGAGACATCTCCGGGTTTGGGCTGCTTTTCATATTTTCCTGCTGATGCTGAGCAAACGGCTTTTCCTCCTCCAGGCCTCAGTTTCCCCTGTTGTCAAGCAGGTAGTACTTCTTTGAGTGGACTGCAAGATTTCCACCCTCCCTATTTAGCAGCACAGGTTTGTGCCTCTTCAGAGTTGCCAAGAAAGACAGCCCTAGGTGTGGCTCTTGGCTGGCCAACTGTCAGGGGCCAGGCCTTGTGGGGCCTGCCTTCTAAGTACATGTTCTTCTCTGCACCTTGAAGCTGCTGTAAGATGTGGTCACCCAGACCAGTAGAGCATGTCAGCACCATGTCCCAATGAGGAAGCCCCTGAACACCTGGTGTGAGCACAGGCTGCCGTAAGAGCCCACGGTGCTCATTTAGCTTCCCAGCTCACCGCCTGTGTCACAGAGAAACTTCCAGTGTAAGACAGGATACAGCACCCAGTTCTCTGAGTCAGAGCTATGAGACTGGCTTCAGGCATAGAGTGCCCAGATCTGAGGCCTCGAGTTTGGGTTCAGTCTGAGAAGGAAGAGACTGTGGGAGGGCGCTGGGTGATCTGCCCAGCCTAGCCTTAAACTCTAGGTCCTGCCTCTTCCAAGTGCTGGGATTACAGGCGTGAACCACCCTGTCTGCCTACACTGACATTTCTGATAAACACAAGCTTTCTGGTTCATCCTTCCTCACATCATAGATAATCTAGGCTTTCTCACCTTCTTCAAAGTCTCCAGTCCTCACCTCAGGCTGCTCAAAATTGTACATGTGCATGTGTGTGTACACACACAGAATACTGTTTTCCACTCCTGGTTTTGCTGCTCTCTGAAGGCCCAGCCCTTCCCACCTGTCTGCTCATACTCCACTCAGATGTTCTACCTTCTGGGTAAACATGCACTTTCTCATTGAATATGTTACCCAGAATGAATGGGCATTTCCTCTCCCGACTTAGCAGGGGAGCTGTTTAAGGGTCGGTGAGCTGGATGGATATGCAGTCAGTAGCCACTCCTTTCTTTTCCATAGCAGCACCACTTTGCTCCATGGAGCCATGTCTGCTGAGCTGAGACCATGTGACCACCCCAGCCATGTCATCCAAAATGAGATCCCTGTTCCCCAGGGTGTGTTGCTCTCTGGCCTCATGGAGTCCGCGTGGCCCTGTCCTTTCCCTCTTTCTGTCCTACATTTCTTTCTTATATAATGAAAATGAAGTAGTTTTTTTTAAATTTTTAATTATTTATTACAATCTATTCACTTTGCACCCTGGCTGTGGCCCCCGCCCTTCTCCTAATCCTATCTTCCCTCTCTTCTTCCCCTATGTTCTTCCCCTAGTCCACTGATAGGGGAGGTCCTCCTCCCCTTCTATCTGACCCTAGCCTATCATGTCTCATCAGGGCTGGCTGCATTGTCTTCCTCTGTGGCCTGGCAAGGTTGTACCCTCCAGGGGGAGGTGACCAGAGAGCCTGCCACTGAGTTCATGCTCCACTTACAAGGGAACCCACTTAGACACGGTCTATGGGCTACATCTGAGCATGAGTTTTAGGTCTTCTCCATGCATGGTCCTTGGCCATCAGTCTCTGCAGGGCCCTCAGGGCCTAGTGGTTTTGTTTTTTGGGGACTCTGAGGGTCTCCTCATGGAGCTCCTGTCCCCTCCAGGTCTTTCTATCTCCCCCTTTCATAAAATTCCATGCATTCTGCCCAGTTTGGCTATGAGTCTCAGCTTCTCAACTTCAATACCTTGATCACCAGAGTCTTTCAGAGGCCACCTGTGGTAGGCTCCTGTCTGTTCCCTGCGTTCTCCTGCTTTTGATGTCTGTCGTGTTTGCCCTTCTGAATGAGGATTGAGCATCTTCCCTAGGGTCTTCCTTGTTTAGCTTCTTTAGAACAATAGATTTTAGTGTGTTTATCCTATATTATATGTCTCATAAGCACTTATAAGTGAGTATATACCATGTATGTCTTTCGGCTTCTGGGATACCTCACTCAGGATGATCTTTTCTAGTTCCTGCCATTTGCCTGCAAATTTCATGATTTCCTTGTTTTTAATTGCTGAGTAGTATTCCATTGTGTAAATGTACCACAATTCTGTATCCACTCCTCTGTTGAGGGACATCTAGGTTCCATATTCTGACTATTATGAATAGAGCTGCTATAAACATGGTTGAGAAATGTCCTTGTAGCATAGAAAACTAAGTGTTTTTATTTTTAAAACACAGTTTGAATTAGATATCTATTTCAGTTGACTATCCTCAACCTGTTGAAGTAACAGGGATGATTTTGATGACTAAAATATATCACAGCGTAAATAACAGACAGGGATGTCTGGAGAGATGGCTTACACTTGCACCATGGAGACCTGGTAAATTCGATGTGCAGTCCCTTTCATGTGGTGACAGTGTGCGGGGTGTTAGAATAATGTAATTTGCCTATCTGCCATTGAATGGTGTTGTTTGCATAAAACTTTAGGAACTATGATGTCACATTGAATGCAGTGAGCTTGCAGAAATTCAGCTATCATTGTTCTCTGTTGAACGAGGTTCCCAGATTCTGAATATGGCTTAACAGAACTGTGACTTTCCACAGAAGATTCCAGGCCTTCTGTTCCAGACACGTATGTTAGTTACTTTTCCTGATGCTGCTACCAAACACCTAACAAGCCCATTTTAGGGAAGAAGGGTTTATTCTGGCGCACAGATCCAGCCAGTCCAGCATGCTAGAGACATGGAGGCAGAAGCAGGAGGTGTCTGCTCTCACTGCATCCATAGCCCCCAAGCAGAGAGGATGAATGCTGTGTCAGCCCATTTTCTTTAAGAAGTTATTTTTAAAGATTTATTTTTAATTGTATGTATGCATGTGTGTCTCTTTGTGGGTACACACACATATGTATGGCTGCCCAAGGAGGCCAGAAGGCATCAGAGTTCCTGGAGTGCAAATTACAGGAGGCTGTAACCTGCTTGACATGAACAGTGGGAATCAAACCCAGTCTTCTGAAAGAGCAGTATACACTCCTAACCACTGGGCCATCCTTCCAGCCCCTCACTTTGTCAGTTTTATTCAGTCAGGGACCCTAGGCTGTAAGGATACTGTCCACATTTAAGGTAGGTCTTTCCACCTCAAACACATCCAGATATCTGTCACAGACATGTCCAGGGATTTGCTTCTGTGGTCATTCTAGGTCCCCTCAGCTGACAAGATTACCCATCATAAAACCTTGAATAGAAAAATTCCCTGAAATGTATCCTAAGCATCAGCTAGAGAAAGGGAGGCCATTTTCATGAAAGTGTCCTTTGCTAAAGGTGCCTTCAAAAATCTTTACTAAGACTTTGGTGCCTACTCACCTCTTCATCAGGTTTAAATCAATGTGATTCTTTCCCAGCATGTCAGTGCACTATCAGCAAAAGCACAAAGCCAGAAATCAAGAGGCAAAACAAATGTCACTTCAGAATGCAATTATTGTTGTTATCATCATCAATTTAGCTAACAACCCTAATTAGGCCAGTCTCCAATATGAATACATCTTAGAGAGCTGGGGAGATGCCTCAGCAGTTGACAAGTACTTGTAGCCCCAGCATCCACATGGTAGCTCACAGGGGATCTGATGCCTTCCTCCAACCTCCTCAAGCACATGGAGCACATCCATATATGTAGATAAAATACTTGACACACACAAAACATTAAATCTCTTTTTTTGAGACAGGGTCTCACTATGTAGCTCTGGTTGTCCTGGAACTCACTAGACCAGGCTGACCTCAAACTCAAGAGACTTGCCTGCCTCTGCCCCCTGAGTGCTGGGATTAAGTGCACCACCATGCCTGCAAAATTATTTTTATATAAAGAAACCCAGGGTGTCTTTAATTTATAAATACTTATATTTTTGTAATACTTTTCCATAAGACTTCATGTTTCACTAGAGAAGGATAAATTTAGCGTTTTTGTTTATCCTAGCTACATGTCATTTAATTGAATAGCAAAGAATATTTGGAAGGGGTAGAATGTCGTTCTGTTGACAGAATGTTTGTCTAGAACTCATAAGGCCTGGGTGTGATCCCAGCGTGTGATGGGGCACACCTGTGATCCCAGAACCCAGCAGGTAGAGACAGAAAGATCCAGTTCAAGGCATCCTCAGCCTCATAGGAAGCTTGAGGCCAGCCTGGACTAGAGACCCTATTACCCCCCCCCCAATATTTGAATATATTTAGAAAGATACAAAGTAGTAAAGCAAAAGTAAGGATGAAAAAGTTGTGTCCACTGAGGGCCTATGAGCCCCAATAATTTCAGGTTATGCTGCTGCTTACCATCTAGAACCTGACAGTCAGAACCTATTGCTGAAGCTACTGCATGAGTCACAGAACAGGAAGCTGTTAAGCTGTCACTCTCCTAGAAGTTTCATCCTACTGGTAACTTTTGTGCTGTTGGAAGGAGCTATGCATGCCTAACAGAGGAGAAAAGTAATCATTAATCTTATCGAGCTGTGAACCCTGAAAGCTACAATAATGACTGGCCTTACAAGACATGCCCGTGTGATATGGAAGTAACCAACCACTTTCTTATTGGACTTAAGTCCTGCTGCATAATATAGAACCCATACCTGACATCATTGGTTGAGCTAAGACTCTGGCCAGACAGGTCATAGGCCGTAGGAGAGAACTTCCTACTGTTATTCTGATAAATGAACATACTATTAAACTGACATCTAATGGCTTATCATATACCCCTAGATTAATGCATCCCCAAACTCTCACCTAAGAGGCTTCTTTTTGCTGTAGATGGTGAATAACACAGAGATGCACAACTGGCCAAAGTGCAAAGAATAAGGCTGTGAAATGCTCGGCCTGAAATGAAACATTTATACTGTACCCCTCTTCCAAAGCTCAGGGATGACTGCAAGAGAAGGGGTGGACAGCCAGAGGTGGCAAATGAATACCAAGAAACTGTCTTCTGAATGCAATGGGACAGCTGCAGATATGAACCCACAGCATTTATGACAGCATGCATGCATGCTCACGGTACATCCCATCACGCCTAGCTGTGGAGCTGTTAGCCATGGACAGCTGCTGGCACAGGCAGAGTCAGGTTCCTTCAAGAGTATTGCAGCTTGTGAGCTGCCCATCCTTCAGTGGAAGGTCAGACAAACTGGCCTTGATGAATAGGTGGGAGGGGGGATGAGGACACAGTGTTGGGAAGGTAGGGGAAATGGATCTTGGAGAAGTTAGGGAGGGGTGGATATGTTAAAAGTTTGACTTGTAGGAAATTCTCAAGAAACTAATAAAATATGTAATTTAAGAACTATAGAAAAAAGAGAATATGGACATTTTCTTCGATATAGTAAAGAAGCAATTGCCAGACTGAAATGCTCGTGTCTACCTCACCAGCACTCCTTAAGTAACCCTTCAACCATGCTCTTGTAACCCACACTCTTCTGGGAAACTCCTTAGTCATGCTTCTGTAAGTAACCCCAATAAACTGACCAGTTCTCCAAGCCAGGCAGGTGGAATGTTCCAATGGTCTGTCATTGCCTGAGGTGACATGGAGGTGAAAAGTAATAGATTCCCTAGGAAAAGCTACTCTACATTCAGTATGGCTCTTGGGGAAAATCATGGCTAATCTTTCTAGTGAGGTATCCTGCCAGGCATGTAGTAGAAGTGAAATTGTGTACAGATTTTTAAAAAGATCTATTTATTTATTTATTTATACAGCATTCTGCCTGCATGTGTACCTGCACATCAGAAGAGGGCACCAAATCTCACTCTACATGGTTGTGAGCCACCATGTGGTTGCTGGGAATTGAACTCAGGACCTTTTGGAAGAACAGCCAGTGCTCTCAACCTCTGAGCCATCTCTCCAGCCCTGTGTGCTCAGTTTTTAAGCATTTCAGTCTATGCCTACACCAGTTTTGAAATCACTCAGGCTGGATCTTAAGTCCTGGCTTGGGGTATATGTGTAAGCCAAGCAGTTCTAGGGCCAGAGTGTGTTCTCTGCAGGCTTTCCTCTGTTTGGTTGCTCTCCACACTCTGATCTACTCTGTCTGCAGGCCTCACTCTACCCTGTAAACCTAGCAGGAGGATACTGTGTGCCCCACAGGGCCCTCTCAGCACTCAGCACCTAGACTCCAGGCAGCTGCTGCTGGAGAAGCAGTAACAGCTGGAAGGAGGGGCCCAGTTTCATTCTTAACACTGTGGTACAGCTGTTTAAAAAAAAAAAAAAAAACCCGAAGGATCAGGACCCACCTCTTCCAAACTCATCTCTTCCACTGTGTCCCCAGAAATCAGGGGTCTGAGAATGCGTCTTGGTTTCTGTGTTCCAGTGTGTTTTCTCACATCTCAGAACTAGCAAACCAGGAAAAGATGCTACATTTCCTAAAAGACAGGTGCTCTCTCTCCATCTCTTCCCTTCCTCCCATCCTGTTTTTGGTTTTGAGACATGGTCTCATCCTGCAGCCCAGGCTATCCTGGAATTCATTACAGAGCACAGGCTGACCTCACACTTTCAGGACTCTTCCTGCCTCGGCCTCCCCAACGCTGGAATTTCCAGTGTTGGATCTGAGATCCACTCCTCCATTGGCCCAGCAGTGTCTGTATTGCCTGAATACCACTGACATAGCCTGGAAACGAACAGCTGGACAAACCAGCCACACCTCACTGCCACGACTTGTAGAAAGTCACCTTCGAGTACAACAGCCAGACATGGTGGCACACATTACGGTCCCAACACCATGGAAGATGAGGCAGGAGGACCACCTTAAGTTTGAGGCCAGCCTGGGCTACACAGTAAGTTTAAGGCCAGCCTGAACTACATAGAGACCCTGTCTTGTAAAACACAAAACTTTTCCTAGCAGATATCTTGGCTTTTCTGCTGACCTTCCCCAGCTTTTTGAAGAGTTGTATTTAAACAGTTGTCTGCATTACATGTTCTGGTTACTTTCTTTGCTACCTCATTCCTGGTGCTGCTGCTTCCTCTTCCTCCTCCTTTGAATTCACACAAAACCCCCAACTTCTCACACACAGGAAATAATCACTAAACTTGAATTATGTGTGAATAAATAAATGAATGAATGTTGTTTAGCTCTCTGCTCCTCACGTTGCTTTCCTGAAAACAGAGGGTTTTCCAACTCTAAAAATCTCTTTCCCAACATTATTAAGCAAGCATTTGCTGAGTTCTTGTTGAGTTCCTCACCAAAGGGGAATCCCTTTAATGACTAGTTTATTTTTATGTGCATTGGTGTTTTGCCTGCATGTATGTTTGCGTGCAGGTATCAAAGTCCCTGGAACTGGAGTCACAGCCAGTTGTGAGCTGGTATGTGGGAACTGAATCCCAATCCTCTGGAACAGCAGCCAGTGTTCTTAATTACTGGGCAAACTCTCCATCCCAGGAAATCCTTTTTAAGTGTGTTGAAGGGACAGATATCGATTTGTTGCTCATGTTTTCTTCTAGAAGCAAGTCAGCCTAGCTGGTGAGACTACATGAGATGCTTTGCTTTGCCTCTGTAAACTGTCACAGGCATTAAAACCACCTGATTTCTATCCAAAATGGAGTTTGAGGAGGAGGCATGGCCTTGGGAGGTCCTTTCAGAGTGTGGCTTGCCTTCCATCTCAGTCATATCCCTGAAACCATGTAACATAGAGACAGTCTCTGGCTTAAGATTCTAAGTCTTTGTCTTCCTCGGTCATTTTCGAAAAAAGAACATACCTGTCTCGATACACATTTTTGCAGCTAATGCTGCTTATCTCGTGAGAATAAAATCACCCCAGTGTCTTCCTCCCTCTCTAGGGAACCAGTGCTGAGACCTATCTGACCTACCTCCTCAGAGGGTGGCAGATCTGTCTGAAAGCATCAGATCCCAAGAAACTGACAGCAGCAGAGAACTAGAACGGGAGATATAAAATCTTATGAGTTTGGTCCTAGAGACCACTAGCTTCCCCAAATCCTAGTTGCAGTATTCCAATTATATAACTTTCTAAGTAAAAACCCCAACACATGTCTTAAGCTGCTTAAAGGGAACCCTGATACCTACCTCTGCCCCTTCCCTTCAAAAAACCCACCCTAAGAACCACTGGTCTAAAGTCTAGGCTAGAAAAGAGCAGAAAGCAGATCATGTAAGGCCCTGGTGAGTTCTTTCTAGTATATTACAGACAGCCACAGACGGGTTTTGAGGCCAACTGCTCTGCCCTAGTCAGTGACCTTTCCTCCTCCTTAGTGATGATGTCCTACCCCTCACTTTGACCAGCCTGTTCTGCAGACAAAGCTAAGCCCTGGGAGGACACAAGGTGCCCAGCATCTCTGCCAGTTTGGTTCTAGGGATTGAACCCAGAGCCTCGCACTCTCCTCCGCTGAGTTACACCCCAAGCCCTTTGCCTTTTCATTTTAATAGCAATGACCTTGTAGGTAGATTGCAGAGGCGACACTGTGAAAACCCAAAAATCAATATTCCACCACCAGAGGGCACCCAAAGCCCAGGCAACAGGGACATGGTCCCTCCTGCTTCCATTCGACTTATGCAGAAGTGCAGTGTCTGTAAACCAAGGTTCCTCTGCGAGTGAGGCAGAGCTTGATGCTCCAGGTTATGCAACTGGCCCACACGGTCCTGTGACTATTCCTTCAGCAGCCTCATCTGCTCCCCTTAAATAGACTTTGTCACCACAGGTCCTTCCTAGGGAGGACCTCCACCCGGTTGTATAGATGTATAAGTTCCTGGTCCTGGGAGCATACATGTTCTCCATTTCCTGGAATGTTCCAGAAAACCTGTAGGTTCTGTCCAGTGCTTGGGTCATTGCTATGATTTCAGCATTTGGAATGGTGTTCAGAGGTTCGCAGAAACCCAGGAGACAGCAGATCTAAGCTTGCTGTGTGGATTTAAGATATCAGAACTATTAAATGTTGAGTGTAGTTAAATGCCTTAAGGAACTCTATGTACTGAATTTTCTAGACTCTGCTGGTTGTTTTTGTTGTCAAATTGACACAAATCAGGCATATGTAAGAAGGAATCTTACAACAACAACAAAAACTTTGTACACTTATCCTATAAGCAATTTCTGTGGGGCATTGCCTTGATTAATGACTGATGTGGGGAGGCCCAGCTCTCTGGGGGCTATGACATCCCAGGGCATATGGTCCTGGATTATATAAGAAAATGGGATGAACAATCCATGAGGAACAGGTCAGTAGCATGGTCTCTGTTTTAGTTCCTGCCTTCAGGTTTCTGCTTCAAGTTCCTGCCCTGACTTCCCACAGTAATGGACTCATTATCTGTAAGCTGAAATGAACCCTCCCTACCCAAGTTGATTTTGGCCAGGGTGTTCTATCACAGCAATAAAACCCTAACTAAGATACTCACATAGATGTTCGTGGGCCCAAATATGGGCCTGGGCCCCTGCATCTCTGACAAGGAGAGTACCCAGGCCTCCTGAAGTGGTAACTTCAAATTATAGTCATCCAGTGACAGTGTTCTCAGTGGGCAAGGGTCCTTTAACATTAGGAAAAATTGGAGCCGTCATGTTCTTTCTACCATCTCAGAGAAGATAAGATCACATTTCCTGGATATTCCTCCTCTTGCGGCTCTGGATAAGGGCTGGCCACAGGAGAAATGTGGAGAAGCATGGAGAGGCAGAGAGCAGGCTGGAATCTGTGGCCACAGTGCTCTGAGGGACACTGGCACAGGAGTTGCCGAGTTCACTTGTCACTGGCTGACTGAGGCTACATGAAACCCAACGAACAGCTAGATTTCTATCTCTCCCAGGCCCAGCTGGATTTCCTTCCCTCTCTAGCTTCTCGGCCGCTTGTGCATGAAGTTCCCTGGTAAAGAGGGCTGCACCCTTCAACAGACAACTCACCTGAGGTGGAGGTGATGAGGAACAGGTTACTTGATTGTCTCCACTTCACACCAGTGTGTCTTCTCTCCTGACCTGCAGTGGTCCTCAGGCTCACCACAGACACAGGCAGAGGTCCCAGGCCTGCTTGGTCCTTTTTCACAGTCACATAAAGACCTAAGCACTAAAGTGAGCATCAGCAGTGAAACAAATGCCACTCATGCTAGACACTATGATGGGACAGCCAGTATGTTTGTTAATGTCCTACAAAGGTTTTTATAAAGGATTTGACCTGGAGAGCTATAGAAGTGCCTCATTGTGCTTGAGAAATATGTAGTTTTAAAGATATAATCATTTCAATAGTGATTCTGCTGGCTAGTTTTATGTCACCTTGACACAAGCTATGTCATCCATTGGAAGACAGGCTCTCTGGGTTGGTGGTCCTTGGCTCTATTAAAATGTAGGCTGATCAAACTAGGTGGAGCAAGCCAGTAAGCAGCACCCCTCCACAGCACCTAAGTTCCAGAAGAAAGAGACACACACTAACACACTGGACTGGAAAGCAGAATCCATCTTTCTGCTTTGCCCAAGAAACATACCTCACCTTGGGATAAAAGGATAGGAAAAATATTCCACACAAATGGAACCAAGAAGCAAGCTATTTTAATATCTGACTAAATAGATGTCAAAGTGCAAGTATTTAGAGAAGATAGAAAAAGACTACATGCTCATGAAAGGAAAAATATAGCAAGAGTTTAAACACTGTGCATCAAAAATGGCATCCAATTAAATGGAAGAAACAGTACTATAGCTCAAATATTACCCTAACACAGTGATGTTGGCATTAATGTCCAACTTGTACCTACAGACAGGTTATCTCAAGGCAAACACTAAACAGAAAAATACTGGAGTTAAATAATTCCATAAATCAAGCGGACCTAACAGACATCTATAGAACAGTCCACACAAACACTAAAGAATTTACTGTCTTCTCAACATCCAGTAGAAGTTTCTTCAAAATTAACAGCATCTTAGGCCACAAACCAAGTCTCAGCAGGTATGAGAAAATTGAAATAATATCCTAAATCCTATCTGACCACCATGGGTGAAAGATGGATATCACAGATATCCAGAAATAGATCTATCCAAAATAGGTATGGTGGAAAGTATGCAAACTCATGGAATCTGAACAACTCACAACTGAAAGAACAATGAGTGAGGTTGAACTGAAGGAAAATGCAAACACAGCAAACCCCATTGTATGTGGCATAATGAAGGCAGTTTCAGGAGGCCTGTCCATAGCACTAAGTGCTGCCTCAAAAAACTGGTCTGATGTCATTTTAATAGCTCAACGACACAGTTGAGTGCTAGAAAACCAAGAAGGGACAATATAGAAGAAATCATTAAAGTCAGGGCTAAAAGAAATAAAACAGAAACTGGTTCTCCCTACAGGGATCACACACCCTGGGAACAGCTGATGGCTAGTTCAACTTTAATTCCGAAGAATATATAACCCTAGGGGAGTGGTTACTGGGCTCCAAGAATAGGTGTACATAATTGGTTGAAACTAGGCACTTCAGGGATGCTTGATTTGCATATAGGCGCAGGGAGAAGAGAGCTAGCAGGGAGCTGTGTCAGAGGCCATATATCAAGTGTGGCTAGGGGAATCTGTATCTAAAGGAACTCTCCAAATGAAGTCAGGCAGAGAGCAGGGGAGCCCGCTGAGGGAAGGGGGTTCAGCTGGCGCTCCTAATGTCTATCTGGTGCAGGCAAGAACCGCAACCTCAACCAGCAGGGTACCTCCAACAAGAAACAAACTGAAAACAACAACAAAGCATCAATGACTCTTTGGGAAAAAAAAAATCAATCTGTTTAACAAACCTTTGGCCAAAGTCATTTTCAAACAATGGAGAATGAAGATACTGACGACTAAAATTAGAGATGAAAATGGAGACACAATGGAAGGAACCTCTACTGAGAAAATGCCTCCATAATATCCAGCTGTTAAGCATTTTCTTATTTATAGTGTTGGGGGGGCAGCTTATGGTGGGTGGAGTCATTCTGGTGGTCTGGGTTCTATGAGAAAGCAGGCTGAGCAAGCCATGAGGAGCAAGCCAGTGAGCAGCACCTGTCCATGGCCTCTGCATCAGCTCCTGCCTCCAGCCCTGCTTGAATTCCTGTCTGGACTTCTTTCAGTGATGAACCAAGATGCACAGTGTAAACCAAATAAACCTTTTCATCCCCATGTTGCTTTTGGTCATGGTGTTCCATCGCAGCAATAGTAATCCTATCTAGGACATGATTCTAAGTTGGAGATGTTTGCATGCTGACTGTAATCAATTATAATCTTTCCAGGAATCATGATTGCTTAATGTAAACCTTTGTTAGGCTGATAAGAAGCATTTAAGTAGTTAAGAAGTTTTTGTGTTTTGTTTTGTTTTGTTTTTTTTCTCATTAGGGTTAGATGTTGAACTAGTGGTATTATACACTTAAAATCCCAGAATTCAGGAGGCTGAAGGAGGAAGATAAAAGTGTTCAGGGACAGCCTAAGCTACACAGTAAGCTGAGGCTAACCTTGGCTACATTGCAAGACTATGTCTAAAAAGATACTGCCCTGTCATGCATCTAAATGCCTAAAAAGAGAACCAAATATACTTGATGTTAAATTTAGACAAGCAATTTAAAATATTTAAGAGGATCCAATGGACCATATTTATAATGGAGTTTAGACTGTTCAAGTTGAGTTAATAAAATTTTAATTTTAAAAAGGATAAATGGGAACTAAGACACAGTGGCAGATTATGGAGCCAATCAGGGCTACATAATGAGACCCTATCTCAAAAGAGAAAGGGGGGAAAAAAAGATGGGGTCTGCAGAGAGGGCTCAGTGGTCGGGCAAGGAGTTGCTAAGCAACCTGAGGCCTGAGGTTGAATCCCCTGCTCATACACATGTACTGCTTCATGATAGAATAACAAAATGTGTAATTTGAACCCAAAAGGCATAAGGAACGTGAGAATGTTTAATTGATTAATAAGCTAATGTTTATTTGAAATGTCAGCAATTATTCCCAGACCATTCTTCCGTGTTCTCTAATCCAAACTACACAAACAACTGGCCATGGTGCTAGGAGTCTGTAGTCTCAGTGCTTGGGAGGAGGAGGCACGAAGGTAAACAGCATGAGGCCCGTTTCTCTGTGCAGTAAGTCCTAGGTCACTAAACTATGCAGAAGACCTTGTTTTAAAAATAAAAATAATCAACCTACCTCTCTGCAAAAAAAAAAAAAAAAAGAAAAGAAAAGAAAAGAAAAAGTGAGATCTGCTAATAAACTGAGCAGATATATTTTATAGACCTTTCAAGTCATATAACTTAATAATTGGATACTTGATCGTTTAATTTTATTATGTAATCAATAAAATAGTGATGTGTACTTGTGTTATTCAACCATATATTTATACTTTCTGGGAATATATGGTAATTGTTCTGTGGAAGAAATAATATGTCTGTGTTTAAGAGCTTGTAAAAACTTACTGTGAGAGCTTCACCATCTAAATAAATGATGAAGCTTAAAAAAATGATAATGCAAAAATAGAAAAAAAAAAAAGAAAAGAATCCAAAACCACATGTCATCCTCCCTCCTAGTCCCCTGCGGTCTGTCACATCCTTTAGCATGGAAATGTGCTAGTCACTTCTCAGCCCCAGAAGGGTCCACACTGTGCTCCTCAAGTTCCCGCTTTCCCATCCCACACTCTAAGAAAGAAGATAGTTTGTCCTGTCTGTACTCTCTACCTTGTCCTCCTGGAACCTTTACTCTTTCCCTTCCACTCTGTCCGGCTCTGCCTCAGGAACCCTGAGTTCCCACGCTGCTCTCACCTGGCGAAGAAGGCAGGAGCTGGAGACTGACTCGTTCCCGGGCACGTTTTCCACCACAGGCACCCTGTGCAGCTCATCATCTGACACCATTGCTCATATTCTCCCTCTGAGGTCAGCGCCAGCATGGTGCCTCCCTGTCACAGCAGAGCAGACTCACTCAAAGACTGAGCATTCAGCCACTCAGGGGCAGAGGGGTGGCCCCGGGGAAGGGCAAACAGATATTTACCTCAAATGGCCCCCCCCCATTCCTTCAGATCTTTGCCATCTGACTGATCCTTGGGTCTTTTTGAGACTCCCACCTCAGTCTCCTCTGGCCCCATCTTGCTGGTCTTATCATTCTCAACATTTTTCTCTAGACATTGGGCTCATCAAAAAGCCCATTCTGGTCTAATTTGTATGTAAAAGAGAAGAGTCGAGTGTCCAGTTTTGACATGAGCACAGTAACTGAATAAAACCTACCTCCTGACAGTACATACAAAAATTTGATAAATAAAATAGGACAGTGGCCAGGCATGGGGGCACCACACCTGAAATGTCAGCATGTGGACCATCCTCAGATCTATATCCAGAGTTTGAGGTCAGCCTAGGCTACATAAGGCCCCATCTCAAACAGAAAAGAAAAAAGAAAGGAAGGAAGAAAAGAAAAGTCAACACATCCCCTGTCCCCTAAGGAAGTCCCTGTTCCTCCAGAAGATGTTCGCCAAAATCCTACACAAATGAAGGGTCGGGGAAGGCATCTAGAAGAAATAAGAACTCTTTAGACACAAACTCACACTTCTGCTCAAACTTTCCCAGCCCAGGGAGCCACCAGAAGTGAAGGTGGTGTGGGAAAAGTTAGTCAGACACGTTCCTCTTCCTGTCACAGAATTTAACTCTCCATCTGTGACTTGACGTTACGTGACACAACCCCAGCAACAGCACACAGGCTGTCATAGAAACACACCCACACACCGCGCTATCATCGTCCTGTTCTACAGAGAAAACAGTTGCCTTCTTCAAAAGACAGCATGCAGCCAGATGCATGGCACTCACCTGTCATCTCAGCACTTGGGGGGGAGGGGATTAAAGGACATCTTCTGCTACACAGTCGGATGGAGACCAGCTGAAACTACAGGAGACCCTCTCTAAACAAACAAACAAACAAACAAAACAAGCAACACAAGCGATGGATAACTTGAAATTAGCTGGATGTAGTGTCACATCTATAGTCTGGGTGTTTAGGAGGTGGGGACGGGAAAATCCGATGTTCAAAGTCAGGCTTAGCTACAAAATCAATTTGAGGCCACCCTGGACTGCTGAGACAGTGTTTTAAAATTGATTTAATAAGTAAAATAAGACTAAGGACCCAGGTATGGTAACACAAACCTTTAGTCCCAACACTAGGGAGGCAGAGGCAGGCAGATCTCTGTGAGTTCAAAGCCAGCCTCATCTACAAAGCAAGTTCCAGGACAGCCAGGGCTCTGTTACACAGGGAAACCCTGCCTCAAAAAACAAAACTGAAATAAAAATAGGGGGAAAATTCCACTTACAATAGCATCTATGTAAATACCAAATGACAAAACCTTACCAAGAAACTCAACAAATGAATTGTAAGGCTTTTACGTTGAGAACCACAAAGCAGTACTTAAAGGCATTAGTAAATACTAAATAAATCAGAAGATTTTGTTGTTTGTGGATTGAAAGAGCTGGTCATATTATGGGGGTAATACTGCCAAGTTCCACCTGTGTATCCAAGGCAATGCCTATAAAAATTCCAGCTGCCCCTCTTTGCAGAAATGAAACTGATCCTAAAATTCATATGGAAGTTCAAGACACACAGAATACCCAAAATTATTTTGGAGAAGCCAGAAAGATGACTCAGTGGATAAAAACATTTGCCACCAAGCCTGTGACCTGAGTTTAGTCCCTGGGACCCGCAATGATGGAAGGAGAGTGTCAGCTACGGCAAGTTGTCCTCTGACCTCCACACGTGTGCCATGACACACTCATGCCCATACCCACACGGAAAGTGAACACACAAAGTAATGTAAAAAATGCTGTTTCAGAAAGGAACAAAAGCAGATGACCCATACTTTCCAGTTTTTGTTTTGTTTTAATTTTGAGACAGGTCTCACTATGTAGTATGGGCTGAACTTTAATTTGCAGTAATCCTCCTGCCTCAGGCTCCCTACTGCTGGGATTACACAGGCATGCACCACCACCCCTACCTTATACTTCTTGTCAAAACTTAACTATAAATCTACAGTAATCAAAACTGTGGGACTGACGTAAAGGTGGACACAGCTTAACGGATAAAACTGAGAGGCCAGAAATCAAGCCATAGGCTTCTACAAGACTGTTCAGTGGGGAAAGAATAGTCTCTTCTGACTTGAGGTGCTGAGACAATTGCATATCCACCAGTGAGGGACTGGAGAGTGGCTTCTATCATATTTTTAAACGAACAAACAAACAAGCAAACAAATTAATTAATTAATTAAAAAACCTGCTCGACACAGGGGTCGAGCACTTGCCTAGCCTGTATGAGGCCAGGAGTTCAATCACCAGCACTTAAGTAAAAGATTAACTCAACACAGATCAAAGGACAAAATACAAGAACGAAAACTATAAAACCGTTTGAAGGAAACCTCTGTGGCTTAGAGTAGGCAAAAAGATTCTTAAGCGCATCACCCAAAGCATAAGCAACAAAAGAAAAAAAATAGATGAATTAAAATTTAGGATTTAAAAACTTCACACATCAAAAGATAGCACAGAAGGAGGAAGGGGAGGGGTCAGAAAGAACTGAATGGTAGGAAGTAGCAATTTGGGTGGGATTATTATTATTTACCCTTATTATTAGTGTGGGGGAGGTGTTGGGTGCACGCACACCCGGACACAGGCACATGTGCCTTTGCATGCCACAACATGCATGTGCAGCTCAAGGGACAACTTTTACATTTGTAATTTTTTGTGGGGTTTTTTTTGTTTTTTTGTTTTTGTTTTTTTCAAGACAGGGTTTCTCTGTGTAGCCCTGGCTGTCCTGGTACTCACTCTGTAGACCAGGCTAACCTCAAACTCAAGAGATCTGCCTGCCTCTGCCTCCCAAGTGCTGGGATTAAGGGTGTGTACCACCACCAAACCTAACATTTTGTTTTTGTTGATGTGTATGTGCCCCACACGCATACAGTGCCCACAGAGACCACAAGAGAGCATCAGATCCCTTGGAACAGGAGTTATGGGTGGCTGTAAGCCACTTGGTGTGGGTCCTGAAAACTGAACCGAGGTCCTCTGCAAGATTTGCAAGTACTCTTAACTTCTGAGCCATCTCTCCAGCCCCCAGAGAGATGGCTGTTCTCTCTATTCACCTTGTTAGTATGATCTCTCATTTCTGCTGCTCTGCGTACTCCAGGCAGTTGGCTGTGAGCTTGCAGGCAATTCTCTCTCTCCTACCATCTCCCCATGGTAGGTGAGACTGCAGATGTGCGCATCAGATCAGTGTTCTCACATGGGCTTCAGGGACTGAAATATGCTTAATAGTTTTGTGCTGAGCATTTCACCAGCCCCAGAAGAAGGCACTTCTAAGTTGCATATTCATTAAAGAACTAGTACCTAGACTAATTAAGAAAAAAATACTTCTTACACAGTAGTATAAAGGAAAAACAATCCAATTATTTGGACTGTCTATTAATAAAGTATTAGTCGTAGGCTATTGATAATATTAATTATTAACAAAATGTTAATGACATATTTTATTATTAATAATAATAATAACAGAAATGTTAACAAAAGTAAACCAACAGAAAATTCAATAAACATTTTCAGAAATATATATAAATGGCCAATAAGTACCTAGAAATATGCACATTACTGGTCTCTCAGAAAAGTAAATCAAAATCAAATGGACAGTCTACTTATGTTAACTGGGAAAACGATACCTTTTTTTCTTTTTCCATTGTTGTGTGTGAGTGGTTTGTTTGTGAATGTTTGCTTGTGTGGTGGCACATGTGTGGTTGGATGCAGGTTCACAAGGGTGTACTGCGTGAGGAGGCCTGAATCATGCTAGAAACACACTCAATTATCCTCCTGCCTTGTTTCTTGAGTCAGGGTGACTCAGTCAAACAGAATACATCAGTATACACGTTTGCATGCAGACACACTCAGAAGGCCAAAAAAAAAAAAAAAAAAAAAAAAAAAAAGCCTTGGATCTATTGCACCAGGAGTTAACAGGCAGTAGTAAGCCAGGCATTCTAGGATGCTAGATGCTAGGAACAAGAACACCTCAGGGCTCCTAATGTTTTTTAAGTCTGTGTATTTTTGCTTTTTCTCGAATTTCACAATTTCTTGAATTTTATACAGCACGTAGCCTTTCAGGCTGACTTCTTTCAATTAGCAACACACACTTATGGTTCCTTCCTGAGTTCATTGCTTGTCAGCTCTTTTCTTTTTTTCTGCTGAATGATATTCCAACTGGACAATTCAGAGCTCACCTCCTGGAGGATATCTTGGTTGCTTCCAAGTTCTCAGAATTATGAGTAAGCCTGAAAAGACTTGTGCAGGCAAGTTTTAAGTTCAGACGCAGCTTTCAACTCATTTGAGTAAATACCACACAGTGGGGATGCGGAGCAGAGGTAAGGTGTTGGGAACTGGCAAGCTCCTTCCAGAGAGGAAGCATCAGTTTGCCCTCCAGCAAGCAGTGGCTGGGCGTTCCCTTAGCTCTTGGTGGTCAGCACTCTGGCCTGTGGCCTTTCTGATAGATGTGCTGTGGCAGCTCACTGTTTCAGTCTGTATTTCCCTGACAGTCGATGCTGTGAAGAGTCTTTTCCTTTCCGGTATAATGCTGAGGTCTTTGGTCCACTTTTCGGGCAGGCTGTCTTCTTGTTGTTCTAAGGGACCTCTGTCTATTTTATCTCCTGGCCTTTAGCAAGACACGACTTTTGCCTGTGGTTCACCCTTTCATATTCTTGAGCATCTTTCACAAAACATGAAAGAAACCTGGCTTGCTAATTACTTCTTTGTGTGCCTTCAGTGTCAGACCTAAGCAGTCATGGCTAGGCCAATGTCATCTAGACTTTCTGTGTTGTCCTTTAGGTTTATGTTTGCATTGGGATGTTAATTTTTAGGACACTGTAGGTTTATTTGTTTGTTTTTTGAGAATCAGCCTTGGCAAGTAAGTGCCCAGCTGCTTTAGCAGTTGAAAGACCATTTTCCCCCATCATGTTGCTGCTGCCCCTTTGTTAAATCATGTTTATGCAAGTCTGTTCCCACGTTCTCTGTTCTGTTCCACTGGCTGTTGGTCACTTCTTTCACCACCAGTACGCTGCCATTTTGATGGCTGTAGCTTTCTACAAAGCTTGGGTCCTCTTGGTCTCCAGGTCTCCAACCTGTTCTTTGATACCACATTAGCTCTTGTGCTCATTACTGTCCTCACTGCTCTGATAAAGACATTGAATAAGAAGCAACTGAAAGAAGGAAAGATTTTATTCAGGCAGGGATACTGAATATTCAGTCAAGGGATACTGTCCATCATGATGGGGGCGGGGGCAGGGAGGACATGGTGGCAAGAAGGTGAGAGAGCTGACCACAATGCCTCCAGTCAGGGAGCAGAGTGATGACGCGACTTGGCACACTTTCTCCTCTTTCTGCATTCACATGCAGGGTGAGTCTTCCTACTTTAGTTTCCTGAATCGAGACACCTGAAACAACAGGAGAGGTTCTGGAGCAGGGCCCATCCACTGAAAGCTCCAGTTCGTGAGGATGCAAATTTAGTTGAAAGGAGAGAATCTGAACTAAGAATGAACTGAAGGGGCTCCCTGCTCGAGAACAGCTACCTTTTAGTCAGGCAGACTGCTGGCTGTTTTCACCCACTGGATTCTAAAAGAACTGAGGAGGAGTCTGCAGCTGGTAGCAAGCACAATGAACCATGAGCCAGCGGCTTCCCTTCAACAGGGCCTCCCTTTCCTGCTGGGATCCCAGAGGACACAGAATGCTAGCAAAGCCAGCAGGGTGTCTCATTCCACGCTAGCCTCATTTGCAGCTGTGATCCGGTAGCTGAGGTGGCATTCTGTATGCTGAAACTGACATACATGAAGAACAATATTTACTCCTGTGATAAGAATATAAATTGACCTGTTTTCAAGCGCGTAGAGAACAAATCGAATACCCAACAATAAAACTGCAGCAAAAGATACTGTTCAAAAAGTGTTTACTGCAGAAATAAAAATTGTATTTGATCCTTGTTACAAAAAAGTCATAAATATTATACGCATGGGGATGAGAGATAAACAGTTGAAATGTCTCTCTCTAGAGACATCATGTGAAGCTATTGATTTACCTTTTTATTTCACCTTTCCCACACTTCCTGCTCTGAATGTGTTAATGTCATGATTAGAAAAACAGTCTTTCTTTAAAACACAGCATTGGGGTTGGGGTGTGGCTGGGTTTGGTAGAGTGCTTGCCAAGCATGTCTGAAGCTATGGGTTGGCTCCCCAGCTTGAGAGGCCTACCTGCAATCCCAGTACTCAGGAGGTGGAGACTGAAGGATCACGAGTTCAAATCCATTCTTGGTTACAGGGGAGTCAAGACCAGGTTGGGATACATAAGATTATGCCAAAAACAAGAACAAAATACAAAACAGGATGACACAGCCTACAATTCAATTACGTGCAGTTAGCTATCCCGAGGAAGGAAAGATATGTTGACTAAATACAGAATGAAGGTCTGACCCCACCAAGCATGGCACACATCTACAGCCCCAGCTCTGAGGTAAGCTGAGACTGAGTTTCTACTGATGCCAGCCTGGGCTACACAGACTTGGAGGCCAGCCTGCGCTGTGAAGCCATTCAGCACCTTCTCCCACAGAAAATAATGCCGGAAGAGACGACCATTCACACAGACTTCCAAACCGGCACTGGGTCCCAACGCAGGACTCTTTTGACAGGTGCCCAGAAACTCACGTCTCTCTGCAGAAGGGAGATCTGACGACCTCCCGGGCGCGGCTGAACAGCTCTTCTGCACAAGGTGAGGTGAGAGGAGGAAAGGCGAAGACGAAGGGTTGGCAAGTGTACACATCTGTGGCGCAGATCATCAGCACCTGAGTGCCCCACTTGTCCTGAGCTAAGCCGGTTGTTAGGGCCGCGCAGACGCCCAGACACTCTTCAACGTTCGTCCCCCTCCAGCCACTCAGGCGTCTTCCCGCCAATGCCACCTCCAATCAGAAAGTGCCAGCACTGCAAGCCGAGCCGCATCCAATCACAAGTGGGATGTGGGGCCTGCGCCCGCCCCTGGCGCGCTCGGGACCAATGAGCCACGCGCATCTGCGCAGGCGGCCTGGGCTGTTGAGCGCGCAGGCGAGAGGCGGTTGAGAACCGTGGTGAGGAACGGCTGAGGCAGCGGCTGAGCTGGTCGGCGGAGTGCAGCATGGTGAGAGCAGCCCGGGGCCAGGGGCTCTGGGCCGCTGAGGGTGGACCCCGCGGGAGGGAGACCGCCGACCCCGCAGAGCCCGGGCTGCTGCCAGGGTGAGCAAAGGCAAAGCAGCCCAGGAGGCCACAGTTTGCCCCTGACTGACTCCTCACGGTGCCCCGAGCAAGGAGATGCCCCGGGCCTTAGGTCGTGTGAAGATCCAGGATGGTGGGGAGGAGTTCTGACGAAAGGGGCGAAAGAGTTCGAGGCCAGCCCCAGCCTCCTAGGACTCTGACCTCAGGAAGATGCAACACAAGAGGGTGGCAGCAGGGTTTTCAGAGAGGGAGCTTCTGCTTTGCTTCCTGATATCAGTGCCCTTGACTGAGAGATCAAGAAATGGCGTTGGTTCCACAAGAGTCTAAAAGCTACCAAGCTTTCTGGTCTGACATTCACGGTAGGAAAGTGAAAGGGACTGAGCCCCAAAGAGCCTTTGTTTGGAATTTTAAGACAGTCTCCGAGCCCATGTTGCTCTCCAGCTCACTGTGGGCTGTGTGTGTGGAGGGGGTGCACTTGAACCCCTGGTAGCCCCGCTCCCTGCCTCCCCAGGGTCAGGATCATAGGCCAGCAGCTCTGCCCACCTTCCCAAAGAACTTTTGTGTTTTGTGGCTGCTGTTGTTTTCCATGTTACGTGGTTTATAGGTCGGATAGTTCTTGTTAGAAAGTAAATCTGAGCTGTGTGCTGTGGCAGGCCGTGATCCCAAACACTGGGTGGGCTGAGGCAGGAAAATCGGACTTCGAGATTAGTCTGGGTACATTTGAGGCCAGCATAGGCTATGAGAACTTAAGAAAAAACAAAATAACAAAAATAAATAAACAAATAAAATAAAAATATAAAAACCTGCAGGGGCACAAGTCTGTAAGCAGGTACATCTCTGTGAATTCAAGGCCAGCCTGGTCTATAAAGCGAGTTCAGGATAACCAAGGCTACACAGAGAAACCCTGCCTCCAAAAGCCAAAACAAAAAAGTTTAAAAAAAAATCCTGAGATGGCTCAGTGGTTAAGAGCACTGCCTGCTCTTCTAAAGGACCTGGGTTCAATTCCCAGCACCCACATGGCAGCTCACAACTGTCTGTAACACCCATTCCAAGCGATCTGACACCTTCACACTAATGCACATAAAAATAAATAAATAAATTCCTGAGAACCTATTTAAAAAAAATTTTTTTTTCTCAGTTTGAAATTGTTGTGCATGTGTGTATGTGAGAACTGTGTGTCCATCAGAGCAGTTTCCCAGACAGGCCAGAGGAGGGCATTGAAGGCCCAGGAGCTGCAGTCAGGCAGTTGTGAGCCTGGGAACCAAACTCTGGTCCTGTTAAGAGAGTGCTCTCCTAAGCACCAGACCAACTCTCCAGCCCCAGCAGAGAACTTCTGAAGTACTTGTATTGACTTAAAAGGACACATGGTAACAAATAACATAAAATCTAGGTCTAAAGAGCAGAATTTATCTTTGTTTCTGTGGATCTCATCATCCCTGACATCCTTAAACTCACATTTTGGTCTCATCCTCCTAATTGAGCTGGTCACTGCCATGTACCACCATGCCTGGTTTGATCATTGTTTTTTTCTCATTTAGAAGACATTTTAGTCCCATCATTTGTTCTTTTGACACAATCCTTGATATGCATGGAATTTGGCAGCGTGTTCTAAAATGCTCTCTGTTGCTGTGATTAAACACTGAACAAAACACCTTGGGGGAAGATTTTTCTGGTTTACAGGTTATAGTCTGTCATCAGGAACTCTGGGCTGCAACTGGAGAAAAACATGGAGGAATACTTGCTCAGCCTGCTTTCCTAAATGGCCCAGGCCCTAAAGTGCCTGCTGTGGGTTGGGCCCTCCACATCAGCCATTAATCAAGAAGATGCCCCACAGACACGCTCTCATTCCCTCCTCCCAGGTGGCTCTAGTTTGTGTCAGGTTGACCAAACCTAACCACAATGGTTTTGCATGTGCCTTTTGAAATTAATCTTTGAAACTGATATTGCCTGCAAAGTAAGTAGATTCTTACTTTTTGCCTCAAAAAAAAAAAAAAAATCCATATATGTTTCATTGAAGAATCTTTGTAATGGTTTTTTTTTTTTTTTTTCCTTTTTGGGAGAAGCTTCTGTTGATTTTTGAGACATTATAGAAGAAGCCTTGCTGGGCCTTTAAGAAATGAGATAAGGAACTTTTTTTTTCTTCTTTACATCTGTTTCAATGAATGTGCACTTGGCTGCCAATGGAGGTCAGCAGACAACTTGCAGGAGCTGATTCTCTTTTTCCCCCAAGTAGGTTCCAGAGATCAAAACAGGCCATCAGGTTTGGCAGTAAGTGCCTTTAATCACTGAGCCATGTCTCAAGCCTTATATTTGCTTTTATTAAGAAAGCTGGTGGCTGGGCATAATGGTGTATGTATGCCATTAATCCCAGAACTCTGGGGGCAGAAGCATCTTTGTGAGTTTGAGTCAGCCAGAGTTATATGGTGACAGTCTGTCTAGGAACAAAGGAAAGTAGAGAGTAAGGGTTTGAGCCTTTCCAACATAAAGTACCTCAGAAGGTAGCCATAGTAGCTTTATAGTTAAAGCTCAGCAATGATTCATGAGGCCTGTCTAAAGTATAGAACTATGCTAAGTGAAATTTACCTTTCTGCCTTCTAAACAGCAATTAACACCTATTCTATTGTGAGCACTGGTCAGATAAAACACTATGTTTCATTTTTCATCTGACCAAGCACATCTCACAGCTGATGCTACTAATTCAACCATCTTCTCCTGAAAGATGTCATGTCAGAAAGTTGCATACCACCATTTTCATAATGAAGTCACACATGAGTACTAATAACAAGAACACACATGTACTTTGCATGACATTGCAACAGTGGTCTCTGAAATTATGCTCAAGAACCCAAGATTTATGTACATATTACTATACATAGTTTATATCCACATTTACAGCGAGCCTGGGTCATGTTTGGCCCATGGCCCACAGGAAGGACACCCTGCTGTAGAGTATGTGATATGACATCCTCCTGAAATTTTCGTTTGACCTCTACATATTTGTGGGCATAACTTGTTTAAAATTGAGCACCTGGTTGCTGTGTATAGTTAGGACTTTGCATGAAATATGTATTCCATGTATAATTGATCAGTGAATCAAAAAAAGGCACAACTTACAAAAGTAGGGTTAAAGAACCCATAAATTGTTAATGGCCGATCTCTGTGAGTTCGTGGCCAGCCTGGTCTACATAGGGAGTCCAGGACAACCAAGGCTACAGAGAGAAACCCTGTTGTGAAAAACCAAAAGAAAATAGACACTGAGGCATTACAAAAAATTACATATCTGTCATACAGTTTCAAGTGAATAAGCGTCATGATTTTGCTGTGTTTTCCAGCGTGAGTGTATCTCTATCCACGTGGGCCAGGCAGGTGTCCAGATTGGCAATGCCTGCTGGGAACTGTACTGCCTTGAACATGGTATCCAGCCTGACGGTCAGATGCCAAGTGACAAAACCATTGGCGGCGGCGACGACTCATTCAATACGTTCTTCAGCGAGACTGGCGCTGGCAAGCATGTGCCCAGAGCAGTGTTTGTGGACCTGGAGCCCACTGTGGTCGGTAGGTGCCTGGGCCCTGGCTGGAGGCTTGCCTGGGTAGCAGAAGCCCGCCCAAGTCTCTACAGAATAGACAGGCTGTCCACTGTATGCTTGTGCCTTGGTCAGGTAAGACACTGAAAGGGCGTGTGTGCTGTATGAGTTACCGAAGGCTAGGAGACACGGTTGGCATACATGCACAGTGGAACTGAACGGCCCCTGCCTGAAGGACTCACAGCACATATGGTCTCTCTAGATGAAGTGCGCACAGGAACCTACAGGCAGCTTTTCCACCCAGAGCAGCTGATCACTGGGAAGGAAGATGCGGCCAATAATTATGCCAGAGGTCATTATACCATTGGCAAGGAGATTGTCGACCTGGTCCTGGACCGGATCCGGAAACTGGTAAGGGGATTGCAGAGGAGGCTTCATAGGCTGGCTGTCCTGATGGAGAGAGTCGGTGGTGATGGTAGTGGTCATTGTCCTAGTTAGGGCCACCATGGCTGTGGTAAAACACCATGACCAGTCCTCTCAGGGAGGAGAGCCTTTATTTGTCTTACATTTCCACATCACTGTTCATCATGGCAGGAAGATAGGACAGAAGCTCAGACAAGGCAGGAACCTAGAGGCAGGAGCTGATGCAGAGACCGTGGAGGGGTGCTGCTTACTGGCTTGCTCCCTGTGTCCTGCTCAGCCTGCTTCCTTATAGGACCCAGGACCACAAGCCAGAAATGAAGCCACCCACAATGGGCTTTGCCCTCCACCATCAGTCACTAAGAAAATGCCCTCCTGGCTTCCTGAAGCCTGATCCTATGCAGGCATTTTCTTTAATAAAGGATCCCTCCTCTCAGATGACTTTAGCTTGTGTCAGATTGACAGAAAACTACCAAGCACAGACATTTTGGCAAATCTGTTAGAATCAGGAATCTTTCATGAGTTTACCAAAATACCTCACACACCTGCGCTGCTGAGCTGCATCCATAGGTCTTGCTGTATTCAAAGTGCCCTGTGTATGTTGTAGACAGTCTGAATTTGCATCAGTTTGCAGAAATGGAAGTTGTGGAGGTCAGGGTTGCAGCATGGCAGGCATTGGCTTACGTGCTCTGGTTTTACCACAGGCAGATCTGTGCACGGGGCTGCAGGGCTTCCTCATCTTCCACAGCTTTGGAGGTGGCACAGGATCTGGGTTCGCATCTCTGCTGATGGAGCGGCTCTCGGTGGACTATGGCAAGAAGTCCAAGCTGGAGTTTGCCATCTACCCGGCCCCGCAGGTCTCCACCGCTGTGGTGGAGCCCTACAACTCCATCTTGACCACACACACGACGCTGGAGCATTCCGATTGTGCTTTCATGGTGGATAACGAAGCCATCTATGACATCTGTCGGCGCAACCTGGATATTGAACGGCCCACGTACACCAACCTCAACCGCCTGATCGGGCAGATCGTGTCGTCCATCACGGCCTCGCTGAGGTTTGATGGGGCCCTGAATGTGGACTTAACAGAATTCCAGACCAACCTGGTGCCATACCCTCGCATCCACTTCCCCCTGGCCACCTATGCCCCAGTCATCTCAGCTGAGAAGGCGTACCACGAGCAGCTGTCCGTGGCAGAGATCACCAACGCTTGCTTCGAGCCAGCCAATCAGATGGTCAAGTGCGACCCCCGCCATGGCAAATACATGGCCTGCTGCATGTTGTACAGGGGGGATGTGGTCCCCAAAGATGTCAATGCGGCTATTGCTACCATCAAGACCAAGCGCACCATCCAGTTTGTCGATTGGTGCCCCACTGGATTTAAGGTAGGACTGGGTGCTGTGACAGTCATATCTGCCGGCAAGCAGCAGGCTCTGCCTCGGAGCCATAGCTTTGGCCAAGAATTCCCCTTTCCATGTCAGGCTCCAGAGAAAGCATGTGTAGTAAGTAGTTAAGTTGCTAAGTGACGTAACACTTTTCTAAAAAAGTTCTGTCTGTGTGTTCATGGTGGCACATGCCTCTAATCCCAGCACCAGAGCAAGTTGAAGATCATTCTTGGCCACGTAGTGAATCTGCAGCCAGCCTCGGCTTTAGAAATGTAGAGCCTTTAACTTATTAAAAAGAAATTAGCATACTCTCAAAACCATAGAAATTTGAAAAGCTGAATTCTCTAAAGCCGTTTGTCCTTATAAGCCAAGAGGTGATCTCAGCATATTCAAGGTGTAGGATGCTTTTTATACAGGTGATGTTGGTTGACAGGCCAGCAGAGAGGAGCAAAGGAGACAACTTCCTCTTAAAGTGGGAGTGTGCTTCCTGATCTCCGTCCTTACCTGTTCCCAGCTTCAGTCTGGCTGTGTTCCGAGCTGCTGCAAACAGCCACTTGCTCATCAGGGTGTAAAACATCACCACCATTTTGGCATATTTCTGTGTTTATCATCCTTCCCAGAGCTCACTGCTGCGTGGGTGTTTTCTACACATGAAGATTTCAATCGCATTTCTTTTAACTAAGCATACAGTATGCCTTGGACAGGGTTCTCATTTTTGGCCTTGGTTGTACTAGGTGAATGTAGGACAATTCAGTGTTGTTTCCTGTTTGGCCACTGGTGGTTCAAGGAAGTACTTTAAAATCTTTATACATGTTGCTTGTGTAGGTGAGTGGCCATTCTCCAAAGTGACAGTATGAATGTTTGTAGTTTGAGCAGGGTCCACAGTTCCCTGCTGAAGTTACCATTTCTAAGGTCACTGTACAAGTCACTGTTTTCTCCTTCTCTGTCAGGTGGGCATTAACTACCAGCCCCCCACCGTGGTCCCTGGGGGAGACCTGGCCAAGGTGCAGCGGGCCGTGTGCATGCTGAGCAACACCACTGCCATTGCAGAGGCTTGGGCCCGCCTGGACCACAAATTTGACCTCATGTACGCCAAGCGTGCCTTTGTGCACTGGTACGTGGGAGAAGGCATGGAGGAAGGGGAGTTCTCAGAGGCCAGGGAAGACCTGGCAGCCCTGGAGAAGGATTATGAAGAGGTGGGCGTGGATTCCGTGGAGGCAGAGGCAGAAGAAGGGGAGGAGTACTGAGTGCGCGGGTCTGGCTGGCAGCCGTCCGTTTATGTCTTCCCCACCCCTGAAACTAAAGGATATATTTACTTATTAAAATTTCTGTATTGAGGTAGTGCCTGCCGTGTGTGCTGTACTTTCTAACAATTCCTTTCCAGATGCCTGCCTTTCCCATTAAGTTTCTCTGAGGAAAAGATTCCGGTTACCAGTTTTTCCCTAAGAAATGATAAGCACGTCTGTATGTTCAGTTTTAAGTTCTAACTAAGGACATTAGGAAAAACTGCTTTATTTTAAAAGGATTTGAAGGACACAAAAATTGTCTTCTGCCCTGTCTTCGGCAGCTGGGGAGGGTTACCCTGGGCCTCAGTTGTGAGTCCTGGGGCTGTAGAAGCTCCATGTCTGACACTTGATTCCACTGATATCATTGGCTTTCTTCTGTTGTCACATTGCTGCTGGATACACACCACCTACCCTCACAGTGCCCGTACTGTCCTTCAGTGGCCCCCATCAAGCCTTTGTTCCTGTTATAGCATTAAGTGTTGAGCACTGGCCTTAGCAGTTTCCTTTATGCAAGAACAAAGGGTTTTCTTGGTGTCAACCCCTTTTTGGTCAAAGGCTTCCCAGGACCATATCTCAGCGTAGAAGGTTCTCGGACCACACCACATACACCTACATGCAGTTGCTCCATCCTAGTCAACTAGTGGCGATGCTTAGGTGCACAAATGAGCCCCGTATGTTAAGGCATGAATCTTCCAGAATGACTGGGGCCATCTGCAGGTGAACATGAAACTTCTGGGGGGGGGTGGGAGGGTCCTGGTAGTACAGCCAGAATAGGTAGACAGGTAGTCTTGCTGGCCAGCTTGCTTCTGGGATGCCCTGTCTCTACCTCTGAGGCTGAAATTACAGGCAAGCCACAATGTACATCTGGTATTGACGTCAGTGCCAGGGCTCTAACTCATGTCCTCACCCTGCAAGGCAAGCACTTTAACCACTGAACCATCTCCCCCAGCCACAGCTATACATTCTGAGTGACATAAGTTAACATGGAAAAAAAAAAATGGAGCTTTCATGCACTGCTAGTTAGGATGTAAACTGATGCAGCTGCAGTGGAAAACACAGCTGCTATATCTGAGCTACTTAATAACACCTGTAGAGAAATTTTAACCCAGCAACATGGCTGTTCTGGCAAGAGATCACATCCAAAGACCTATGTGATCTGGCTGGAATACAGACATACCCTTAGTTCACACCTTTAATCCTTAACAGTGAAGGTAAGGTTAGTTTTTAGGAGGAGACGGCCATGTTGGAAAGTGATGCCTAGTTGAGGGTCATACAAATTGGTGAATCAGAGAGATTTGACAGAATGAGTCACAAGAACAGGACAGAAAAGAGGGGCTACGTAAGAGCAGCACAGGGACAGTTTTACAGAGGCAGGTTGCAGAGAAGACAAAAAAGCCAGAGAGTAAGAAGGAGCCAGAATATTAAAGTCTATTGCCAGAATTAGTTTGAGGCCAGGCAGAGCAATTCAATCAGAAGCGAAGAGAAGCCAGTTTGAATCAATCAGCTTGGAGAGGAGTTTGGGCCAGAAAACAGCTGAATTGAACCAGCCAGGGAGAGTTTCAGAAAGCTAGAAAGGCTTGGTAACAGCTCTTATCTCCTCATCTGAGGAAATAACACATACAAACACTTGCTTGGCAGGATGTGAAATCACCCATGAAGCAAATCTTTAAATATGTTTCTGAATGGGTTTCTAGACTGGTTAAACTGAAGTAGGAAGACCAATCCTTAAGGTGGGTGATGCCATGCCATGGTCTTGGGTACCAGAACAAGAAGGAAAGAGCATGTGGAACACGCTTTCAACTCTCTCATGTCCCCTTACGTGGTGGACTGTACCCTCTTGAACTGTGAGCCAAAAGTAACTTCGTCTCCTACATTCATAAAGTATAATCAGTATCAAGAAGTGGGCCACTGCTGTGAAAAAACCTCACTCCTGGTTCTTTGTAAGCCTTGAAACAAGTTTGCCAGAAGAACGTTCATGAAAGAGTTTGAAGCTTTAAGCTACAGAAACTCTAGAATATTATACAGGGACTTTAATGTGCCATCTGGATAGGAGTTCAGGAGACAAGAATACCAAAAGAAGTCCAGACAATGGAGGCCCAGTTCGTGAGGTTCCAGAGAGAAGCAAGGACTTTATCAGAAGCTGAGATGGAATCCAATAATTTAGCATTTCCCACAGAATCTTCCTGTAATCTGCCCATGACTTGAGAATGTGAGTAAGGCCTAATCCTTTTGAGAAAATTTCAAAACAACAGGATGACATTCAGACTGTGTTATGGTTACTGCTTAGTGCCCTTATCCAGTGAGGGAGAGAAGGAGGAAGAGTGAGCCGGTTGAGGGGGCAGTAAGTAGAGAAGAAAGATACAAAGATGGGCCATTCTGTGGAGGAAAGAAGGTAGTTTCGGATTGCAGACAAGGTGGGTGCCAAGAAAATAGCTGTAATTAAAGAGACTAGCACCGTTAAGGGGAAACCTTGAACAGCCAGGTGGAGTTGGTGCATGCTTTTAATCCCAGCACCCAGGAGGCAGGGGCAGGTAGATTTCTGAGTTTGAGGACAGCTTGGTCTACCGAGTGAGTTTCGGGGCAGCCAGAGCTACACAGAAACCATGTCCCAAAAAAAAAAAACAAACCAAAAAACAGAGGAAAAAAATGCCACCTATTGAAGGTTCCACCTTGTGAAGATCCGTTTGAATAGTGAAGGCCTAAATTAAGAATGCAGCTAAAGGAGTTTCCTGTTGAAAACTAACCCACCAGAGAAATGTTTCTCCAGGGTTGGCACGCAGAAGCTGATTCAACAGTGGTCCAGTGAGGCCGGGCTACACCTTGAGCTGGCAATAGAACGTGGCAGTGCCGCCCACGTGGTCCTGTTCGGCAGTAATGGAGCCTGTCAGGGTGTAGAGGCTTGTACCAACGTTCCTGAGAGCCTCGAAGGACAAACAGTATGTGTCAAGAGTTGGAGAGGCCATCAGGGCCTCCTGAGGTTGTGAAGGGGAAGCCACACCTGCAGCTGAGACCCCGGGACACTGAGTATGCCAGCACAGTGAGACGCCTGCTGATGAAAGAGCTTTGAGGGTCAAGGCCTGAGCTCTGAGAGCCTTAACAGTCTGGACCCGGTCACCTGCTCAGTGGGCCAGTTGTATTGAAAAGGAGAAATACAGATTTATTCAGTGTGGCCACTGGGAAGAACAGAGAGGTCCAGGGACTCCCCAAGTCCCATCTTTGCAGTCCTGAGAGGAATGCAGCTTTCTTTCTTTTAAATTGTGTCTGTATCGAACACGTGCACACGTGTACATGGCACACACACATGCACACTTATGCCACAGAATGCATCAAGCCAGAGGACGTCTTGCAGGAGTTGGTTTTCTACCACATGGATTCCCCAGTCTCCATCTCAAACTGTCAGCCTTGGTAGAGAGCATCTTTACCCACTGAGCAATCTGGCCAGCCCTGTATTTATTTATTTATTTATTTATTTTAGGTTAATGAGGAGCAGTAAGTGCTCTTAACTGCCGAGCCAATCTCCCCAGTCCTAAAGATACATAAATGAACCTTGACCTCGTTTTCTAAGTAGTTGGAGTCTTGAAAAGAAGAGCAGAAAGTATAAGCAATTATTATCTTAGCAAAACATGGAAACTTGATCATTTAAAATGTACACACACTTTCCCCTCGGGGTCCTGGCATGCAGTGGTTGTGATAAACTTGGCAAAGCTCCCTTGTCTGAGACGCAGCTCTTCTGGTGGCCAGGGAGCTTGAACTTGGCTCTGCAAGGAGCCTCAACCACACAGTGCTTACTGTGCAGCACTGTACATGCAGCCTGTTACCTCTACGAGTTGCCCGAAGGGATCCTGGGGAACGTTCTGGCAGTCACTCAGTTTCCTGACCTCAGTGCCATCTCCAGTGTAGGCTCCAGACAGGTGTGTCATCATGCCCATCGAACCGAGCCCTGGCATAGGGAACAGGTGGTTGAGGCTCCATGCAGAGCCAAGTCCAAGCCCCCTGGCCAGCAGAAGAGCTGTGTCTCAGACAAGTGTGCTTTACCAATTTTAATGCAGAGTTTGAAGGTGTGGTTGCCGAGAATCTTAGTTATCCCAGGAGCAGAGTTCATTTGAATGCTGACAAAATAGACGGACATCTCATACAGACAAAGCAGAGAAATCATTCCAAACTGTGCCTACATACAGAGTCCAGAGTCTTCTAAATGTTTGTCTTAAGCTCGCCTGGCAAGAAGTGTTTTAGAACATCTCTGAGCAGTCTGGGTCAATTCAGCCACCTTTGAGTGTGAGCTAGAGGCAGCCCCTCCCGCCCCACGAGGCTCTGGCGGGTCTGTCCACCTTTCTGCCACACTTCCTTTTTTCTGTCTCTTTCAGCTAAGCTACTTAGCTGCCAGAGGCTAAGTAGCTTCTCCTGGTACTCTAGGCTCCCTTGCTCTTTTTCTAAAGCTCCCTCCCTGCCACGAGGCCATGCAGCCACTTGTCTGCCACATGACTGTGTCTGTGTGTCTGCCACGTGGCTAACCTCCATGCCACTTTTAACTCACACAGCATGACTCTGTTTCCTATCTCCCTCCTCTAGGCCATTGCCAAGAGCTCAACTCTGCTTGTCAACTGTCTTTGAGCTTAAAAAAATAAATAAATAAATAAATAAATAAATAAATAAATAAATAAATAAGGTAAGATATTAGTCATCCATCTTGTAGAAGCTGTAACAAGATTTTTCTCAGCCTCAGTTTTCAGAATTAGCAGCTGCGAGGGTCAGACTCTGCCACAACCTTCCCACCTGGGTGATGGTGAACCAGCCAGTCACACCATTCCGAGCTGAAGCGGCCTCACAGTTACCACCCGCATAGGACAAAAGTTCCGTGAGCATCTCACCCCGGGCATGCTTGCTCGCCTGGTTTGTGTCATTCCACACCTTTTGCAAAAGTAAAAAATTGCCTTGCCAAGTTACTCTGGTTTATTCATGTGTCGCTAACTCTTTCCCCACAGTCAACAGAGTTCGGCCTGACTCAGGTAACGTCCCAGCTAACCAGTTTTGGAGTTTTGGGTTTTGGTTCTTCTTTTTCTTTTTTCAGTCCCAAATGTTACAGTTGACTATTAAATGTCTGTATTTTAGTTAACCTCCCCACCACCACCACCAAAGGAACAGTGAAAAAAAAAAAAAAGACACAGAAGCATAGCTCTTCTATGTTAGAATTCAGAGCAGACTCGGCTCAGGCCACACCCATGTGTCTCCTATACAAGCCACAGGCTGTCAGGGGCGGCCTGCGACACGCCACAGATGGCGGGCACACATTAACTAACTGGGTTGCCTCTCTCCTTTCTCCACATCCCCAAAGTCGGGTATTCCATTCTCAAATTCGAATCTCTTCCTCCATTTGACCTGGCTGCCCAGGAATCAGAGAGCCCATAAACAGGTGTGTGTCATATATGATGCACCAGCCTCATGCCATGGAACCTCCTCCCACCCTAAGAAAACCAAAAGATGCTGTTATTCTCCCACCTGGCCGGAGTTCTCAGAGCCCGCTCCCCCACAGAGTCTATCACTGGGGCTTGAATTCACCTTAGAACCCTTTCCAGGTTGCCCCCTGTGGCATTCATCTACTAACCTCTTATCCAAAAGGTAATCTGTCTCAGTTTCCCCTTGAACACCAAATCCAAGACTTTTCACTGAATGTATCAATATAAGCCCAAATCATTCCTAAACGTTTGCATTCATGAATGGATACACATACTCTCATTTCAAATTAAGTATGCCAAGGATTTTAGTGTTTTGAATAAGTTTAAAGATATTTCAAGAGGCTAGAGAGATGGCTTGCTTAATACCCTTTCAGAAGACCCAAGTTCTGTGCCCAGCATCTACACAGGGCATCACAAAACCACCTCTATCTTCAGCTCCAGGGGATCCAGTGCCCCCTTCTGAACTCCATAAGCACCCACATACACACATACATATGAATAAAAATGATTCTTTTTAAAAACTCAAAACTGAAGTAACCAGAGCTTTGCAACTCAGTTGTTTATTAGAAATTCTAAGAGGAAGTTAATCTTTGCCCCCATGCAAATTAATAACTACCCTAAGTCTATCAGAGGTAAGTCACTAGAATTCTCCCTAGGGAACATCACGATAGTTTCCAATGGTTACACAAATCATAATAGATACCACAATACCCTTGCTTCTCTGTCTCAAATGGTTCCACAGAACCCAAGGGCTCAACAGAGGAGCACCCCAAAAGACCAACACGTTCCAGCCTTCCCTGTAATAGGTGCTGGGATAAGTTCCTGAGGACCCCTGGGAATTGAACACAGGACGTTTGAAAGAACAACCAGCGCTCTTAACCTCTTGGCTATCTCTCCAGCCCTCTCCTGAGGACTCCTAATTTGCTCAAAAGCGCTGCCGAGTTAACAAGGCCTGCCATTCAGAGTACAGTAGCCCGAAGATCTCAGCAAGACCTCAGCTACACAGGGCTCCCAAAGACAAAGCCAGCCACCAGGAAGCAATTGCTGAAATGATACAAACAAACAAATCCAAACAGCTCAAAGGGGACCCAAACTACAAGAAGAGAAACACCCGAGGGGCACCCACTAGGGAGAAACTTACCAAAGGTCAGACTTTCTCAGAGCCCGAAACAAAGTCCAGTTCTCTGCTTTACCAGATAGAGAGGAAAGAAACGGATAATGGATGAGGTAGAAAAGTTAGAAAAAATCCCAGAAACAAAATCGTTTTGGAAGCTATGTAGGACTAGTTAATGTTTCTGCTCCATCGTCTGGGGTCAAGTGGCTAATGCCCAGAATGTTTGTTTTGATTTTTGGTTTTTGTTTTGTTTTTTGGGTTTTTTTTGTTTTGTTTTGTTTTGTTTTTGTTTTTGTTCTCCTCCTGGCCATGGCCTATCAGAACCTGAGCCCTGGAAGCCCTAACATATTAGGCTTGGCCACCTGTCCTCCATAGGCCAGTTAAACAGGCAAGTAATAGTGAAAAGTGGAAAAGGAGGCTGACTGGGTGAGGCCACATTAGGAAGAAGAGCAGAGAGTTCCAGGGACACCCAAGCCCTGGTGTGAGGTTTACATTTAAGCAGAGAAGTTCCTGCTCAAGATGTTGTCCCATCCGTCACTGACAAATCATTGTCCCAACCCTGCAAGATGGTCTAACAAATGTGTCAGAACTGTGTGAGATCTCTTTCCCAGAAACACATTCCTCCTCTGCCGGGCACCAGCCTTCAGACTCGTGAGATTCCTGGGAAATTCCAATTTCTTAGGGAGCCATTATTTACATACAGCGGCAAAAACGCCTGTCTATGAGGAAGGTCACACAGACGTGAGGCGGGGCTGGTCAAGAGGGAGGCTATCTGTGCTACAAGCAGCACTGGGGGAAGAGGTGTGGCTACCAAGCTGCTGGGAGCCTCATGGACCCTTGATGCCAACCACAGAGAGGCAGGAGTTGGTGTCCGCCCCCATGCTCCTCCGTGCAGAGCTTTGGTCTGATCCTTCCTCGCTATGTCCCCATTCCTCCCTTTGAAAGTGGAATAGTCACTATGTGCCATCGGATATACTGGAAGCCTGTGGCTTGTTTTTTATTTTATAGAAGAAATGTTGGACTTTTGGAAACTGTTGGCGCTCTTCTGAACTATGGGGACATTTAGTGATGGATTGAATTCACCTTATAAAATGGCTTTGTGATTATGGAGACAAAAGATGGAAGGTTGTGGCTTTAAAGTCTGGGTGTCATTTTGTCAAGGGGTGGACTTGTAATGGTCAACAAGACTTTTGAACTTTTCCCTGAGGAGAAAAGTCTCTTGAGCATGTCCTCGAGGGAGTTTTTAGATTGGATTAACTGAGGTGCTGTGGTGGTTTGAATAAGAAATATCCCCCCCCCCCCCCCCCCCCCCCCGTGGCCTCAGGTCTCCAGTTGAAGGTGCTGTTTGAGGAGGGTTAGGAGGAAATACGTCAAGGTTGGGGGCGGGGCAGGTTTTGAGGTTTAAAAGCTGCTCCCAGTTCTCCCTGTCCCTCTCCCACCTCCTGCAGCACAGGTCACTCTGACATGATGAGCTGATCCCCTGAAACTGTAAGCCCTCCCTCCCCTAAATTGCTTTTGTTAAGTATTTGATCCCGGCAATGAAAAAAAGTGACCCTCACACACCTATGACCCCGCAATCCCATTAGTTAGATCCAGGAGAGTTAAAAACGCGCTCACACAATAACTTGTGCGTGAAAGACCCTTCATAGCATTACGGTTTCCCTTTTTAAACTGTTTGGCTTGGCAATAAAGGGATTGAACACGGGACCCTACGTATGCCAGATGCCATGGCTGGTGTTTGTCAACTTGACGCAAACCCAGACAAAGGTGGGAAGAAGGAACCCCGTGAAGACTTGCCTCCGCAGACTGGCCTGTGCGCATGTCTGGAGCATTTTCTTACCTGCGAACTGACGGAGAAGGGCCCAGCCCACTGTGGGAGCTGCCCCGCCTGGGCTGCACAAGAAGGTAGCTGAGCAAGACCTGGGAAGCAAGCCAGGAGGCAGCATTTCCCCGGGTCTTTGTGTTTGCCTCAAGCTCAGGTCTTATTCCTGCCTTGAGTTCCTCACTTGGCTTCGCTTTCATGCCCCACACTGCTTTCTATCACAGCAACAGAAAACAATCCAGGACAGGAAACAGGCCCTCTACCACTGTATCCTTGAACCGTTAACTGAGCAATGTAAGGCCCTAGGCCCTGTCCCAATACCACACACACAAACATACACACACTCACTTACACAATCTCATACATACACTCACTTTCACGCATTACATTTAATCTCAATAAGAAAGAACACACCAAAGAGCCCTTCCATCTGAGCTGGGAGTTGGTACAGTCTTCAGGAAGTTATCAAGTGCTCAAGCCCTAGTCCCAACTGTCACCTGACAAGCCAGGTAAGGAACACACCAGCCAGGCAGGGCTGAAGCCTCACGTGGTTACTGAGAGAGAAAAAGGAAAAGTCCATGGTCCAACAGAGGCTTGTGTCCAACCCAGAGCAGAGGGCATCCACGTGACTGACAGGGACCCTGCTCCCTGCAGCAAGAGGACGGGACCCAGGGCTGGGCCTCCAAAGACTTACGGTGACCCAGGGATAGGAAGACATCGGTCACAACAGCGGGGCCACAGACAGCCCCTCCTGTCATAGGAGACCGGCCACCAAAACCTGACCGCACGTTCCTCCGGTTAAAAGCCAGGAAGCACTTTTAACACGCCAAGCAGAGAGAGCGAGAGCTGTCACTGTGCCGAAGGTAGGAAAGAGCACTGGCACAGCCGCTTTGGGAGGCAACTTACCAGAGCCTGTTCAGGAGAGGTGCTCGGCCTGAGACTCGGCAGGACCTGTGGCCAGTTCAGCTTTCACTGCAGACACACTCCTGAGTGTACAGGAAACTCGGTGTCTCTATGGAACACACCGTGTGCGGCCGTGAAAGGTCGGGAGAAGCCTCAGCGTTCGTGAATTTGCGACCCCTCAGATGCCTCTGTACAGTGTTGGTAAGGCGGCACTCACGTGTAACCCAACACTTGGGAAGTGGAGGTACGAGGATCAGGGGTTCAAAGCTAGGTTCAAAGCACGTTTGAAGCCAGTCAGTCTACAAGAGACCATATCTCAAAACAAGGGGAGGGGGCTCTGTACAGATGTCCACTAACAGAACCAACAGCTCCGGGTATAGCGTGAGATGAGCTACAGCACATATAATTGGACTTAAAAGGCGAATTATTATTCATGAACATTATTCATGGTAATACAAGTGTGCTGGGGCCCTTGGGAATTCCACCTGGCAGCCAAAGACACTAGACCAATAAAGGGAAAAGCCTGTTTGGGGTGTTTTGTTTGTTTGTTTTGAGACAGGGTTTCTCGGTGTGGCTCTAGCTGTCCTGGAATTACTCTATAGAGCAGATCTGCCCGCCTCTGCCTCCTGAGTGCTGGGGTTAAAGGTGTAGCCACCACCACTCAGCTTGTTTTAGTTTTCTTTATCTGAGAAATAAGACTTTAAAAAGCAAACCATGAACATGTGTGGGGGTGGGCCTGGGGAGATGGCTCAGCTGTTAAGACACCGGCTGCTCTCCCACAGAAACCAGGTTCAGTTCCCAGCACAACCATCCATACCTCCAGTTCCAGGGGATCTGACGCATCCTCTCCTGGCCTCCAAGGGCACCAGGCATGCACGTGACCAGGCGTGCCCGTGGTGCACTGTTGTTGATTTTTAATATTTACTATTGATTTATCTTTTAGTTAAACAGTGGTTATTCCTAAACCAGCTGTATACCCAAATCCCCACACAGAGACTAGGATGTATTTAATTAACCTAGAGCACAATGCTGGGCAATAGTTACTCCATCCTAAACCTCCAAGCCTGCATAGTTTCCTCCCATCCAGATTTCCCACATTATACTTGCTTTTAGTCATATCTTAGGTCCGGCTCATCTCTCCTCATGATTCCAAGTTCTCTCCTGCCAATCTCTCCTCTCTGACCCTCCCACTCGGTTCCTTCACCTCCCCTCCAGACCAGGATGTCCCACCCTATTCTCTCCATTGCACAGCATTGGCTGGATGCTTAATTGACAATATAGAGAACAAATGGTGGCATGTTTACACAAACTTGAGACAGGTGATGCTTAAAATAAGCATCACAATGCAATGTCTGGATAGAGAAATCAGCATCTGAATGAACAAGAGTAAATTGTATACATTCCACAAGAAGATTATACCAACTGTGCACAGACATACAGACAAAATACATATACAATAGTAAAATAATTTCTTTAAAGACAAAGAGTGTGTATCTGTCAATCATACACTGTTTCATTTCCAGAGAGAAGTTTTTAACTAGTGGAAAGACCTGAGTAGGATTTCTTCTTCAGCCTATATTTCTGGCTCTGTGTTCAGAGACTAATAACAGCTTTATTTGATGTTTCCCTCAGAAAACAGAGGTGACTGTCATGCCTCAAATAAGACAGGAAAAGTCAGTGAGGCAGGATGACACACCCTTATAATCTGAACACTTGGAAGACAGAGGCAGGAAGAGTTCAAAGTCAGAATTGGTTATACAGCAAGTTGAGGCCAGCCTGAGCTACATGAGACCCTGTCTCAAAGAACCAAAACACAGACTGATGAATGGCTCAGCAGAAAAAGCACTTACTGCCAAGCTTGACAACCTGAGTTCAATCCTTTATTTTTAGCAAAGAATATCCCTAAGATTAATTTTTTGGAGACAAGTTACCATGTGACCCAGGCTGGCCTTGAACTTGCCTTATAGCCAACAATGACTTTGAATTATGCATCCTCCTGCCTATGCCTCACGAGTGCTGGGATTATAGGAATGTGTTCCCGGGCCTGGCTTGCTACAATAATCTCTAAAGACGCACATGAGTATTTATTTGCCTAGTGAAGTTCTGGAAGAATACTCCTGAATCAGTGCTCTCATCTTGGAAGCAGACAGAGAACCAGCCCTGAGAAAGGAGACAGGCCAAAAGGGAATGAGAGCCAAGCTCCAGCACACACCCATAATCCCAGCATAAGAGAAATGCAGGCACAATGAGTGGAACTACCCTGTCTGCATACTAAGTTTGAAGTGTTTAAGTTAGCCTGGGTGACTCCATTTTGAAATGAGGAGCCATCTTGACCGGGAGCTGAACTCAGGTACCTGGAAATATCACAGAATATGCAGTTGGCAGAAAACAAAGTTAACTCTCCTAGCAACAGCCTCCAGGAAATATCACAGAATAAATACTTGATAGAAAATAGAGACAATCTCCCTGGCAATAATCAATGAGAATCTGTTGGGAAAATTCTCCCCAACGTTCCAGATGTAGCTTAGAAGAATGGCAATTGTGATTATGTAGAAGGTCACCTCACCCCTATGGCTTTTACCCAATCCTGTAACATCAAGGCATGAACCCCCCTGCTTGCTGTCATGGAAACCCCCTGCTTGCAGTTTTTCCCTTTAAAAACCCTGCTCACTCAGGGCTCGGGGTCGTACTTCTCTACTGCTGCATCAGTGAGACTTGGGTCCCGAGTTCGATTGCTCTCACAATGAAGCTCTCTTGCATGGAGTCCTCTCCTGGTGGTCTCTAAGGGTCCCGTGATCCTGGCATAAAAAGTTCAGGCTGGGCTACATAAGAGCCAAACTCAGGGGGCTGGAGAGCTGGCTCAGAGGTTAAAAGCACTGTCTGCTCCTCCAGAGGTCCTGAGTTCAATTCCTAGCAACCACATGGTGGTTCACAACCATCTATTGTGAGATACATATTATATATTATGTATATAATACATAATAAATAAATAAATCTTTAAAAAAAATTAAGAGCCCAATTCGTAGAAAGAAAAGAAAGAGAGAGAGAGAGAAAGAAAGAAAAAGGGGGGAGGAACTATTATCCACAAATTTTGATCTTTTTTTCTTCACTTAAAAATCTTAAAATGTAATTTACAGTTTTGTTGTATCATGAGCTCTGTTACAGATGTCTGTATGATATGAATGTCCACGGTGAGACAGTCTCTGGTTAGGCAGCACCAGCTCTGGTCATGTCCATTATCTCTCACCGTTCTGACCCCTCACCAGCCTTACCATTGATGTGTGCACTCAGATAACAGGGTTTTGCATCACATTTGGGAGCTCACGCCTATGAAATACATCTCACTCACTTTTCAAGGTTTTTTTTTTTTTTTTTTTTCCTTTTTTCTTTTCTTTAAGTTTTCAAGAATTATCTCTTAGGGGCTGGAAAGATGGCCCAGCAGTTTAGAGCATTTGTGGCTCTTGCAGAGGATGAGAGTTAGACTCCCAGCACCCACGTGGCAGCTCACAACCATCCACAACCCCTGTTCCAGGGGAGAGACACTCTCTTCTGACGTGCAAGCACACACCGGGCATGCGTGTGGTGCACAAACATAGATGCAGGCAAAACATTCAAACGAATAAAATATTCTAAAGGATGTCTTGGGCCAGCTAAGGGCTTTCTGAGGCTCAGGTTGTAGGGTGCCCTGATAGGCTGATTGTGGCCACGAAAGCGGGGTGAAAACTAGAACCAATCGTGGAAGAGGTAGTCAAATCAGATAAAGAGGGGAGACCCTTTGGGGTGTCTTTCTGCATTGTGAGGCATAAAGAGAGCAACACGCGGGACCCAAATGCTGCATGTGGGAGGCGTGTTCGGCCCAGCAAGCCGCCTCTGTGGCCTCCGTATGCCACCAGTTCAGCCCTGACTGCCGTTCCTTCAACCCCATCTCAGAGGACTTGCAGTCTCAAGTACCAGTGGAGGGGAAGAAGACATGAGTATCTATTGAGCACCTAAACATGGTGTCTTATTTTAGGTTTTATGGCTGTGAAGAGACACTATGACCGAGGCAACTTTTATCAAGGCAAACATTTGATTAGGTCTGGCTTACATTTTCAGAGGTTTAGTCCATTATCATGGTGGAAAGCATGGCAGTGTGCAAGCAGACATGGTGCTGGAGAAGGAGCTGAGCGTTCTACGTCTTGATCCGCAGGCAGTGGCTGGAGACTGTGTGCCACACTGGGCATGGCTTGAGTATAGCTCAGGTAATACGTTGCTCCCTGGAATGCACTCAGTTTTTGTTTGTTTGTGTTTGTTGTTTGGGGGGGGGTTGTTATTTTGTTTTTGTTTTCTGAGACAGGGTTTCTCTGTGTAGCCCTCGCTTTCCTTCAACTCCCTCTGTAGACCAAATCTGCCTGTCTGCTTCCCACCTGCTGGGATTAAAGGCATGTGCCACCTCCTCCTGGCTGGTGCTATGCTTGATACTCAGCACTGCACAAACTGGGTGTGATGGTGCATGGCCATCATCCTATCTAAAAAAAAAAAAAACAAACCTAAAATCAGAAAGAAATGTCAGACACAGACAGCATCCATGGGCAGTTGCCAGCAAGCACCAACCAGGACTTCATTAACCCAGAGTCTGGGAGAGAAAACCTTGGGAGCCACCAGACAGGAAACTAGAAAATATGTCCTCCTACATGAAAGTAGAAACCTAAACAAAAAGAACAAGAACCCTACTCAACACAAGTTCAGTCAGAAGTTCAGTATAGCCATTTGTCTGCCTCCATCTGAGTAGAAAGAAATAAAAGTTCTTCAGAGGCCCCCAAAAACAGCACATGCCATTGCCACTGCTCGTGGTGTTCACCACAAGTAGATGTTAAGACCCTATTACTGAAATCATAACGCACTGTGGGTGTTATGTCCCTAGAGAAGTAGTTCTGGGTTATATTAAAAAAAAAAAAAAAAAAAAAAGGCAGGCTGATCTCTGCTTCAGTTCCTGCCCCCCAAGTTCTGTAAGCCAGAAGTCTAAAGAAGTCTAAACTAGGCCTCAGGCTATGGATGTAGCTTGATGGTACATCACTTGCCGAGCACAGGGGAGACCCTGACTTCAGTCCCCAGGACAACAGGACAAGATGGGGATCTTTTGGTTTGCTCCAGTCAGGGTCGCTAGGCAGACAGCAGTGACCCTGCTGGTTCTTCTTTCTGGACATCCTGAGCCTCACAGCCTTCATCTTTCAGCTTCCAAGTCAGTAATTTTGGGCTGGGTGTTCAATCCCAGCACTCAGGGGGCAGGAGGGGCAGACAGATCTCTGGATTTGAGGCCAGTCTGGGCTACAGAGTGAGTTCCATGACAGCCAAGGCTACACAAAGAAACTTTGTCAAAAGAAAAGAAAGAAAAAAAAGGAAGAAAGGCAAAAGGAAACCCTTGTGGTGACACTGGGTCCGCCTGATGAAGCAAGACAAGCATTCCATCAGGGATAAGTGATTAGCAACTTTGACTCAACGGTGACTTTAAGTAACATCCCCCATCTAACATATTCAGTTCTGTGGGTGTAAACAACACCAAGAGGTGAGGTCCCCCTGAAGCCCAAGCTTCAGCCTATTCTTTCTTCCAATTTTTGGGGGGACCATTTTTGCAGTAGTTTCTGTAGCCAGGGGATATCTTCATTCCTGACAAGGCACAGGGGGAAGGGAAGCATATATAAGCATAAAATAAACCTTTTGAAGTTATCTAAGAAAAGTATTTTCAAAAACCTATTTCCAATAAGAGATCTGTATCTAAAACAACATGATGAAAAGGCCTTAGAAACATTGCTCCAGAGAAGAAACACAAATATCAGTAAGCATCTGAAAAGCCAAGGAGAGGAAAAATTAGATTGTTATTGTTCAGTGGGTATGGCGTTTTGATATATCTTGTGTGTATGTGAGAGGGGAAGAGAGAAAAGAAGGGAAAAAGGGAGGGAGGAAGGGATGGAGAGAGAGGTCTCACTATTTCGGTCAGAATGATCTAAAACTCCTGGACTCGAATCTCCTGAGGACCTAGAAGTGTAGAGAGATCATGTCTAGCTTCAGAGCTCCAAATTTATATGATGAGAAGAATACAGAGATGAAAGGTGGTGTGTTTGTTTCCATGGTTGTGGCAATACTTCAGAAGGCGACTTCAGAGGAGAAAGGACTTGTTTCTGGTTCACAGTCGCAGAGATGCCAACCGTGACTGACTGGTGCCATTGCTTCTAAGCCTGCGGTGAAGCAATACTTTATGACAAAAAGGTGAGGCGGAGTAAAACTACTCACTTCACGGCAGCTAGAAAGTAGACAGAGAGGGACAGAGAGAGAAAGGAAGGGCCTGAGGACAAGAAACAACCTTCAAAGGCTTGATCCTAGTGAACCCTCTTCCTGCTTAGCCATGAACTCATCAAAGGACTAAGTCCACAGATGAAACTAGCTAGCCTCCCAATACGCTGCTGCTCTGGCCAGGACCTTCAATACATGAGCCTTTTGGGATTCGCTTCAGATAGAAAGCATAACATCAGGGTTGCTCCTGGAGAGCCAGGCAGGCCCTGTCGCTGTTCCAACCCCTGTGGAGGAGTAAGTAGAAGAGGAAGCCTCAGGGGAGTACACATTTCATGGTCTGATCAAGATGTTAAGTTCTCTGCGCACTCAAAGCCCCCTTTTAGCAACTTTTTCTCTGAAGTTCCTCAACGCCGGGGTCACATCCATTCCTATAGGTCTAGCTATCCACTGCTCAACCCCTCACATCTGTCTGAAGATTTCTGGTTAACAGTGAAGATCCGAGAGCCTGGGAATGAGGGAGATAATTCCTCTAGTCCTAACACTGTCGTGGGCTGTGATGGCCACGTGCCTAGGGTGCTTTCCGTTGAGCAACTCTAAATCATAACGCGCTGTGGCTCCTGGCTTGAGTGGACCCTTGAAGTGCCGTAGAGGGGGGCTGGGGAAAGGAAGGAGGGTGGAAAAATTGAAGAGACAGGAAACTGAAGCATGAGAGACAGAGAGCAGATCTAACATCCCCAGGTGTGACCACAGGGCTGTGACATTTCACCAGCAGTGTGGAAACAACTGTGAAGCCCCCAAATGAGATAAGTCAGCAGGGGAAGCGTGGGGGACTTCAAAGGCCCATGCACCTCCAGGGCAGACTCCGACATCCTCAAGTCAGAATTCCCAGAGAGTAGTCAACAGACTTGACATAGGAGCCACCTTTAATGCCACGTGCCCAAGGCCACAAGAGGAGATGGTTCAGGTGCCCAAAGACACTGGTGACCAGGCCAGCCAGAATCAGGAAGGAAGAATAAATGAGATCAAGTCAAAGAGAAGGGTTGGCAAGAGTCTCTACCGACAGTGGGTCATATCTGTGTCACAGGCTGGCCTTAAGAGGAAAGGAAATCAGGCTGGAGTGGCGGCTTAGTCAGGAAAGCACAAGGACCTGAGTTTGACCTCCAAATCCCATGTTCTTTGGTTTGGTTTGGTTTGGTTTGGTTTGGTTTGGTTTGGTTTGGTTTGGTTTGATTTGGTTTGGTTTGGTTTTCAAAGGCATACGGTTGCGTGTATTCCTCTCCGTGCTGGAGGAGTGGAAACAGGAGGATCCCAGGGTTTGCAGGTCAGCCAGCCTCCTCCACTAGGCAAGTGACAGGGCAGTGGGAAATACTACCTTAAAATAATAATTACTAGTAATAATAATAATAACAAATAGATGCACCTAAGCAATAAAACCACGGCTGTCCTCTGAGCTCCACACACAAGCTTACATACGTGCATACACGTACACACGAGTCCCTGCACACACATGCGAACACACACAAGGATTAATGGGAATCACAGGCGATTTTGCAGCACAGAAAGGAAGACAGGAGACAAGGGCCAACTCTTGGCCTTTAACTATAAGCAATGCTGGAAGAGCTTTTGTGGTCAGAAAAGCAAACCCCAGTTATGCCAGGCTGGTTGCCATGACTCCTCCCCTGGGCACATGCAGTAGCTTTTGCATGGCCACCTCCGTACTGGCTCTACACGCCGGGGACCTCGCTGTGTGTGTGTTACGTCTGAGGCTGGCAATGTAGCCTAGATGAACGTCTCCGGTTCAGTCCTCAGCACCACATGAACCTGGCATGGCAACATACCCTTGTAACACCAGCAGCAATAGTGGCATGGCGGCACACCCCTGTAACAGCTGCAGCCCTCAGGAGACAGAGCAGAAAGACCAGAGTTCGAAGTCATCCTCAGCTACAAAGCAAATCTGAAGCTACCTTGAGACAGACAAGACTGTCTCCCAAAGCTGTCAGGTTTAGCCGTGTTACCTCACCTCTACTAGGGTGTTTTTTGGGGTGCTACTTCTATGCAGAAGCTGAAAATGTCACGACTCTAAAACTAGTCTGACCCTCTGAACTTCAGAGACGATCTGCAATCTGGCCCTTTTTCTTCTTTACACTGGTCATCTCTGGAAAGAATGAGAGAGGAGACACACCAAGGAGAGATGAGGGCATCTACCGGCCAGCCCTGTGACCAGGACAGGCAGCGTGTGCAGATAGACTAGACACTGGCTTCCTTAGCGAGAGTGGTGCCCAAGGAGGGCATGTGTCTGTGAAGAGCAGCAGGGCTGGGCTTGCCCCTTCATAGTCTCTCTAGGGTGCGGAAAAGAGAAGGGGGTGGAGGCTGCTGTGAGAGAGAGAGAAACAAAACAGCTGCAACTGCCGTCAAAGGTTCCACCCAAGTGGAAGCTGCTGCCCAGAGCACAGAGGAACCTATAGTGGCTCCCACGACCAGCTGGGGCTCAGAAAAGACCTCCCCGGGCAGGAGCCATGGCGTGGCCACCTCCCTACTGGCTGTGCATGCTGGGGACCTTGGTGAGGCTCTCAGCTGCCCCAGCCTCCAAGAGCTGTCCAGACAGACACTACCGGACTCGGGGTGGACTGTGTTGCCAGATGTGTGAACCAGGTAAGAGTGGGCCTCAGCAGGGCTGGGCGATTGCTGTCTGAGATGAAGGGAGGTGTGCGGGGTGAGGCTGCGCTCAAGCAAAGCGAGGCAGCTGCAGAGCCCGGGGTTTGACGCGGGACCCTCTGCTCACAGGTACATTCTTTGTGAAGGACTGTAGCCAGGACAGAACAGCGGCTCAGTGTGATCCCTGTATCCCGGGCATCTCCTTCTCCCCAGGCTACCACACCCGGCCACACTGCGAGAGCTGCAGACACTGTAACTCTGGTGAGAGGGGCAGAGGGTGCAGAAGGATGGCACCGAGAAAGATCTGCGGCCGCAAGGCCGGTGGGGCTGGCTGTGGGGAAGAGTCGGGGTCCGAGAGCTTCAGCTGCTCCAAGGCTTCCACGAAGCGGGGCCAGTGTTGACGCACTGCATGCCTTGGGCAGAGCGCGTGGGGAGAGGTCTAGGGTTTCATGGGAGATGCGCAGAATCTAAAGGATCCACCGGTGAGGAGGGATCCGTAAATAGGATTGAGACAATAAAGGGAGCGATGGGGCCCGGCGCAATGACACACGTCCATCAAAAGCCAACTAAAAGGCGGGCTGAGGCAGGAGGATTGCTTGATCACAGGAGTTCAAGGCCCACCTGAGCAACACAGCAAGACCCTGTCTCAAAGAAAAAGGGGTGGGGACAACAAGATGGCTTCGTCGGTGGAGGTACCTGGCATCACCACGCCTGGCGACCGGAGTTCATTCTCTGGGCCACATGGTAGAAGGAAAGAGTGAACGTGCAAGTTGTCCTCTGAGGTCCTGAGTACACAGAAACAATGAAAAATTGTTATTTTTATAAAATTTGGGGGGGTGGTGGCAAGGTAATTCCAGAAACCCAGGTTTCAGAAGAGCATCTTCCAGCGAATGAACCGCCTGTGTGCCCAGGGCACATCTGCAGGTCGGCTGCTCAGAATTTGGAGCTGGGGATAACGTCAGAAGCCAGAGCCTCGCAGCCTTTCTGCACAAAAGCCTTTCTGGGGGAAAAAAACAAATAGATCTGTCCTTTCTCCTAATTTATAAACTTCTGCTTTTTGCAAACGGAGAGGTAGGATATCCGCAGCTTTCTTTTCAAGCTTGGCGGTCATTTCCCCACCTCTGCTAGGGATTCAGGAGGCCTGTGTTATCTGGCACTAGAATAGGACACTTTAAAGAGGCCCCTTTGAAATAATGTTTGTCAGCAAGATACTGTTTTGTATATAGAAAAAAAAAAAAAAAAAACAAAAAAACCTCTTTACCTGCTGTTGAAAAAAAAAAAATTGTAGGAGCCGGGCACTGTGGCACACACCTGTGATCCTAGCACTCGGGGAGGCAGAGGCAGGCAGATCTGTGAGTTCAAAGCCAGCCTGGTCTACAGAGTGAGTTCCAGGACAGCTGGGATACACAGAGAGACCCCCATCTCAAACGATAGCAACAAAAGTTTTTCCACTATCAAAGAGATCCATCTCCCACCTCAGTGGTCTGGGCTTCGTCCTCAGCACAGCATTAAGAGATATTAGTCATGGGCTCACATCCGTGGCTCATGTGCTGAAACTGGGGAGATGCAAAGATTAACGTGCAAGCATGAAACATCCCACGCTTTTTATACACCAAGATGAACAACATCGTAATGAAAGCAACACAGGCTCTAGTGTGTCTGTTTCTTTGAGACAAGTTTTTTTGTTTTTGTGTTTTTTTTGTTTTTTTTTTCTATGCAGCCCTGGCTGTCCTGGAGCACTAGGTAAGCCAAAGTAGCCTCTTCATAGAGATTCATCTGTCTTCTAAATCCTGGGATTAAAGGCAGGTTCCACCACATTCAGCAAAGCAACATAAATATTCCTGACGCAACTTAGAAGTAAGATTCTCTCTTCCTGGCAGCAGCCTCCACATGGCTGGGAATTTCTTAACTGAAGCCTCCTGCCTCACTCTGTAGCCCTGTCAAAAGGCCTTCTGCTCAAACCCAGTCTGCCCTCGACCCCTTCACGAAGCGCCAGGTTGGATCCTTCACCTTTGCCTGTGGACTCAGCCTAATCCCAAAGTATCATGACAGGCCTCGAGCAGAGGAAAACCGTTACAGTTGATGCAAGTCTTTGCCATGCGCTGTTCCTACGTCCCTGTTCTGCCCGCAGGGCTCCTGGAGCTACCTGAATTCCCAAGAGCATTGTCCCCCATCCAGATGTTGCCTTCCAGGGAGTCACCTCCCTACTCAACCCCAACAACCTGTAAGCCCAGCCCAGCACCCCTGGTACAACTACTGGGAGCTCCCAGCATTGGTTCCTATACTAGATCAAACTTTCTATCTTCCATGTAAAGGGTGCCTACAATCAGTAAAACACACTAGGAATCATAAGCATACTATTCCTAATGGTTAAAAACTGGTGGCTCCTCGGATGTCCACTGGCTGTAGAATGGATGGATACATGCATGGTGGTATATCCATACAGTGGAATATTACATAGCCATGAGAAAGGGTGGCCTGCAGTTAGAGCCAACAAAATAGCTAAAATTCACAAAGCAATTAAAGGGAAATTTGAGTTAAGTAAAAAGTTAAGCTGGTTAAGTGAAAGAGGCCAGACAGAAATAAGATCATGCTGCGTGATTCCACTCACACAGCACAGATGTTGTTTTATGATGGCAGAAGTAGGAGTGATAACCACTTTGTGAGAGCTTAGTTACCAAAAGAGGACAAAAGAGTTAGTTAGCTATGTACTGCTTTTGTGTTTTGGTTTGAGTTTTTTTTTTTTTTTTTTTTTTTTGAGACAGGGTTTCTTGGTGTAGCCTTGGCTGTCCTGAACTCTCTTTGTAGACCAGGTTGGCCTCGAACTCGCAGCGATCCTCCTGCCTCTACCTTCCTGAGTGCTGGAATTACGGGTATGTGCCACTGTGCCCAGCTTATGTACTGTTTCTTAATATGTTGCTGTACTTTTGTTTTTTGAGACAGAAGATCACTATGTATGTAGCCCAGGCTATCCTGGAACCCACACACAGCTGGACCCAAACTCATAGAGATCCTCCTGGCTCTACTTCCCAAGTGCTGAGATTGAAGGTGTGGGCCATCATACCTGGCATTTAAAAAAAAAAACAAAAACTTTTAAAGTATATTTATTTGTTTGTTTGGGGGGTGGGAAGTGCTTGCCAGCCACAGTGCGTGGGTTAAAGTCAGAGGGCAACTTGCAGGGCTCATTTCTCTTCTTTCCAACATGTGGGTCCCAAGGACTGAACTCGGGCTCCTGGGTTCAGCATCAGGTACCTTTAGCTGCTAAGCCATCGCTCCGCCTCTCATGCTGAATCTCAAGCTTTGTTTGTATGATGGGCACATCTCTATAGAGTATTTGATATGCCAATAAAAAGCTTCAAAGTAGCAATGAGTAGGAAAGAAAATCATACAATCTTCTACTTTCAGTTTCTGTGCCTGTGAACTTCCTGTCGACCATTCTTCTTCAAAAACAATAATAGCAAGGTAGCAGGTGCCAGTGGGGGGTGGGGAGGTAAGGTGATAGGAATGAAAAACACTCCTATCCTTTGAAACGGTGTCAGGTGAAGGTCAGGGGCAAGCAGGCACCTCGGCTCTCTCAAGACCTGTTGTACCCTGTTTCTCCTGTCTCCGAAGGCCTTCTCACTCAAAACTGCACAGTCACAGCCAATGCCAAGTGCACCTGCTCCAAGGGCTGGAATTGCCGGGACCAGGAGTGTACAGACTGTGATCCAGCAGGCCTCACGCTGACCAGACAGCCATCTGAGGCCTCCAACCCACACCCGCCACCCACCCACTCATCTTCTGCCACACGTATGTACTGCTCCTGGGCAGGCAGCCAGCCTGCCCAGCATGGTCCACTCTGCACTTAAGCCCCAGCTAGGTTCTGGGTCAGCTTGTCTCTCTCTCTCTCACTCCTGGGGATCACAGGCTTACAGCCCGGTGCATCATGGGAAGTTCCCTGCTGTGATTCATTCTGTCTGTTCCTCCCAGAGATGCCAGAGGAGGCCGGGACCAGCTGGCCTCTACACAGTGCAGCTGACTTCAGGCAGCTCCCTGACTCAACTGTCCATACCCACTTGCCATGTGAGTGTGCTTCTTCATCCCTACCCCATGGAGAAAGCACTGAGGAAAGAGGCCAAGAGGACAGCCTTTGGGAAACCCCTGAGCATGGGCTGAGGGATGGGGCTGTAGAGCTGGGGAGAAAAGTTCCCAGCACCCACTGGAAAAGATGCTGGCTATGGACTCTGCATGCACAGACACCCATTCACTACTCACAAAAGAAGGAAAGACAGAGGCAGACAGAGCAGGAGGCAGAGGGAAGCAGAAGCTAGTTAGAGATTAGGAGAGAGGGAACCGGTCCAAACGATGATGACAGTGACAGCGAAAGGACAGGCTGGGCTGAGGGAGTCCAGGGCCAGCCCCTCCTCCAAAGCCTCAGGGTATCTTTGCTTCTGCAGCCCGAAGACCTCTGTGCAGCTCAGACTGTATCCGGGTCTTTATGACCTTCTCCAGCATGTTTCTGGTCTTAATTCTGGGTGGAATCTTGTTCTTCCATCAAAGAAGAAATCATGGACCAAGTAAGAGACAGGCCTCCCCTCCTGCCCCAGCCCACCATCTCAGCTCTGCTACCCACCCCTAAAGCACCCCCCGAACTTCACCCACCTACTCTCACTCTCCATATCCTTCCCACAGCCTCCCCAGCCCCTGCCCCTCCACCCTGCTTTTCTCCTCTCTCCTCACTTTCACCTCTCTTATCCCCACTGCTGACCAAGACTTGGCTGATTCTTTCCACAGACGAAGACAGCCGGGCAGAGCCTGAAGAGCTCTGTCCTTACCGCTGCCCCAGGGAGGAGGAAGGCAGTGCTGTCCCCATTCAGGAAGACTACCGGAAACCGGAGCCTGCTTCCTACCCTTGAACCCTTGAGTGGAACGGTGGGGTGCCATCCAGGGAGATCTGGGTGGTGGTCCGCTCCCCTGCCATCATCATCAGAGCCCTTCTCTGTGTGCATGCGACAAACTGCCCTTCTGAGGCTGCTATTGACAAGAACAGAATCCCCGGTGTGTGGTTCAGCAAGTTCGGAGAGGCTCAGGCTCTAGCTGTAAAACACACTATAAATGAGCAAAACTACCACCAAAGGGCTCAAGATGGCTCAGCAGTGAGTGCAGCACCTGTTGTACTTCCAGAGGACGAGGGTTCGAGTCCCAGCACTGTCAGATGGATCAAAACCACCTGTAACTCCAGTTTCAGGGGATCTGACACCTTTGACCTCCTCTGGCACCCATAGACACATGACATACACTCACCCAGACACACATACATATGATTTAAAAAAAAAAAAAAATATATATATATATATATATATATATATATATATATATTTTTTTTTTTTTTTTTTTTAATTTAATGGGCCACCAGCAGGAGCCTTGGTGCCAGGACTGACCTTCCACAAGAGACATTATCTAATGACACACAGACTTCCTGGCTTTGGTTTTGTCTTCTCCGTAAGTTGTGACACTGCTGTGAGCAAAGCAGAGACTTTCTCCCAGTTTACCCTAAAACTGTAAATAAATTCATTTTTCTAGTTCTATATGCACTGTCCTTGTCTCTCAGTGTAGGTAAGCATCGGAAACCATAGGCAGGCCATATGGCCCAGGGACTCCAGCGACATTGGGGCTGTGAAAGCTCCACCTGTTATTTCCCTTCCTACAAACTTAGAGGAAAAACAGAAACAAGAGGAGGAAGAGGAAGAAGGGTTAACGGAGGCTGGGAAGAAGGTCAGCTTCAAATACGAGCAACCCACATAAGGAAAAAGAAGTAGTCTGGAAGAAGGGTCTAGACTCCTGGGGATCTATGTTCTGGCTCCATCCCCTCTCCAGCTTTCTCACGGTTAAGGCTGGCAGCAAAACCAGGTGGTGAGAGCAGGTTTTGAAATCACCTGGGATTTCTTGGGTGCAGGGCGTATGAAAGGGAGCAGGGTTCCGGCTGCTGCTGCTATTGGCCTCAGGGCGACAAAGGCGGTTGAAGTGAAAGTGAAAGAGAAGCAGGCAAGAGAACAGAGACCACAGGCGGTTAGTTAGGCAAGTGAGGGGTGCTCAGAGAACCCTCTCTAGCCGGGGAGCTGCAGAGAAGGCAGCCGGCACGGAAGGGCCTGCGAGCAGCCTCCATGGGCTCGGAGCCCGGCTGGTGTCTGCTGCTCTGTTTGGCTCTCTCTGGGGCAGCCGGGATTGGTGAGTGCGGAGATCTGGCTGGGGGGTGGGGAAGCAGGAAGGGAGGGGCGCTGAGCTAAGGGAGCTCCAGGGAGCCGGCTACCCGGAACAGCAGCAGCTTCCTCTTGGTTTCTAAGCCCCGCAGATGAGCATTTAACAACATGAGGAACCCAATTTGGAGAGGGGTACAGAACCCACCACACACACACACAAAAAAAAAAAAAGTAGAGAGAGGCTTCCTCTGTGGAAGCAGCTGTGAGAGGACACGGCCCTGTGAGCTGAAGCAGAGGAAGGGGCTCCCCAGGCTAAGAAATCACTTGGGAGGTGACTCCTAGTAGGGGAGGCTAGAGGCCACAGCAATGACAGAAAGCAGAGGACCCGGGGCAGGTTGGGAAATGAGAAACCGGCTGTCAGCATTCCTGGGAACAGCAAGTGCCCCTGCTCCTCTCCGCCATGGCAAATTTTTGTTCCTTTGGTTTGGGTTTTGGTTTTTAAACTGGGAGTTCCCTCCAAGAGCGTTCCTTGCACCCCACGTTTAGAATGTAGAAATATATGAAAGCATAAATCATCTGGCTCTGAGCAGGGCAGATCTAGAACGAACAATGATTCACTTGGGTAGCAGGTGCCTCCCCGAAGCTGGGTTTATAGAGGATGTAAAGACACCAAGAAAGCGGACCCAAAGGGCAACATGACCTGGTGATGGGCCCACGGTTGGGGGAGGGGTGGGGAGCGAGCGTGCTCACCCCACTTTCCCTGCAGAGCCCCCCACAGCAGAAAGACGGCAGGCCACGGACATAGTCTTAGAGTGCCTCTTGGTGGCAGAGGACAGGCACCAAGGGGCTTTTGCCAGCAGTGGGGACAGGGAGAAGGCCTTGCTGGTGCTGAAGCAGGTGCCAGTGCTGGAAGATGGCTCCCTGGAGGGCATCACAGATTTCCAAGGGAGCACGGCAGCCAAGGATGGTTCCCCCGTCGTCTTCGAGGCCTCAGGTAAAAGCTGTCCGTCCTGGGCTTCCTCGTGGGGACAGCCCTGTTCCCAGCCCCACCTACCCACACCCGCTTCCCATCTGCCGGTCCATCCAACATCACTCCCATGTGCCTCTCCTCTCCCCAGTGGACTTGGTACAGATTCCCCAGGCAGAGGCTTTGCTCCATGCGGACTGCAGCGGGAGGTTGGTGACCTGTGAGATCTCCCAGTACTTCCTCCAGGCCAGACAAGAGGCCAGTTCTGAGAGAACAGTTTGGTTCATCAGCAACATTCAGGTATCTAGAGGCGGACCCAGTGTCTCCATGGTGATGAAGACTCGAACAGATGCTGAAACTGGAGCTGTCTGGCATCCTACTCTGAACCTACCCCTGAGCCCCGAGGGTACGGTGAGGACTGAAGGTGAGAAAATAAAAAAGCAGTGGCACAAGAATGGTTTTTTTTTGTTTTTTTTTTTTTAAGTTTTATTACATTTAGTGGTGTGTACATGCCACAGCACACAGGTGCAGGAGTTGGGTCTCTCCTTCTACCATGTGGGTTCCAGGAACTGAACTAGTCTGCTAGGCTTGGCAGCGAGTACCTTTACCCACTCGTTAGCCCCAAGGTTCCTCTGCTTTGTTTTTTTGTGGCGAGAGATCGGACGGAAGGAAGAAAACCAAATCTGTGATCTAACTTATAGGTCCTCCTGGGGTACCCCACAGACCTTCATCTTTTCTTTCTAAAATAGTCCGAGTCAAGAAGAGGGGATGCTGGGAGATCCTTACGTGAGGGTCAAAGCATAACCACCATCAGGTGTTTTCTCCAAAATGGAGAGGCTTTTTCTCTCCCTGGGCTGTCGTGGGAGAGCAATGCGAGGTTACTCTGTCTAGGCAAGTTGTCACTGCTCTTTTATCTCCGCAAGCACCTGTTTCCACCCAGGGAAAAGCAAGGCTGGTCTGACGCTTCGAGGCAGTTACAGCAGGGCACTGGGAGACAGAATTTGTTTGGTGCCTCTTCCTAGTGAACCCCAGTCTTTGTCCTCCAGCACCTACCACCTCCCTACCAGGTTAAAAAAAAAAAAAAGAGAGAGAGAGAACATGATGATAGGTATCTGGAGAGTCCAGCTCAATATCCTGTCTCCAAAGTGGAGAAAATTGAGTCAACAGAAGACGAAGATGAAGGGGTTTCTCTCCTATCCCTAGAAACATTCACCTTCAGCATTTGTCCTGTACTGAGGACTGAACCTAAAGCCTTGTGCTAAACAACTGTTCCGCCACTGAGCTCCAGCTACAACTCCCTTCTCAGTTTTTACTGTTAAACAGGGGTCTCACCAAAATGTCCAGGCAGGCCTTGAACTTGTAATCCTGTTATGCCTCCCCGAGTAGCTGACAGTACAGGCCTGCAGTACCCACTGGCTCAAAGGCCCTTTCTAAGTATACCTCGACACTAGAAGAGACATCCAGCATTTACGACAGGCCTTGTGTGGCTTTAGTGATTCTCCCTTTCTGAGATTATTTAGACCTACAAAAGGGAAGCAGCATACACCCACACAGCCTTGACCTACTTCACCAACCGTCATACTTCCCCTCTACTAAAACAGACACATATTCTCCCTGCGAAATGACTAGGCCACAGGTACCACAACACCTCACCCCCAAATGTTCCTACGTACAGTCATCGCTCATAGCTGAAAGTCAAGGCCATTCCCTTCGCAATCACCAGTGACCTCAGAAGCATATCAGGGTTGGGGGCGCTTCACTCATAGTAGCAAGGGGGTCCTGTGCACATAGAACTTAGGAGTACTTTATTCATGGAGAGAAGAACAGTAAAACTGGGTGTGTTTGAACACACCCGCAGTCCTAACACTGGAGAGACTGAAACAGGAGGATCACGAGTTCTGACTCTCACGTATGCCGTGCTGCCCTTGCACCTTGCAGAGCGCCATTTGTTTGTGGCTCCATTGGACAGGAAATGAACCAATCAATCAGTACAAGCTGTCTGTCCCCAGTTTGGAGGCCAGGGGACCTCAAGGAGGAAACAGTCCATAGTCACCTTTTTCTTCTCTCTGCAGTGGAGTTCCAGGTGACATCGGAGACCCAAACCCTGAGTCATCTGGTGGGGTCCTCTGTCTCTCTGCACTGCAGTTTCTCCATGGCACCAGACCTGGACCTCATTGGCGTGGAGTGGCGGCTGCAGCATAGAGGCAGTGGCCAGCTTGTATACAGCTGGAAGACAGGGCAGGTGCAGGAAAAGCGCAAGGGTGCCTCGCTGGACCCTGAACAGCTACACACGGCGGGGGATGCCTCCCTCACCTTACCCAACCTCACTCTGAAGGATGAGGGGAACTACATCTGCCAGATCGCGACCTCTCTGTACCAAGCTCAACAGATCGTCCCTCTTAACGTCTTAGGTAAAGTCAGGCCTCAGTTATTCTGGGGACAAGGCGGGGGGAGGGGGCGGGTATGTGCCTGTGGGAGTGTTTTCCAGACTAGAATCCAAACCCAGAGGGACTTTTTCCTGAGAGAAAGTGCACTCTCACAACCTAAACGCCACCCTCATCCTGGAGGCACTGGTGGCACCAGATTATCTGAACACCAAGATAATTCCCCCCAAAGAAATAAATAGCCCAGAATCTTACAGCCCTGGCTGGCCATCTGTAATTTCAGCCCCCTGGGCCACTTCCTGAGGGGACGCTGCAGGTGTCTAGGCAGGGAAGCAAACCACGAGGAGATGAGAATGAAAACTCAGTTCAGATTGACTTTGTCAACCTGGGTCAGACCTGGGGAATATGATATTAGGCGGTTTATTCCCAACAAATTTAAACACAATATAATTGGGGGGAAAAGTTTCCTGATGTAATGCAATCTCCCGTAATTATATCAAAACTCGGGGTACGTGTCATTTCTTCTAAGAAATGGGCCACCTGTACCAGCTTTAGGGCCTAGGGAAGGCTCTGGGCTGGTCTCAGTCGTACAGAGAGTATAGAGATCATTCGGGCTATGAGCCACCTCTGGCCCTGCATGTGGGAGCTTGGGGAGCCCCTGGCTGTAAGGGTCATTTAGATTACTAGCCACCTACAGTCCTGGTTGTAGATGCTTGATGTGGCCTGGCCCAACAGATCACAAAATCACCAGGCTGTTAATCACCTCCAATTCCCAGCTTTCTGGATGGAAGAACAGGTTTGCCATCTTTCCTATTAGAAAGACAATCCTGCAGGCCTAACATTCTTGGTTTCTCTGGTGATCTGAAGACATTCTAGACCTTCAAGCTATGCTCCCAAAACTTCCTGAGGGGCAGCAGGCAGCCAAGGACAGCGAGAAGCAGCAGTCCTGATCGAAATAAGCAATCACTGGCTGCAGAGGTGATAGGGAGCAGACCAAGGGCAGAGCGTGTGGCTCAGTGGTATAGCACTTGCTAGTCCTTGGAAGGTCCTAGGTTGAATTCCCAGCTCCATTAAGAAAAAAAAAAAAAAAAAAAAGCGTGCTGTCTCGTCATTGACTTCAAAGTTCCAGAAAAAAGTGTATCCTTTTAGAATCTGAGTCCAAGTAGCGCCCTCTCCCTAACCCCTTCAAACACTGAGAAGCTTCCCTCTCTGCAACCTTCCTTCCCTCTCAAAATGTGTCATTCGCCGCCGTAATCCTATTCCTCACGCTTTCTGCAGCTCCCCCCAAAGTTCAGCTGAACTTGGCAAACAAGGATCTCATCTGCAGCATTGCTGGCTACTATCCTCTGGATGTGGTGGTGACATGGATTCGAGAGGAGCTGGGTGGAATTCCAGCCCAAGTCCCCGGTGCCTCCTTCTCCAACCTCAGGCAAAGCATGGTGGGAACCTACAGCGTCACTTCCACCGTGACGGCCGAGCCAGGCTCCTCGGGTGCCACTTACATCTGCCAAGTTACCCATATCTCCCTGGAGGAGCCCCTTACAGTCAGCATGAGCGTTTCTCCACACACAGGTACTCGGAGTGTCCTTTCTCTTCCTCCGTACTCAGGCCTGGACTCCTCAACTTCCATGTCATCTTTGGCTTTGTGCTGATGCCCATGCAATCTTGACTTTATCGTCCCCAGAACAGATACTTGAGCCCAGTTAGGTAGTTCAGCAGGAAGCGATCCCTTTAGACAGGAAGCACAGCCCACATGAAAATCAAATTGTCCAACCTACAGAGAACTTATGGCCATAGCTAAGGGTATGTGAGACAAAGGGCAGGAGGCAATGATATTTCAAGGTGATCACACTTGCACACCGACATGACCAAGCTCTGAATAGTTTACGTTTCAGTGGTTTGCCTGGTATAAGTGCACTGTGTGCATACAATGCTCATGGATGCCAAAAAGCGGGCCTCAGATCCCCTGGAACTGGAGTGGCAGATGGCTACGAGCCACCCTGGGGGTGTAGGGAATGAAACCAGGTCTTCTGCAAGACTCTTAACTACTCAGGCAACTCTCCACCCCCAACATACTCAGCCTTTAAGGATGCTCTCACACATTCCACCTCCTATTTATTTTTGGAAATAGGTCTTACTGTTACTCAGGCTGGCCTCAAACACCTCTGCCAAGCAATTCTCCTACTCAGCCTCCCCAAGAGCTAGGACTGCCGACACCATCTCCATACCCAGCACTCATCTTCTGGTATTTGCACACTGAGCAAAGGTTCTCTACCAATAAACAGTAAAAGAGGAAATATAAAGGAAAGCCCTTACAAGTTTACACCCTATAATCTCAGTGGGCCACACACTAGAACTTCATCCCAAAGGCCACGGAATGTTTGAGTTTTAAGCAGGGGAGGATATGCACCTCAAAATGAAAAGATCCAAGAGCCCAGGATATTATCTGGTTGCTCACTAGACTATGAGCTTCTGCAAAACTGAGTTTTGTTTTGGCTCACATCATTCCCCCGCTATTTGCTGTCCGTCATTAGGACAACCGCGATCTCTTTTGTAAAACATTTCCGAATGTCCTGAGGTGGGGTGGGGTATAGCGGCATGTGTCTATCATCACAGCACTAGAAGGCTGCAGGATTCTAAGTTCAAAGCCAGCTTGGATGTCAGTGAGACCCTGTCTTGGAACAACAAAACCCTGATGTGAGAAGAGGCAGAACAGCAGTGCACAATCTGACAGCCTAGAGCAAATGCAGGTGTTGCTGTGCGCATGGGAATGGGTCCTCCAGTGAGGATTCACAAGCATCTACCCCAGAGCTCGCTTCCGAAAGAGAGGAAGGCAAGGGCTCAGCACATGGTTTTCTGTTCATTCTCAGCCACAGAGCAGAGAGGAGCCTTTGGAGTCATCTTGGCCAGCACTCTCTTCGTTTTGGGGCTGTTGTTTCTGGGACTTCGGATACAAGGTGAGTTTGTGGATAAATCCACTACTAAGTACCTACCCACCCAAACCAGGGATGAAGCCCAAAGTGCCAAGTTCCAGATGTTTCTACTGTACCCCCAACATCTGCTTGTGGAATGACCCCATCTGAAACCAATCTTGTCTGCTTTCTCTCAACTTCTTCGTCAAGGTCTACCAAGACTATGAGGCACTCTGGGTAAAAAGGAGAGCACTCGTGCTGCAGCTACTGGAATAACCTTATGCTGAGGTGTGGGACTGAGAAAGGCCTGAAGGAGGCACCACATGTGGGAGTGAGGTACTGGCCCTGGTCTGTACTGGTCTCTGCCTTCCTTCACCGTTGAGAAGAGAACCCTGGGCCGATGAAAAGGGAGGTGACAAGAGAGGGCAGTTATCTGAGTGGAGGCTGACACCAAAGGATATATTTGACATGAGAAACCAAAGAAGGGGCAAGTAAGGAGAGAGGGGGAAAGAGTGTAGGGGTTGGCCACCACTCACAAACTCTAACATTGTAAAATAAAAACACGTTGGGTCTACAGCCTTTCTACTTTCTTTTCTTTCTCCCTGTTGGTCCTGACAGAGCCCTGGGTCGCCATTCCTAGCTGCTCCACCTTGCAGTTTCTTCAAGGTCTGAAGCAGAAGCCCTCAGAGGCCTGACAGGCTCCATCTCCACTGTTGTATAATCAGAGATTAGGGTTCTCACCTTTCAGACAGCTGCAGGAGTTCTGTGAGGCTCAGCCTACACTCCCACACTGCAGGAGAGGCTTCTTGGGGTCACTTCTGTGAAATACCATGTGGCTGCAGTGCAGCTAGGTATATAAAAACTGGATTGTAAGGTCTATTTAAAAAAAAAAAAAAAAAAGGACAGGGGAGGCCGGAGATAAGTCAGTGGTTAGGAGCACTGATTGCTCTTCCAGGGGACCTTGATTTGGTTCCCAGCAGCACATGGCAGCTCATAATCATCTGTAATTCATTCTAAGAGACCCAACACCCTCTTCTGGCCTCCTTGGGTACCAGACATACATTTAGTACACAGACATACATGCAGGAAAATCAGGTATACACAGCTGGGCACAATGGTGCACACCTATGATCCTAGCACTCAGGGAGGCAGAGGCAGGCAGATCTCTGTGAGTTTGAGGCCAGCCTAGTCTACAAAGTGAGTCTAGGACAGCCAAGGCTATACAGAGAAAACCTCCCTTGAAAAACAAAAACCAAAACAAAAAAAGAAAAGCAGGGATACACATAACATAAAAACAAATATCCCTTTAATATCTTTGTTTATGTACGTGTGCCTGAGTGTGTGTGTGCGCACCACGAGGTCACATGGGACACTGGATCCCCTGGAACTACTGTTATCAACAGCTGTGAGCTGCCATGTGGGTGCTGAAGACTGAATCCAGGTCCTCTGAAAGGTCTTTTTAGATTTATTTTATTATGTGTGTTGAGTGTTTTTGTCTACATGTAGGTATGTGCACCACCTATGTGCCTGGTACCAGAAGAGAACATCCCCCAGGACTGGAGTTACACCTGCTTGTGAGCCATCGTGTGGATGCTGGGAATCAAACCCAGGTCCTCTACCAACAAGTGCTCTGAACTGCCGAGCCCGCCAGCTCTCCAGCCCGAAATACATTTTTAAAGATTAAACCAAGAATGGTGGCGCATGTTTTTGATCACAACACTCGAGAGGCAGATCTCTCTGAGTTCGAAGACTCTGGCCTACAGAGTGAGTTCCAAGGCAGCCAAGGCTACACAGAGAAACCTTGTCTCAGGAAAAAAAAAAAAAAAATTCAATGTTTAGAAGCCAGTTTTTTGTAGACATTGTTAGGAACAGAACAATGTCTTTAAAGGAGATGGGGGAGGGGCTGGAGATGGCCCAGTGGTTAGAGCACTGGGTGCTCTTTCAGAAGACCTGGGTTCACTCCCCAACACCTACCTGGTGGCACACAACCACGTGCACTTCCAGTTCCGTGGGCTCTGACACCCTCTTCTGGGTTGCCAGGCATACGTGTGTAAATACACACGTGCAGGCAAACACTCCCACGATAAAAGGAGTATGAGTAGATCTTAAACTGAACTTGCTATTTCAGAAGACTTTAGTATGGAGAATCCATTTATGAGATAAGCACAATGGTGCACACTGGAAAAAAAAACACAGAAAATAAAAATTAAACTAAAAGAGGGGGCAAATTACTAATGAAGATGAAAGGAGGTACGGGCTGGGAAGCCTCATACAACCCTTAAAACATGACAATCAGGTGGAGGCCTGGGAGGGGCCTGAGAAAGCCCGAGACTGTTTGCCAGCATGAGGTGCCCACTCAGCTTCCTGTCATCACTTCCTGTCACCAGCACCTGCAAGGGCTGGCTGCTTCAGGTACGAAGGGTAAGGGCACAGACCACTTCCTCTGCCAACACAGGGACTTTAATCTCCAGGAAGAGCAAAGAACACACGTGCGTCAGCCCTTCTGGCCCGCAGCCAGCACAGAACAGCAGCTTCTTCCCCACCCCATCTCCCTGGCACAACCCAAACAACGAACAACGACGAAGTACGACCCAAACAACAATGAAGTCGGTGTTGTGGTAGGAATCTGTATTTTTCGCCTTTGTTGAGAATACATGAAATTGGTAAATATGTCACATGCCTTTGGTGGAAGAACTCTTACTGCTATACATAAACTATGAGACTGGGTTAGGAAAAAGACAGACAGGTAATGACAGACACAATGGAAACCCCACATCATCTCATGGCAAACCAAAGAAGGGGATGTGGGAAGCTTGACTTCAACTGACGGCAAAGTCCCAGGGTTTACTGTATACTTGCTCATGCACATGGGTGGAGGGGGAAGGAGACTGCAAAGACACAGAAGAGGGTTCAGGGTGGGGTGAGAAAGAAAGTAGAAGGGCTAACACCCCCAAAAGAACAAAGCCAACTACACCTGGTAAGCCTCAGAGGGGCAGAACCCAGGAAATAATTCCTGTGCTAGGGCTGGGTGGGCCAACAGGGTAAATTTGCTCCAGGCTTGGGATACATCGAGGACACTGTTGGTTCTTCTCCAGCGGTGACCCCCCTGAATTAGCAAAAGAAGCCCAGAGGATAGTGGAGACCTTCCAGGGGAACGCTGGGAGGGTACACTGACTGCTTTCTTCCAGCTCTTCAGTCCTGCCCTGAGGCAGGACGAAGGGAATGTGGGAAATGGGCAAAGGGAAAGGAAGAATGGTTTTGCAGAATGAAATGCTGCTGCGTGGAAAGTGGGTACCCAGCCTAGCATGACTCCAGCCTGTTCCTGCTTGTGGGCCAGAGGACAGAAGGAATAAAGGCCTGAGAACATTCCCCTCCGGCTCCCACCTGCCCTTCTCCCCTCGCACCTGGGTTTATCCCATGCAGCAGCCTATTGTGAGGCTTAGCAGAAGCTCCCAAGACAGACTGAGCAGCTCCTATCCTCGGATTCCAATGTCTGTACTCATAAAGCATGCAAGGGTAATGAAAGAAAGGAGGCAGTGCAGAATTCAGATGGGCAAGGGTGGTTCTGGGAAGGAGCTGAAGGAAGAGTAGCAGGCAGCTGCAGATGTGAGGCCTCATGCGGCACAGCAGTTCACAGTACACCTGTCACAGGCTGCTACCCTCCTATCCAAGGCCAAGCTGTGGGCTTTGCTGGACTTCTCTCAATCTGGAAAGGCCTTCCTGCCTCATCCCGGTCTGAGGCAAGAACACAGGGGTGGTGTGGAGGAAAGGGTTCTGGGGGAGCCGGGGAGCCTCACCATTTAACTCTCATATCCCTTTATCAACAGCAGGGGAGATAGAGGACTTCCACTAATGAGGGGTCAAGAAGCATATTCCCAAAAGCCTGTTACTGTCAAAGCCCCCGATCCATTGAAATTATCCGGTGCCCTCATGAACAACATAAAGTGCTTCAGGAGACATAAAGGGAGCAGCTCCTAATCAGAAGCACGTGGGCAGCTTCTAGGAGAAAGCATCTCCTGCTGCTTTTAGAATCAGTAAGGACTTGTTTTCTAGGCCTACAGAGAACAAGGTAAAAGGCTGTAAATCCCCCAGAGACAGAAATTCTTGGACTGACAGGCATTAACTACAAAATACAAGTTTGACTTTCTAAAAGGGACTCAAAGTTGGTCTTTAAACAGACCTCTAGGACTCAAGATAGGCCTGGTATGGGGTAGGGGGAGTTCCAAAATGAGGGCAGCAGGAAGTAGTTCCCAACTATTACATATATATAAAATAGGCAGCAAGCTACTACTTCCAAACTATTCTTGCTCCCCTTTCCGAAGGAGAGCCTTTCTAAAAGACGCTATGGACACAAATATCCTTCTCCCCCCCTCAGCCATGCCAGCTTCTCAGACACTTCACCTCTGCCATTCCTGTCCTCCTCCTTCCTTTAGCCACACTCTTTTAAGCTCTGGGGTACACACTAAATGGGTAAGGAGGAGGTGCCAGCTGTTGCTCTTTGGATAGTGACTTCAAGACTGTGTGTGCCACGAGCAGCATTTCCAGTGTTGAGGAAGAGAGTGCAAATGAATGCAACAAAAAAGGAGGATGGATGATGGAGAGGCCTGGGCTAGAGTGGAGAAAGGTAGATGGAGGAGTTTGTTGAGAGAGCAAACAGAGGGAAAAAGACATGAGCTTGGATGGCAATGGAGAACAGGGAAGGGATGGTACATTCTCAAGTAAAAAAGTAGACTGGACACAGGAATCAGGAAGTCCCAGATGGAGAAGAAAAAAAGAGACAGGAGAAAACAAGAGGGCAAGTTACATCACATTCCTAGACATTCGGGTCTCTCACTTGCAGTTATCCCAGCCCCAAAGTCTCCCTTGGACCCAAGCCAGTGACAAAAAGCACAACCCCCCTCCCTCAGCAGAAGGGGCCTTCTCCCCACAATTCCTTGCTGGGGGAAGGCTTATCCATCAAGGAGTTGCCTTGTCTTTGCCCTTCCTCCCTCCCGAACCAGGCGATGATCCCACAGCAGCGGTCTCCATACCTCGGTCAGGCAGCCCCACTCCCCAGGCAGGCAGGCAGGCAGGCAGGGCTGGGAGAAGAGTCCAGGACCTTCCCACCTCGTCACCCCATCGGCAACCTCAGCGATACTTACTTACAATAACTACCACGATGATGGCGCAGATGGCTCCCAGCATGATCATCATCTGAGGAGACACGGACAGAGCATGAGCCCTTGGACTCAGGAAGGAAGGAAGGAATCAGGACTAGAGATGGGAGGGCACCCACAGACCTCTGCTTCCCGTAGGGTCACAACCTCGGGAAATAGGCCCTGAAACCTCATTTTGTTCAGTTCCTATTGCCCGCTCTGTCTTTCATGAAGTTCCAATGGGAAAGGCAAACTTCAGGAAGTGTTTGCTGGACTCACAGAAGTTGTAGATATTTAAGTTACATATACTGAGCCAGTATGTTGCTGTTGGGGGTCTGAGAAAGAGCCAGGTGAGAATTTCTGCAGAAGACGCAAGTGGGAAAAAGCTACTTCACCAAATTCTAAATTCCTCTACATAGGGTTTTCTCAAGTGGCTTGGAATACTCTAGCCTATCCTGGTGGCCAATACAGGTAATGCATGCCAAGGAGGCTTCCAGATTTCAGAGGAAGGCAAAGGAGAAGCTAATGGGTTTCTTGCCTCCCAGAAGTGAGAAAAGGGAAAGCTCTCAGGGCAGGGAAACCCACCTTGCAGTTTTTCCACCAATACTTCCTCTTTAGCTTGGCAGCACTGCTCTCGAATTGTGACGCTCCGGCCTGCAAGGCGTCAGCTCGGTCATCCAACTCTGACAGCTTCTGGTCCCTCTCCAGGACTTTGTCCACATTCACACGCATGATGTCCACCACCTGAGGGGGTTGCAGAGACAAAGCTGCTGAGATTCACCCCCCCCCCGAGACAGAGGAAATGAATGATGCCAGGGAGATCACAAGCCAGGGCCTATGAATCCAAGGGATGCTTTGCATGCCAGAGCCTTTCCCCCTATAAAAAAGAGGAAAACAGATAAGACAAGCCAGGCTTCTTGGTTTAGAAACTCTCATAGAGCGGGCCAGGTGCCTACCTCCTCCACTTGTGCCTGGGTTTGCTGTAGCCGTCTGTTACTGGTCATGTTGGGAGGAGGACCAGGAGGACCCCCACCTGGAGCAGCCCCTTCTGTCCCTTCAGCGGGTGGCTGAGCTGGAGCAGACCTGTGGAGAGAAACAAACAGTACACAGAGTAACTGAGACAAGAAGAGAACCCCATGCTTCCTCGCCGCATACCACCAAAGCAAAGGTTGAATGCAAATAGAAGGCACTTTAGCTCCTCAGCAATCCCAAGTATGGGGATGAAGATTAGAGTGAAGCAAAGGATGAAAGCTCTCCTAACCTTTGGCTCAGGCTCCCGGTGCCATTAAGAGATCTGGACTGGGGCTATGCTGTGATGCAAACTCAAGCACGTCCTCTGGCACAGCGGCCATAGGGATAAATATGCCAGTCTTGACCTTAGTGGAATTTGCCAGACCATTAGAAGCTCTTCACATGAAGTAAAGTGGGACAATCCAGGGGAAGATATCTGTAGGCAAGACTGAACTGTCAGGACAACTGAGCTCACCCTGCTTATGGGAAGGACGGGGCTCTGTTTGCTGGTTCGTTTCACAATGTAATTGGTACACTGCAGCTGCTGCAGAGACAGTTTAGAGAGTCAGTAGGAGCAAAGTCTATATAGGTGGAGCGACTCAGAGCTGTTTGCATTGTTTCTGCCAGAGAACACAGGGGTCTCATTTAAATTAAATCTGGAACCTAAAACAATTACATTACTTGTTCCAAAAGCACAGGCCGTAAGTAAAAATGCTAGAAATAGCCTCCATGTGCATGCAGCATAGACACTCTGTCCCATCCTCCTTAAGACATGGCAGTGTCTCAGGATACTCTCCTAGTCCCCTGCATCAGAAAAGAAAAATTGAGCCAGGCATGGTGGCGCATGACTTTAATCTCAGCACTCAGGGAGGCAGAGGCAGGTGGATCGCTGTGAGTTCAAGGCCAGCCTGATCTATGTGAATCCAGGACAGCCAAGGCTACACAGAGAAATCCTGTCTCAAAACAAAGAAAAGGAAAGAAACAAAGAAAGAAAGGAGGAGATTGAACTATGCTACTATGCATGTACGGACCAGTCTCTCTTCCAGGACCACAGAAGGCAAAGCATTCCCATGGCCTTAGAAGGGAATAATCCAGAGTGGGTTTGTTTTTTGTTTTGATTGTTTTGGGTTTTGTTTTGTTTTTGAGATGAGGTCTCATGCAGCCCTGGCTGTCATGGAACTTTCATTGTGGACCAGGTTAGCCTGAAAAGCAGATCCACCTGTCTCGGCCTTCCATCTACTGGGGTCAAGAGCATGGTCCCACATGCAAAGCAACTGTGAGTCTTTAAGATAAACTTCTGACATTCACTGGCTAACAAGTTCCCAGAATCAAACCTACAGAAGGAGATTTTTTTTTTTTCCTGCCATTGTGGGAACCTCACAAGCAAGGTAAAGAGAGGTATCTAAAATTTGATGAAGAGTGGAAATTTCTTAAACTCTACCTTTGCCAGAGAAGTCCACGAATAAATACAGTAGAAGTTAAACCATCAGAAAGTTGCCGCAAAAAAGTAAATTCCTTGATTATTTACACTAGTATTAACACCTAGACTCTCCCTTTCCACAACTGAGTGAAATTGCCTAGACAAGACATAACAGCCTCTCAGAGAGGCTGTATCAGAAGATTACACTGGCTTGTTCCCTTTAAACAGCCACTTTCCCATTTCCTTCCTAGACACAGAGGAAGGGGAGGATGCTAAGCCCTGGGAGGCACAAGGCTTGCGCTGCTGTTCCGCTAGCTAAGCAATCTAGAACGAAGGCAGGGATCTCAATGAGTTGGTGGCAGCTAGTGTTGGAAGTTCTCCAGGATGGTGGCACCAATGACAAGATTAAGGTCAGAGACCTCGTGATTCCCCGCTAGCCATGGTTCTTTACCTACCTCCTTCTAATCATCACACATAAAACTACCTGGAGCCAGTCAGCCAAGAAGGATCCCTCCTCACCCCCTCCAAAAAAAAAAAAAAAAAATCTAGAACCTATGGGCTTGTAAAGAAAAAATGCACAGAATGTTAAAGCCACAGAACTCAAAGAGAAAGGATGAAATAGCATTAAAGCTCTTAGTGGGCTCACTTCCCTTTCTACTTGTAAACACTCTACACTAACCTATCCAGGGAGTTATAATCCTTATGTAATACAACCTCCCCCCCACCTTTTTTTTTTTTTTTGTCAAGAGAAGCAACCCAAGCTGAGTATGGTGATACACACCTTTAACCCCAGCACTTGGGAGGCAGGGGGAGGCGGATCTCTGAGTTCAAGGCCAGCCTGGTCTATGAAGGAAGTTCTGAGACAGTCAGAGAGCTACACAGAGAAACCCTGTCTGGAAAAGCCAAAGACAAAAGACAGACAGACAGCATGGGAGGACACACATACATCTAGCACCAGGCAAGAGATCCAGGCAGTAAATGGAACGAAAGAAAATCGTTCATTCTGTGTGTGTGAGATCCTAAAGGGGAATTCTTAATTTACCTAGCCACAGATCTTCAAAAGGGATGATGCCGAAGACAGCTGAACACTAAATTATGTGTTTTGGATAAAATGAAGAATTTGTTGTTCCCCCTGTTTCTCCTCCACTACTTGGCTAGGACTTGATCACTGGAAAGCACCGTAGCATAAGCGACTGCATTAGGATTTCATACCACTGTCCCCCGAGACTCTCTGAGATGCTCAGAGGCGCCACAGAACTAGCAAGTAAGTTTCTGCAGCTTTGCTTACATGAGGCACTACACACTGTGGGTGGGGGGAATGCACAAACCCAGGGACTGCAAGCAACCCGAATCACGAATGGACAGGTGCACCTATAAAAGTCTGCCCAGGGGCTTTAAGAGACAGATTCTGTCAAACAAGAAAGGGTCTCGGAGTTCCCCGTCTGAATCTATAGCATCCCCGCTTTTCCCCCTCTGGGGTTCCACGGTGCAAAGACAAGAGGAGAGAGTGCAATGGCCCGTGGGACCCCCACGCCCTCGCCCTGCCGTGGAGTGCCAGCTGCAGCTGGTGCGGGATGGAGCGCTGCCCGCATCCCGGGGTGGCCCAGTCTGGGGGCGGCGCGAGCTGGTGGTTCCCGGCGTCGCCGCAGCTGCTGCAATGCGCCATTTTCCGTCCCGCAGAGTCGGACACTGCGGGGGAAGAGTCGGTAAGGAGGTGTCGAGGACCCGAGACCGGAGTCAACTCACATTTTTCTGAAAGAGGAGGTGGAGGTCCGTCCCCTCTCTGGAGAATGCAACGAGACAGGCGGGGAGACGCTGCGGCTGAAGCAGGCGGAACCGCCGAGCCCCGCCTCGCACGGACCACCCGGAACTCTAACCGCGCTGGAACTTACTGCGGGTGCGGCGCCGACTCCCGGCTTTATTAGAGATGGCCGCGCCTCTCGGGTGACGTTGAGCTCTCCAGGCCCAATCCACGCGGGGCATGTTCTGGTGGCCCCGCCCCTACGGCTAGACCAATCACAGTTCTCCCCTCGTCGCTGGCCAACATCGAGGGCGGTCTCAGAGTTTGAGTTAGGCCCGCCCTATCGACCAATCGTGGAGCTGGAGGCTCCTGCCACTCTTACTGTCCCCGCCCACAGCACCTGGGGACAGGAAACCCAGGTGACCTAGACGCTGGACTCCTACAGGCCCTGGTGGTTCAGCAGTGTATGAGTATTCATGACGCCCTGACCACTCGCCCACCCGGCCACACTGCCTGCCTGAGACCGTAAAGCCTGCAAAGACTTCGTTCCTGTGTTTCGATAAAACCTGCCCTAAATTGAATGTCATCCCTAAAACTGCTCTTTGTAGGTCACCACAGCGACTTAGTTAACTCAGAAACCTGAAACAAATTAGACTCACCTGATTTCGAAGTCTCTCTCTCTTCTTTTTTTCTTTGCCTTTAAAAAAAGAAATTTTTTAATTTATTGTTATTTTATGGTACAGGTTTTTGCTGCACGATCGCATACCTGGGCCCTTGGAGGTCAGAAGAGGGCTTATCCCCTGGAACTTGAATTGCAGGTGGTTTTGAGTACATGCGCGTGCTGGGAACCAAACCTCTGCAAAAGTGTTGGGGTCCGAGAATCCAGAGCAACCCAAGCAGTCTCAGGAATCCAGCAAAGCAAGGTCTTTGAATTAGGCAGCAAAACTGACCAGTCAGGGACAACACAGACTGAGGCGCTTACTGCGTCTTAGAATGTTCATCTTAGTATCTATTTAGCAGATGACAAAATGTATTGTACTCAGGCCGTTAACGATCGATCAGGGCCTCAGAACAGACAGAGGAGCTGGACTGTGACCCTGAGCCAGAATGTTAACAGTGCTTTTAAGCTCCAAAACCACAAACATCGGTGCCAGGTTATCCCACCAATCAGGATTTAGGGATAAAGGACTTCCTTCGGAACATGTCTTTGTGGTACACTTATCCTGTTCCCATTGGTTGGGTTATTCATCTGTGGCGGGAAGACTTGCCTAGTGTTCATGTCTCAGCTTGCCAACCAAGATGGCAGTTACCCAGGAAGGTAACTTAAACTTTATTTGACCCTTATTCAAAATGGAAATTTTATTCAAAATGGCTTTGGTTTTGCTCCTTCTTACAAATGCCGTGTGCCCTCTCAACCACTGAGCCATCTCCCTCCAGTCCCACTCCTTTCTTCTTTATACCTCCTCCAAAAACTAAGTGGAAGCGATTTTCCCCTCTTAATACGTAAACATTTTTCTTCTTTCTTCCAATAGTATCCCTTTCCTAGGCATCAGTTGTAAAACTCAACGTCATTTGATGCCTTACTTCTTTAAAAGTAGTTATAAATGTGATTACATTTTCTAAGCCTAAGAATTTTTATTTTACATTTATTGAAAGCTTAGGTTTCTATGCAGTGTGAATTTTATATCTCTCTCTTGGACATTCATGAAAAGGAAAATAGAAAATAATAACATTAATATAACGCCTAAAACTTCACGTTCAGAGACTTTTTAAAAACAGAGATTACTGTAGTTCAGGCTGGCTTTGAACATGAGATATAGCAAAGAATGACCTTGAAATTCTGATCTTCCTACTTCTGTTTCCTGAGTGCTGGGATTACAGAAGTAAACCACCATACCTGCTTTTGCATGCTCCCAATCACTCTGCCAGCTGAGCTACATCCTGTTCCCCAGAGATTAGTTCTCAGTGATTCATGTTTTTTACTCAGATGTCCACATAGCCACATAATGTAGTTAGTCCCACGTGCATGCCATTAAGTCTTTGATGATGCAGCATTTCCTGAAAGACAGATGATACTTCTCTTCTCCCTCTGGAATTTTCTTTAAAGCACCTGGCATTCATTTTACAAGTTTTGATGCTCCTGAGGAAGTATGACAAATACAGTGTGAGTGGATCTGACGTAAGAGCTAGAGCAAAATGTCCCAAATCGGTAGATGCCAAAATGGCAGAAGAACGAGGAAAAGAAAAAGGAGAAGATCCTAGATTCAAGCCCGTGCCCAATCTTGTTACTAAGGAACCTATTTAAATGCCATAATTACCACACATGACATTTATTTTTCTTTTTTAAAAATTGTTACTTTAAATGCTGTTTTGTTTTTGTCTTTGTTTTTCAAGATAGGCTTCTCTGCCTAGCCCTGGCTGTTCTGGAAACAGGTCTATAGACCAGGCTGACTTCAAACTCAGAGATCCACCTGCCTCTGCTTCTGGAGGGCTGAGATTAAAGGTGTGAGCCACCACCACCAGCTTTTTTTTTTTTTTTTCTTTTGCCTCATGGAGGGTGTGACTTGGTTTGCTTTTCTGAGATGGATCAAGAGATAATCTGACTTGAGCCTCCCAAGTGCTGGGGTGACTTTGGCATTTTAAAAGCGTGCTCATGAGCTGACAAGAAAGAAAGCATGACCTAAAGACCGAACAAGTGAAAGCTGATACGGAGAGAGGCAGCTGAACATTGGGCCTGAGCATGGTGGCCTCACGGGTGCCATTGTAGCATGGGAAAGAACCGATGGTCTTACTCGGAGTTAGAAATCTAGTAGAAAGTCCCTGCATAAAGCTGGAACCCCTGTATTGGCAAGTAAGAGAGTTTTTAAAATACTGTCATCCAAGTGATCTGCAAGTGAAATTATTTGCAAACTCGGTGCCTGCTGGAACTCTCTTTGTCCTTTTAAATATTTGAATTCATAACCTCAAGCTACGCTTTTAATACTTTGCCTAAAATCCTTCTTTTATTCACTTTTGAAAGTTTTGGCATCTCTTCTTCCTAAAATCAACATGGCAAGAATTTCGAAGTGGTCCAGTATTGACAGTAGCACCTAGCATCCATCAGCAGAAGCAATGCAGACCCCCTTGCTGAGTTCCTCCTCAATGGCAGCCTTGGGGAATTTCCACAGAGAAATAAATTGTGGTCCTATGCTGAAAACAAATCAGGGAAGAAATGCCAAGAACCAGAGAGACGGAGACAGGAATTAAGGAAATTAAAAAGTTATGCCAAGTAGTTCAATGTCTGAGTAATAAAGGAGCTGAAAAGGAGAAGACGGGATACAAGAGGAAAGGAAATGCGTGGATGGGGAATTAATTATGCAATAAATGTAACCGAAGTTTCCAGAATTAAATGAGCTTTTCCAGACCAAATAGTGAGTTCTAGCTACCAAAGAGAATCACACCAAAGACAACTTTCTGCAGTCTCACAACAGCAGAGAAAGATAGATGGTTTTTAAATCTTTCAAAAAGAGAATAAAATTGGGACAGGAAAGAGAATGGCATCACAACACAGGAAAAAAGAGCAGCGGCTCCTAACACACACACACACACACACACACACACACACACACAAAACTTCCGGGGGCTAGGGGGATGCTCCATGGGAAAGAGCACCGGCTGTCCTTCCAGAGGACCCACGTGGTGCTCCACAACCATCTGTAACTCCAGTTCCAGGGGACCTGGTATGCTCTTTTGGTCTTCACAGGCATTGCACACAAACACATACAAATATACACAAAATAAAGATTTTACCTGGGCAAAATGATTATTAACTTAGAATTCTATAATACCTCAATGTGAGGGGAAACTAGGGGCTGGTGTCATAGACCAGTAATTTCTCTACATAGGAGAGACTAGGCAAGAGCATCTCTGGAGGCCAGAACATCGATCAAATCATAACAAGACCCAGTCTCAAAAAAGACGGAAGTAAAATAAAGACATCATTCAGATATGTAAGGAATCACAGATGTTGCCATCGCTCCTGTCCAAACAGTCTTCTATGTGACAGACTCTGGGTAATAAGAAAGAGAAAGGCAACAGACCCAAGGCATGGAACACAAGGCTGGTGACGAGATGCTTGGAATGGAAGCTGAGCCACAGACAGAGACAAAACCTGCCTTGACTAGATTAGGAGAAAGTAAGTCCTATGCTGGACAGTCTCCAGGCAAGACACTAATAGTGTATCTGACATGTTTAGACATTTGGAAACTGTCTTGGTTAGTTTTCTATGGCCATGACAAGACGCCATGAGCCATGACCAAGACAACTTATAAAAGAAAACATTTAATGTGAGCATTCATGGTTGCAGAGGTATTAAAGTCCATGACCATCATGGCAGGGAACATGGCAACAATCTGGCTAGAGCTTACATCTGGCCAACAAACATGAGGCAGAGAAAGTGAGAGAACTAAGTAGAAACGAAAGGGCTTTTGAAACTCCAAAACCCACCCTCACTGACACACCTTATCTAACTAAAGCCACACCTTCAAAGAATTCTCAAAGAGTTCCACCAACATGCCCACCAAGACTTAAAATATGTGAGTGAGCCTATGGGGACCATTCTCATTTACGTCACCAGAGAAACTAACATGAACAACGTTTTCACAGATCCGATAGCATGTAACTGGAGGAGAAATAATAAGGCTAACTTTTTAAGTTTTAAGTTTCAATGAGCTGCTGTTCTTGTTAATTTATGTGCGTGTTTTGACTGTGTTTATGTCTATGTACTGTGTGAATGCAGTACTTGTAGAGGTCAGAGGAGGGCACTAGATTATCTGAGACTGGAGTTACAGATGGTTGTGAGCTGCCATGTGAGTACTAGGAATTGAACCCAGGTCCTTTAGAAGAGTAACCAGGGCTCTTAGGTGCTGAGTCATCATTTCTCCAAAGATAGGAGATTCCTAACTCTTTCAAAGATAGGAATCTTAAGTTACTGAATAGGAAAAAAACATTTCAAATAATATATCTGATAAAGAATTTCTATCTAAAAACAAACAAACAAACAAACAAACAAACAAAAAACAACCTTCTATCTGGAATAGATAAAGAACTGTTGCAGCCCAAAAACAAACTAATTTGAGCCAGATAGCGGTAGCACACACCTTTAATCCCAGTGCTAAGGAGGCAGAGGTAAGTGCATCTCTGTGACTGGGCTATAGAGAGAGTTCCAAGAAAGTCAGAGCTACACAGAGAAACTCTATCTCCAAAAGAAGAAAAGGAGGAGAAGGGGGAGAGAAGAAGAGAAGAAAAACAGGAGGAGGAGATGAAAGAAAGAAAGAAAGAAAGGAAGGAAGAAAGTTAATTTGAAAATAGGAAAAGATGTAGTTAGACACAGACAAAAATGGCCAATAAACACAAGAAAAGGTGCTTCGTGTCATAACAATCAGAGAAACGCAAATCGAAACCACATTGAGATACCAGTTCACACCCACAGGATGCCAAAAGATTCTAACAAGTGTTGCCAAGAATGTGGACAAAAGAAATCTCCATACATCGATGATGGGAATACAAAACAGTGTGTTTGGGGGTCTATCTTAAAGAGTCTTACAATCGCTCAGAGAGTGTACCCAAGAAAAATGAGGATCTATTTCCACAAAAAAAACAAACAAAACTTGTACATGATGCAAGCTCTCTGAATTTGTGACTAAGGTGGATTGTCTTTTGGGTAAGGTTGTAGCAGAGTCTCCTCTTACAGGTTTCAAGATGTGAGGCAGTCCCATGTCTGTAGTTGATGACTAGCTTACAGTCAAGTCGTCTCTGATTCCTGGGGAGTATGGGAGGCGGGAAAGGTTTGGTCCTTTAGTTAAGGTATGTCCATCATTTGGTAAGGGTAACGGTTTGAATGAGAAGGTCCCATAGTCTCATGTATTTACCTTATTTTTATGTGTGCATTGGTGGTTTTGCCTGCATATATGTCTGGGTGAGGGTGTCAGATCTTGGAGTTACAGACAGTTGTGAGCTGCCATGTAGGTGCTGGAAATTGAACCGGGGTCCTCTGGAAGAGCATTCTGTGTTCTTAACCACTGAGCAACTCTCCAGCGTCTAAGTTCATGTATTTAAATGCTTGGTCCCTAGTTGGTGGAACTATTTGGGAAGGATTAAGAGATTTAGCCTTGTTAATGGAAGTGTGTCACAGGGGGTGGGCTTTGACGGTTCAAAAACTCGTTAGTTTCTCTCTCTCTCTCTGCCTCCTATTTATGGACCAGATATAAGTTCTCAGCTTCTGCTCCAGCACCATGGCTGCCTGCCTGTTTTCATGTTCCCCGCCATGAAGGAAACAGTCTCTAATACTCAGAAACTGTAGGCAAGCCCCCAATAAACTCTCATGTAGGTTGCATTGGCCATTATGTCTCAACACAGCAATGGAAAAATAATTGCGATAGAAGGTGTCACTTACAACTGAAAATGTCGAGTCCCTGTTAAACTTTCTTTCGGGAAATGAGGATTACAGAGTCATAGCCAGTCACAGTGTGGTGCCTGCCATTTCTTTTACAGTCTTTGAGAGTAGACGTGGGAAAAGGCTGCTGCGGGCGACTGTGACCTGAGTCTCCCTTAGCCTGAATCAACACACAAATGTTCATAGTGTCATTTAGAACATCCCAAAATTGGACATAACCCAAATGTCTATCAACTGAGAAGAGGGTAAATCACAGAATGTGGCATAGCCATACAAACAAATTGTGACGTGCCATCAAAGAGGAATGAAGAATTATTAGTCCATGCTAGAGCACATGTGAGCCTTGCTGAGCCTATGAAACCAGTCCCAAGTGCCTATGTGTTTATGATAAATTTACATGAAATATCCATAATACATAAGAAAGCAGATAGCAGTAGTTGGCCAGTTCTGGAAGGGAAGGGAAGGGGTACCTGGAAGTGATGGCTAAGGGAGAGATGATGAAAAGATTCTAAAATCGATCGTGGTGATGGTAACACAATTCTAAACAGATGAAAAGCCACTGAAGTGAATTGTATGATGCATAAATTACATGCCTATAAAAAGAGTTTTAATCGCTCTCCCGCTTCCCTATAAGGTATCTTTCCATAATTCTTTCTTCCTCTCTGCCCTCTTTCCTCCCGCCAGTGGGCATCCCTCACCATGAAGATTTCAGCAGATACAAGATGTAACCCAAACAAGGACAGGACTACACCGAGACTGACCAGAAGTTTTCCCTGTTTTTTAGTGAAAAATGATAGTGTGCCTTCCTTTCCAAAAACAGTCCTTGGCAGGTAAACTGGACAGTCCTCTACAGGAGAAAAACACACAAAAAAGGACAGTCAGAAGAAATTCAAAAGAAAAGCCACCATGCCATCAAAGTCCAGCGGGCCATCCCTGGTGCATCTCTTGTGGACATAATTGTTAAGGGTTGCTCTGATACATGTTACTAGCCCTCAAGATCTGAGTACACCTAACCTTGTTGTGTAAATCTACCTGACTGGCTAATTAAATGGTCTATACCTGGGCAGGGCTGAATGGGATAGGTGTGGCTAAGGTTCCTGGGCTTGGAGAGGACAGAGAGAATCATGGGAGAGAGATGATGGGAAGAGAGGAGAACAATGCCACAATGGGTTAAGGAGGATAGCTTTGGATGGGGGCTGGGAGATGGATGGTGAGGTGATTCAGACAGCGTAGGTAGGAATATCTTCCCAGCCCAAGGTAAATAAGGCAATAACAAATCTAACAGATGTCTGTGTCTTATTATTTGTGATAGTGGATTAAATAATACCACTGTGATAATCGGACAAGTAATAAATAATACATAGCCCAACACTCACTCATTTTTTAAAAAATTTCCTACAACATATAATGGTAGAGAGGGCACAGAAACCAAAAGTTAGGAGATCTCAGTGACCGCAGGCCCCAACAGCTGTCAAGGGTGCAAAAAATGCTAAGCAGGCAACAGAGACACCACCTAAACAAAAGGCTGAAGCCTGGAAGATCTCTGCTCCCCAAGTTGGAGGAAAACATTAATTAATTAATTAAGTAGGTCAGAGTTTTAAATAAAGATCCATCTGTGACTGAAAAAAAAAATTTAATAACAATTATTCCATTGAACACTACTCAGGTCAAAATAATATTCATAAATACTTAACAATATAAACATAGCCAATTTAAGCCAAAATAATGATAGAGCAAAACAAAAAACAAGGTCCAGCTTCAAAAATAGACCCTGTCTCAAAAAAATAAGGTGGGAAGGCCAGGGATAGTGGCCCTCTGGTGGCAGACAGATCTCTATGAGCTTGAGGCCAACCTGGTCTACATCAAAAGTTTCCAGGCTAACCAGGAGTACATATACATAGACCCTGCCTCCAAAAATAAAATAAGAAGAGAAAAAGGAAAGGTAGAAGCCTGGAGAGATGGCTCACTCAGCAGCCAGAGCACTACACTCTTAGCAGTGAACCCGGGTTTGGTTCCTAGCACCCATGCTGCATGCCTTTGTGACAAATGCCACCTTTAATCCAGGCACTTGGGAGGCAGAGAGAGATGGATCTCTGACTTCCAGGCAAGCCTGGTCTACAGAGCAAGTTCCAGAACAGCCAGGGCTACACAGAGAAACCTTGTCTCAATGCCTAAAACCAATTAGTCATGAGTAGTTGGGTATATTGTTTCAGGTTATGATGATAACTACCATAAAAGTACATAAAAGAAGGGGGAGATAGGAAGACCTGGAGGGGACAGGAGCTCCACAAGGAGAGCAACAGAACCAAGAAATCTGGGCCCAGGGGTCTTTTCTAAGACTGATACTCCAACCAAGAACCATGCATAGAGATAACCTAGAACCCCTGCACAGATGTAGCCCATGGCAGCTCAATATCCAAGCGGGTTCCCTAATAAGGGAAACAGGGACTGTCTCTGACATGAACTCAGTGGCTAGCTCTTTGATCACCTCCCACTGAAGGGGAAGCAGCCTTACCAGGCCACAGAGGAAGACAATGCAGCCAGTCCTGATGAAACCTGATAGGCTAGGGTCAGATGGAAGGAGAGGAGGACCTCCCCTATCAGTGGACTTGGAGAGGTGCATGGGAGGAGATGAGAGAGGAAGGGTGGAATTGGGAGGGAATAAGGATGGGGGCTACAGCTGGGATACAAAGTGAATAAACTGTAATTAATATAAAAATTAAAATTAAAAAAAATTTAAATGTATATAAAAGAATTGGAAGCCAGGTGGTGGTAGCACACATCTTTGATCCCACTATTCAGAAGCAGAGGCAGGGGGATCTCTGAGTTCAAGGCCATTCTGGTCTAAAGATCAAATCCAGGACAGCTACTCAGAGGAACCTTGTCTTGAAAAACCAGGAAAAAAAAAAAAAAAAGGAAGGTTTTGTTTTGGGGAAGTTAATTTAGTGAGTGGGCAGAATTGAGGGGGAAGATTGCTGTTTGTTTCCTAAAACTTTCTATTCTTTGCTATTAGCTGTATATTTGTATTATGCTGATTTGTGAAATATAAATCAAATCTTCAGTCTTTCTTCTCCTTTAAAGGACCTCGCTCTCTGTAGCCAAGGCTGGCTTTAAAGTTGTGTCACTCCCCTTCCTTGGGCTTGGTATTACCAGCCCTTTTCTGGGCTATAATTCATACACCGTATCGCTCACCCCTTCACTGGGTGGACTTATTCTCACTGAATTTTACTTGTGTGTATTCTTTTAGACCAGGTCTCATATAGCCCAGGCTAGAGTTGATCTTCTGCTCCTCCTGCCTCCACATCCCAAGTGCTGGAATTATAGACATATCCAGTAAAATTCAAACTGGTTAGTTTTTTGGTTGGTTGGTTGACTGGTGGAGGGATTTTTGGTTTGGGATTTTTTTTTTTTTCTTTTTCTTTCTTTCTTTTTCTTGAGACAAAGTCTGACTATATAGCTCTGGCTAGCCTAGAACTGTCTATTTAGACAAGGCTGGCCTCAAACTCATAGAGATTAGACAGCCTCTGCCTCTTGAGTGCTAGGATTAAAGCAGTTCTAAACTGGTTAACCGACCCCCCACCCCACCCCACCCCACCCCAGCCCATCATGGGTCTGAACTTAGGGCTTCAATCGCATTAGGCCAGCTGTACCACTGAGCTACATCGCTGACCCTTCAAGCAGTTTTTAGTATATTCACAACCTTGTACAGCCTGAGTTTGGTTCCCAGCATCCACACCTTAGACAGCTCCAGACAGCCTGTAACTCCGGCACCAAAAGGATCCTGTAGCCTCTTTTGGCTTTTGCAGACTCCCGAAAGCACACTCACACAAAAATAACTGAAGAAATGATTTTTAAATTATATTATCTATGTTTCAAAAATAAGTAAACGGGGGCTGGAGAGATGGCTCAGCAGCTAACAGCACTAGCTGCTCTTCCAGAGGACCTGGGCTTGATTCCCAGAACTCACGTGGTAGTTTACAATCCTTCACAATGCCAGACCCACGGGCTTTTTCGCCCTCTTGTGGTCGCCAAAGGCAGTTGCATGATGCACAGACATACATGCAGACAAAACATTCTCACACATAAAACAATAAATAAATCTTTCTAATTTTTCTATGCACTTGCTCTTTTGTTTTGGTCTAATTGTATTTGGATTTTGGTTGGTTTGCTTTATGCTGAGGATCAAGCCTAGAGTCTTGTGTGTGCTAGGCAAGCACTCTACCACCTGAGCTACAGTCCCAACCCTAGTAAGTAAAAAAAGAGCTGTGTGTGTTTATGGTACACAGCACAATGTCTCACAGATATGTACGCTGAGGCAAAATAATAACAATAAATGGCTAAATTGAACATTGCAATATATATATATATATATGTGTGTGTGTGTGTGTGTGTGTGTGTGTGTGTGTGTGTGTATGTCTTACCTATGTTTCCATTGCTGTGAAGAGACTATGACCAAAGGGGGAAAAATTTACTTGAGAGAGTACTTACAGCTTTAGAGGTTGAGTCCCTGACCATCAGTAGAAATGATGGCAGCAGGCAGGCGTGGCACTAGAGCAGCAGATGAGAACTTATATCTTTTTTATTTTGATTTGTTTTGTATCTCAGGCTGGCCTCTACCTCACTATGTATCCAGGGATGGCCTGGAACTTCCTGAGTGCCGGATTACTGTTGTGAACATTCATGTCCAGTTTACTCAGTGTGGCAGAATGCTCTCAGCGTTCCCTGCAAGCTAAGGAAGCAGTCTATCATTTGAACAACATCTCCAGTCCAACCTGACATGTCTTTTTCATTTTTGTAGTTAGAATGTAAAATTTTCTCTTATCAATCAGGTGTGGTGGCACACCTGTGTAATCCCAGCACTTGGGAAGCAGAAAAAAAAGGATCAGGAATTTACAGCTAGCCTCAGCTACACTGTAAGTTCAGAGTCAACCTGAGCTACATGAGACACTCTCTTTAAAAAAAAAAAAAAAAAAAGACCTTCTCAGATGCGAAGACTCATAACCAAACCTTCAGTAGAGTGTGGGAAGTCATATGATAAAAAGGGGAGTTAATATGACCGGGAGAGGTCAGGAGCTCCACAAGGACAAAATATATCACAGCACGGAGGTCCTCTATGAGACTATTTCTCCAACCAAGGACCATGTATGCATATAACCTAGAACCTCTGCTTGGATGTAGCCCATGGTAGCTCAGTAACCAAGTGGGTTTCCCTACTAAGGGGAACAGGGACTATTTCTGACATGAACTCAATGACTGGCTCCTTTACCTCTCCCCGACCCCAGAGGGAGGAACAATCTTGCTAAGCCACAGAGGAGGTCATGGCAGCCAGTCCTGAAGATACCTGATAAGCTAAGATCAGATGGAAGGGGAGGAGGACCTCCCCTAGCAGTGGACTTGGAAAGGGGCATGAGAGGAGATGAGGGAGGGAGGGTGGGATTAGGAGGGAATGAGGGAGGGGGCTACGGCTGGGATACGAAGTAAATAACCTGTGATTAATATAAAAAATAAAAATTAATAAAAAATAAATAAAATCAGGAAAAAAGAAAAATAAATAAATTATCAATACTAAAAAAAAAAACCCAAACAAACAACAAAAAAACCTTCTCAGCCACTTTCAAGTATGTCAGTGTTTTGAGTTCCGGCAGTCCATAGGAGAAAGAGAGGCGCTGCAGGCTGTATTTCAGCTTCTACAGGAGAGTGGAACGGCCTCTGACTCAACAACTAACTGCTTTGCAGAAGCCTCTTTATTTACACAAAAGGCACTTTTAGCAAGTCAGTGTCCCCATGCCAAAACCTCTTATCTCATCTAGGTCTGAAGGAACCATTACCTAAGCAATTCTCAGACATAAAAGGCTTCCTGGTTACTAAGTTACACAAAGGCTCTGTGACTCCTTCAGGAAAAGCAATTCCAAAGCCTCTGGTAACAATCTCTGACTATTTACAAAAGGTTTCTTCAAAGCCTAGGTGCCATCACCCTAGAATTCATGCAGCATAATCGGAGGGTGGTGACGCACGGCATCATCCCAGCACTTGGGAGGCAGGCAGATCTCTTAAATGTGAGGCCAGCCTGGTCTACAAAGTGATTTCCAGGATAGCCAAAGCTACACAGAGAAACCCTGTCTCAAAACAAAAACAAAAACAACCCTGCAATATAAGTGTTCTAATCTGTTGCTCTGAAGGGCTGTACCCTCTGACCAGCATCTCCCAGATCCAGGGCATCTTCTCATCATCCCTGAGACCCCTGTAAGTGTTAAGGGCACTCCCCACCTAGTGTCCCACCCATAGTACCAGCAACTAAAGCACATTCTGCTTCTGTAGCAGTCATTCTGCACGTTTCTGTTGAAACGAATCATACAGCATTTGGCTCTTTATGACTGGCTTCTTTCATCCAACCTACTTTAAATATTCACCCATGCAGCATGGACGGCCACTTCATTGTTTTGGTAATTCGGTAATAATTCATTGTGTGGCTGTACAACACCCTGGTTACTTTTTTATTATCAGCTGATTTTTTGAAAGATTACGTTTATCTATTTGGGGAACGGGCGTGCAGGTGTAGAGATGAGACTGGTTTTCAAGTGTTGGTTCTTTCCTTCCACCATGGGGGATCAGTTCTAGGGATCAAACTCAGGCTTACTTCAAACTCATTATCTGAAGATGGCCTTGAACTCCTAATCCTCCTGCCTCTACCTCCTGGGCACTGGGCTCATAGGGCTTCACTAGCAGGTAGACATTAGTTTGGTTTGGTTCCTCTTGAGGTTCTTTTTCTCTTTTGACTACTCTGAACTGCACTGCCTGAACTCTTTGAACAGGCAATCTTTCATTTCTCTCGGATGGCACCTAGGAGTGGCATCACTGAATCATATGGAACTCTGTATTTAACTTTCTGTGCAACTGTGAATTTTTCCAAACTGGCTCCGTCATTTTCCTAAAATGTTAATACTTGTTTAGTTTTCTTCATGACCTGAGTCTGACCTCTAGGCCTGTCTTTAGGCACACAAGGTAGTTTCACTGACAAATTCCACTCACAGCTTGGCTCTGCACTGGCTGCACGCTACTTCTCACCTCCTAGCCATTCTTTTCTGCATCATTTGCCTGACTAGCCAGTCATCCTCCACCCCTTCAATATTCCTTTAAGATAACTTAGTGGTTGCTTACTCCAGGAAGCCTTTCTAGCTCTGCCAGGGGGACAGAGTTCCCTCCTGCCTGCATCTATATACTAATTTCCCACTGAGTTCCTAACCCTGAACATGTCCAAGATCTACTTCAAGCACCGTGTCTTCAACAAACACCTCTTGGGGGCTGAGGATATACCTCAGTGGTAGAACATATGACTAACACATGAAGCCATAGGTTTACTCCACAATAACACATAGGAGGGGGGAGGCGTGCGCGCACACATATACACACACACTCACAATTTTCTAATCTCTTAAAAAAAAAAACAAAACTCATGCAACTCTACTTTTCCTATGCAATTACTATATGCAAATGTGTACCTTGTTTACATACAAAACACCAGAAGGATGAAGTCTATTTGGAGGCAGAAGATAGCCCTGCCTTTGTCGTTTATATGCCTCCCAGGTCCTCACACACAATGATTCAGTGTTTATTGAAGGAAAATGCTGCCTACTGTTCTGTTCCAAAAACAATACAGCTCTGTGCTTCAAAGACGTTTTGTATCTCACAGCAGGAAGAGTTTTATACAGGCTTGTGGAGTTGAATTGTTAACTCCCTCTTCACTAACAATCACAGATTTTGTTAAAACATTTCTTCTTCCTTTTCTATTTTTTTTTTTTAAGATGGGATTTCATTGTGTAGCCCTGATCTGCCTATCTCTGCCTCCTGAGTACTGGGATCAAAGGTATTTGCTACCATGCCTGATGGCACCAAGACTTCCTAGCCTCATTTTTGAAATTTTTTTAAAGACTTATTTATTTATTCAATATTCTGAATCCATGTATGTGTACACATCAGAAGAGGGCACCAGATCTCACTATAGGTGGTAGTGAGCCACCACATGGTTACTAAGAATTGAACTCAGGACCTTTGGAAGAAGGTCCTCAGCCTCTGAGCCATCTCTCCAACACATTTTAGCCTCATTTTATTAAGCCTTGTCACTTCCATTTTTGCCCTTTGGGATCAGGTCTCTAAGTAAGCAAGCCCAACAGAGACTGAGTAATAAAACCTTGTGCAAAAAGAACTTCAGCAGAGGCTGGAGAGTTGGCTCAGAGGTTAAGAGCACTTCCTGTTCTTGCTGTGGTCTCATTTTGTTCTCTAAAATAATCTCAACTACCAATTGAGTCAGTAAACATGAGTGAAGATGTCTTAGACATGTCAGCCCCAGGGAAGCCCACTGCTGAATTATGGCCTCATGATCAATGAAACAGGACTAACGAACTAAACAACAACAAAAAAAAAAAACTCAGAGAAAATTGATGTTATTTTCAGTCATCACTTTTCAGAATGGACTGTTATATAAAAGCCCTGTCTCAAAAAACAAAACAAAATTGTTTTACATGTTTTACTTGCAAGTATGTTTGTGCATCATGTGTGTGTCTGGTCTCCAAGGATAGCCCAGAAACTGGAGCTACGGACATCTTTGAGTCACCATGTGTGTGTTGGGAATTGAACCTGGGACATCTGAAGATCAGTCCCTGGAAGATGGCTCTCAACTAATGAGGCATCTCTGCAGGCCCCAGACTGTCTCAGAAACCAAAACAAACAAAAAAAGAGCTTGCTTGAAAGGAAATGGATGCAAGGAAAGTTCCTTGGAACACCTGGAATATCTTTTTGTAATTTCCAGACTTCTCACTGGAAAAAAAGATGTATGAAAAATGTCATAATGAGGCTGAGTCTGGTGGTGCAAGCCTTCAATGCCAGCACTAAGGAAGCAGAGACAGGTGGATCTCTGTGTCCACAAGATTAACCTGGTCTACACAGTGAGTCCCAGAACAGCCAAGGTTTCATGGAGACCCTGTCTCAAAAAGCTAAAATAACTACATAAAAAATTAAAAAGATAGATGTCATAATGAAACCTATTTATTATAGATAAATAACATCATAATGAAACCTATTTTTTTTTTCCAACTGATATTTATACTAACAAAACAAAAATCCAGGCAGAGGATATAGTTCACTGTAGAACAAGTACCTTTGGAATATTCAAGCACTATCACACACATAAGTTTCTTAGAGAAGTCCACACACACATACTTTCAAGTGTGTTTACTTTCATCTGAGCACCTCTCACAGTCCTGGTGCTTAAGCTTATTTTTAAAATATTAAATTTCATAATGCCCTTTTTTTTTTTTCTTGAAAATAAAGTATGGTAGCACATACTTGTAAGCTCAGCATTTGGAGGTGGAGATAGGAAGATCAGGAGTTCAAGTATAGCCTTAGCTACCTAGTAAGTTCCTGGCCAACCTGAGCTATATGAGACTTTGTATCCAGAAAACAAATTAAAACCAAAACCATGCATAGAAGTCCAAGATTTATCTCTACCAATCAGCTGTAGTTTGGGATGAGGCTTCTAATGGGTAAATGCGTACTCTCACACAGCAATTGATATTTCTATTAAAAAGGTGAGAAAGGCCAGGTATGGTGGCACACACATTTATCTCGGCATTTAGGGGACAGAGGCAGCAGGATCTGAGTCATAGGCCAGCCTGTTCTATATAGTGAGTTCCAGGCCCTGTCTGTCTTGTGTATGTGTGTCTGTTGTCATCCTGTCCCCCCACTTTTTTTAAAGGAGGAGCAATTCAGTTTGTAGAGTATTTGCCTAGCACACAGGAAATCCTGGGTGTGATCTTTAATACTCCATAAAACTGGGTGTGGTTCAAGGTAATCCTGTCTACTCAGACAAGTTCAGTCAACTTACTTTGATGAGAGCAGTACAGAGTGTAATTTCACTTTCCCAGTTCATTTTGGTGTAGCAGAGTCTTTAGAAACACCTGCGTCATTACACTTCCAAGGGTCTGGGGAGCTCAGTGGCAGAGCATTTCCCTAGAACAAGCATTGCCCTGGGTTTCCTCTCCAAGATTACAGAAAACAATTTTCTTTTCAAATCATACACCAGGCTTGGTGACACACCCTGCAGTCCCAGCATTCGGTGAGGCAGAGGCAGGCAGATCACTGTGAGTTCGAGGCCAGCCTGGGCTACAAGTCGAGTCCAAGACAGCCAAAGCTACGCAGAGAAACCCTGTCTCAAAAAAATAAAAAATAAAAACATACACGAAGGGCCAATGTCATAAACTGCCAACGATAAAATCATTCTAATTGTCATACTTCTGAAGGTCAACACTGTAACTGGGCTATAAGTAAGTAGTCTTAACACAGGACCCTGTGACTTAGGGATGAGACTTCAGTCTGCATGAATGTAACACTGTGCATATCAGATTTCCAAAGAAGCCCCATTTTATTATAGACAGCACACAAAGCTCTTTCCTGGCTGGTGTAAGTCCTAGTCCCCCTCTCCGGGGCGACAAATGTTTTGCTCCAGAGTTGCCCGTTGTCTGTTCTATCGGTGCTTCCCTTTTCGGTTAAAGTGTTTGTAGAGATAGCTGATCCGTTTGTTGAGATTGTGCAGGTCGTCAGCGAACATTCTGCTTCCAACCATCCTCTTCTTTCGAATACAACGCTGCAATTCGTTTCCTCTCCAGCCTCGAAGCCATACTGGGCCCTTTATCAGTTCTTTTGGGTGCTTTTCGAAATTCCCTGTAACGTGAGAGAATGGACTAGTTTCAAGAGAAGAGTAGGCAGCCTGGGCCAGTTAAGTCTTCAACCCGCAGCTGACATCTCCCTGAACAGAACTTAGACACAAGCACATCAGTAAAATGCAAAGTACAGAGGTACACATAAAGAAACAAACAAACACACAAAAACAGGCAAACACACATACACAAAAATCTTTAAAAAAACTTTGTAGCCAGAATGCCTGGGGTTCAAATACTGACACTACCATTTACTAGTTTTGAGCACTCATAACAGTGTACGAATAACTGTTGGTATGACTGAGCACCATCCTCTTCTGTGTAACAAATACAAACAAAATAGTCAATATAACATAATAATATCTCTGTAATTAGGAACCAAGCCCTACCCAGAATTCCGATGTTGTCGTATACGCCGAACAGAGCCCTCTTCTCGTTCCAGCGATCAACCACTTTGGGAGGTGGGAGAGTAACCCTTACTCGGGACAACAGTGGAACACCTAGGAACGGAAGGGATAAGAATGAATCGGAGCTGCCTATTAACAACCAGTTCGCGGGCCGTCCTACCAACACATTAGCCACTTACCCACAGAGAAGCTTCTGCACGCCAAGGGCATCCAAGCCCCTAGGCTCCTACCTGCCGCCCAAGGGAGACTCCCTGCCATTACTCTAGCCTGTCCACCTCGACAGGACACCAAACCAGCCGGAAAAACGGGGAGCGGGTGTGGATTTCAAAGACAAGACATGGGGCACAGTCCCAGAGAGGACTCACAAGGCATGGAAAGCGAGAGAAGCCATCTTGGGCCTTACCCAGGTACCATTGGGAGCTGACCCGCCACAAGCCCCGCCCTCCGAGGCAAACACTTCCGGTTCATTCCACGGACGCGTTGAACCGCTGCGGCACGTGTCTTGTCGCAGAGTAGGACGCCCCGAGACAGAAATTCCGTGAAAACAGCCCTCTCTGTCTCTCTGGGCGTCTTCGAGTGTGAGGGAAGTGGAGGATGGGAGAGCGGCGCTACGGCAGGGTCCTCGCGCCTCGTAACAGGGTTCTGCTGAGGCGGTGTATCCTTGACAGTTTACCGGGCAGGGATTTGAGGCGGGGTGCCTGGCTGGGCGCCACATGGCAAAGCCTGGCCTGGAGGAGGCCGCCTGGCTCTGCCTCTGCGGAGGGATAACGGGTCCCCTTTACCCACCGTAGAGCGAGCCCAGGCAGCGCGGAGCCGGGCCACGCCCCTCCCGGGCCGCGCCTCTTTTTAGGCCCCTCCCCTCCCCGGCCGCCCCGCCTTCTGCGCGGTGATTGGTCGGCTTCTCCAGCCCCGTCGCGATTGGCCTCCTGGCAGCCGTTGAGGTTTGAACGCCGAGTTGCGGGCTCTGCGAGCGCAGCGCGGGAGTCGGAGGCGGGTCTCGGCCTCAGCCCGCCGTCGGTTGGCTGGTTTCCCCGTCAGCTTGGAAAACCATCTCGCTGTTTGGCGCGTACCGGGCTCTGCTGTTTTCTCCCTTCCTTTTCGGCGGGTCGGTCGCCGGTCGGCGAAGCGGCGGGTGAGCGGTGCTGAGGTGTCCAGGTGAGGTGTGGTCGTGCCAGGAAGCGGGGAGTGAAAGGGCCGAGGAAAGCAGGTCCAGGACGTGACGCAGCCTTTGCCAGTGGGTGGCCGGCTGCGATGTCTGGTAGGGATGCCCTTGAAATCCGATGTGGCGAGCGATCTGACGGTCCGAAACGGAATGTGTTACGCGGGCAAATCGCATAACTGTCCTACTCGATCTGTAAATTTGCCTCGTTTCCTTACGCATCCCGTTAGGCTGAGATTGCGAGGGTTACGGAACCCGGCACAGGATAAGTAGATGCTAATGTTCTTCCATCCTGCAGCCAGGAACCCCGATACTGAAGGAGACAGCCTCTAAGGATCTTTCCATCTTAAAATGAAAGGAATAAAGCAGTTTGTACGCCTTGGTTGTCACTTAAGAGTTCTTTAGTAATTTTTGTTTTGTTTTGTTGAAATGTAGCCCTGGCAGCCCACTGCCCCCTGCGGCTCCCGCTGCTCCCAAACTCAGCAGTCCTCCAGCCTCAGCCTTCCAAGTTTTGGGTTTATAGGCATGTACCACCACACCTGGCTTGTTGCTTGTTTTTAACCCTTGATTCATCTGATCCCCAGAGTAACAGCATTTTACAGATGAGACTATGAGGATAGTGGCAAAGTTGTAACAAGAATCGTTTAGCTCTAGATTCTCAGCTAGAGTTGCTCTTCTAGTTGGGGGTGTTTCGAGACAAGGTCTCTTGCAACCCAGACCATGTAGTAGAGGCTGGCCTCGAGCTCCATCCTACTGATTCCCCAAATACTGGGAATATAATAAGCATTGCTACTTTGTGTGGCTCTGATCTTATATCTTACAAGATAATGTTAGTAGCTTGTTGTAAGATTGGAAAATGTTATATTTATATTGAAAGTGGGAGGAATAATTGAATCAGATGATTTCTGAGGCCGGGGTAGACTCAGTAGTGAAGTATCCGCCTAGCATCTAACATACCAAAGAGGCTGGGTTTGACTCCCAATACCACCAAAACAGGAAAAAAAAAAAAAAAAAAGAAAAAGAAGAAGAAGAAGAAAGAAATGCTCTTTCCACATAATAATAAAAACCAAAATACTCTTAGACCAAGACTTTTTGCTGTTTGGGTTCTAGGTGAACCAGTGGGAGAAGGATGTCTTCCCGAAACTTTGAATTCCATTTGCCCTTGTCCCCAGAGGAGCTGCTGAAAAGTGGGGGTATTAACCAGTATGTTGTTCAGGAGGTATTGCCTGTCAAGCATCTTCCATCTCAGCTTAAAGGTGAGACTCCTTAGCCACCACTCAACTTCAAAAGATAACCATCCTGGATGTAATCATATTATCATTTCTGTTTTACAGCACTGTGACCCTCTGTTGAGGCAGGGAATACTTTTCCTATTCCCTATTCTCTGTCTCTCTCTCTCTTTTTTTTTTTTTTCCTTGTAGCACTGCACAGGATTCATGACATAAATGTACTGGGCTATCTCCCAGTACATTTTGTATTACAGTTCTGGGTTATTCAGGAAACAGTTTGGTTAACCTAGTTGCTCTTTTAGAGAAAAAATATTTTTTTGTATTTTTACCCCTTACTGTGTACCAATGTAATGTCCTGATAAAATTAAGAATTCTAGGGCTGGAGAGCTGGCTCAGAGGTTAAAAGCACTGGCTGTTCTTCCAGAGGTCCTGAGTTCAATTCCCAGCAACCACATGGTAGCTCACAACTGTCTATAGTGAGATCTGGTGCCCTCTTCTAGCCGTGCACATGCAGAACATTGTATACCTAGTAAATAAATAAATAAATAAATAAATAAATAAATCTTAAAGGAAAAAAATACTTGTAGGCTAGGGGTTGGAGAGATGGCTTAGAGGTTAAGACCACTGACTGCTCTTCCAGAGAGCCCAGATTTGCATCTCAGCACCCACATGGCAGCTCACAACTGTCTGTAACTTGTGCGTGTGGTGTACACACACACACACACACACACACACCACACAGGCAAAACACCAATACACAAAAAATAAGTGCGTGAAGTTTAAAAAGTAAAGGATTACAGGCAGTAATAGTGGTCGACTGCCTTTTCTTAGAGAACATTGTATTAGAATCTAGATCATGTTTCCAAGGTGTGCAGTAGATGAGAACATAGCTGCCATAGCATACAAAATACAGTTTTTGTCACTTAAGAAATAGGGTGTGGGGAAGTATGTTTTGAGAAGCTAGATGATTCATTTTTATGGCAACATCATTATAGAGTATAGGAATACAACGTTTTTAGAGGGTATAGTTTATGGCACACTTCATGTTATATAAGTATATTATAGCCTGTTGCTTCTAGAGATGTGATGGAATAACATGGGATTAAATCAGTCCCAAGGGAAGGGCTGGGGACATAGCTCAGATTGTCGCATGCTTGCCTGGTGTGCATAAAGACCTAGATTTAATCCCCAGCACTGAATAAAACCAGATACAGTAGTGCACAAGTGTAATCCCAGTGCTTGGGAAGCCAAAACGGGAGGATGCCGAAAGGTCAAGACCAAGCTCTGGAGTAAGACAAGCAAAAGCCAAAAGTACTAGAGAAAAGAAGAGTCTGAGTATATGAGGCTGCTGTTAGAGTTAACACGGTGTTAGCATTTTTATAGTAAATTTATGGATAAAAGTATACTCTAAAATAGTTACAGTAATCACATAATCATAGCATAGTCCTTTATTATCAAGAATTATATACTGGACATAACTGTCTGTGCCAAACTTTTATATAGGATTTAAAGTGTAGAGTATGTTTGCATAAGTATCACCACAAACCTTATTGATGCACAGTGCAGATGGAACAGTGGCTACGACATCACTAGGCAACAGGAATTTTTCCGCTCCCTTGTAATTGCGTAGGTATACCATATATGTGGTATTGACAATGTGGCATGTGATTGTATATACAGTACAGTTACCTACTGAAGTAACAGCTTATAGATTATTAGGAAGACCCCAAAAAGCCACCATACCCCTGGGAATTAGCTTCCGCTGGGTTGCTTTAGAGAATCACGCATGGACTGAAGCTGCTGGAGCCAGCCTACCAGGGTTGATGCCTGGCTCTGCCACTCTGATCTTAAAGAAGTTACTTCTCTCTGCCTGGGTTTCTTCTAGAAAGACAGGAAAAACAGCCTGCTTCATCTGATCACTGATAACAGGATTGCTTAGCGAGTCCAGGATTGCTTATCTCTGGTTGGAAAGGACAGCTCTTTGCTGTGATGTTCAGAAATGGGAAAAGGCATTTCTGTCTCGTGCTTTCTTTTTTCAATTTTTTCTAGTTTTTTTATGAGACAAGGTCTCATGTAGCCCAGATCAGTCACACACTGAATATATAGCTGAGAGTGTCTTTGAACCCTAGTCTGCTTGCTGCTTCCCATCTGTTGGGTTAGCTTATCTTTCTCAGGACAGGAGATTGAACTAAGGAACTTGTACATGTAGACAAGTGCTTTACCGAACTACATCACCAGTCCTCTTGCTGTTTTCCTTTTGAGATGGTCCTGCTAAGTTGCCCAGGCTAGTCTTTTAGCCAAGTGAGGCTTTTGAGTTTTCAGTCCTCCCTCGGCCTCTCTTCGTAGTGACACTGTTGTCCAGGAGTGGCAGTGAATCTGTCCAGTGCCTAGAGCTTGGGTTTTTACCAACTCTTCTCCCATAAAATGAGTTAGAACTCCACCAAGAATTGCTGATTCCAGGCCCGAGCCAGGGAAATATAAGGTAACCCTGGAACGTCTTAGTGTGAGGAGCTAAGTAAATGCTCACTTCCACAGCATAGGTACCGCAGTTGGAGTGAGACAGGAAGAAGCATGGTCCATGAGACATTCCATATTTTTATCAGAGAAATATGGTGACTGTGACTAAAGTACATGACATTTGTGTATGAAAATGTGATGAGCCTGGCATGGTAGCTCATGCCTTTAATCCCAGCACCTGGAAAGGCAGGGGCAACAGACCTCTGTGGGTTCAAGGCCATCCTGATTGACCTAGTGGGGCTTCGTCCTGCCCCACCAAAAGAAAATGTAACAAAACCTACTTTGTACAATGAATATATGTTCATAATAACTTTGAAAATGAGTATGAACTAAAAGAAAGGGAAAAGGGAAAGCATTTCCACAAGGCCTTAATGAAGGAGCGTCCAGTAACCAAGTACAGAGGATCTGAGCAAGAAGATAAATAAATAGTGCTAAATACACAATGAAAGGAGGTTTGCAGGAGTCTAGTCTAATATAAGTAAATAATTAAAAGGGAAAGAGACTGCCTGTCTTTTGCAGTGGGTCAAAGTGACACTAAGGGACATTTAGGGTCTTGTACATGATGACCTCAGCTCTCCTGCCCCTCCTTTTTGAGGCAACCTCACTGTATAACTCTGCCTCTGCCCTCTTGATGCTGGGATTAAAGGTATGCACCACCACGCCCATCTAGCCCTCAACTAATTCTTACATAGGATTCAGAGCAGGTATAGAAATAGTACTGGAAATAGAAAATAGCAAATTGGTATATGCCACAGGTCTTGCCTTACCAAAAATGTGACTGAAGCAATAGAGTAACATAACTTCCCACAAGATATTATCACACATATTTTAACAGGATACATTCTTTTTTCTTTCTTTATTTTTGTTGTTTGTTTGTTTTGAGACAGGGTTTCTCTGTGTAACTCTGGCTGTCCTGGACTTGCTTTGTAGACCAGGCTGGCCTGGAACTCACAGAGATCTACCTGCCTCCTGAGTGCTGAGATTAAAGGCATGTGCTACCATGAGTGGTCACAGAATACTTTCTAAGACCTGTGTCATTAGGAAATTTTGTTACTGTGTAAACTTCATAGATAGTAGACCTTGTCATGTGTGCAGTCCTTTGTTGACTGAAATGTAGTAAGTGGTTGTGTAAAAGAGAAAAAAATATTAACAGTGGAGAAATGTGGCAATGCTGCCGAGCGATCAGTCAGTATCAGTGTTAAGATACTGCCTCTTTGCTTGACTTGTGGTTTTGATTTTATTTAATGCCAGGGTCTCTCTGGTACCAACTCTTAATCCTGCCTTAGCCTCCTGAGTTTCTGAGGTTATAGCTATGTGCACCACATCAGACTCATCTGCCTTTTGATAGAATGGATGAGAAGGATGGAAACTTCACTTTTGTGGTCATCTTGTTAAAACACTATAAGTTGTGTACAATCATGAGAAAACATTAAGCAAATATAAATTGAGAGACATTCTATAAATGACCAAAACTCTTAAAAAAAAAAAAAGGAAAAAAAAGGCTGAGAATGTAAAAGGCAATGATTGAAGATTCAGGAAACATGTAAACTAAATGCCTTCTAGATAGAAATAGAATTTACCAAAAAGCCCTGTCTTTCCCCTAAATTAAACAGTGTCTTTTATTTTCTAGCATTTCAGTCTGCTTTCCGAGCTCAGGGGGCCCTCGCCATACTGGAACACTTTGATACTGTCTACAGCATTTTACAGTAAGTAGTGCTTTTGAAAGAACTTGGAGCTTTTTCACTGATTTTTGCATGTTAGTTTTAAAATTCCAAATTATAGGTTCACTGATAATTGGTTCTGGGTGCTGAGATCTATAATGAGCCTTTTTCCAGCTTGCCACCATGTTTATTTGACAATTTCACACGTTAGATTCCTTAGGTCTGATCTTTGAGAATGGGTTCTGCAGGTTCCTATCTCACCCCCACACTTTCTTTCCCTCATAGTCACTTTCGAAGTATAGATCCTGGCCTCAAGGAAGATACCCTGGAATTCCTGATGAAAGGTGTCTATGGGTCTGGGGGTAGGGGCTGGAGGCCTCGGTTATGGTTAACATTTCCTGCATTTTTCAGCCATGTGATGATATCAAGGCTGTTGTGATTCAGTTGGTTTGGCTAAGTCCAGGGACCTCTGACCTATTGAGGTCTGTAATCTTGGTGGTCGATACAGAGTAGTGTGCGTTCACTGTAAGGGCGGACCAACAAAAAGTTTCCTACTTTTGAACTACCTCACTCCAGTAGGGGTGATTCTTCAGTTGCCAGGAGGAATTGTGCTAACTGGAATGAAAGTAGGAACAGGCTGTATTCCGGGTGCCAGGGTCAGGGGTCTTGAAGGACTTAGCTGTGTCATGGCCACTGAGAGATGACACACAGATCTTTGGTAATCTGATGGCTGCAAGTCTAAGCGTTTTTTAAGTTGGGGTATGTGGAGAAAGTCAGTGAGACCAACTCCCAGATTCTGCCCCTCACAGTGGTGTCCAGCCACTCCCAGGAACTTTCATCTATCCTGGATGATGCAGCTTTGAGTGTATCAGATAGAAGCGCCCATCTAAATGCCCTCAAGATGAACTGCTATGCCCTGATACGCCTCTTGGAGTCCTTTGAGAGTATGACCAGCCGGACAAGCCTCGTTGACCTGGACACGGGTGGGAAGGTAATTGGGAATTCCTGACCCATTTTATTTATGTGAAGGGTAAGGGAATTGATGGGAAAGAAACCAGTGATTTTAGGATGTTTACTGTTCTTGCTTGGGATTTAAGAGGGAGTACTCAGGTACCAGCTCACCTTCCCTGATAAGTAGTTCTTGTGTGTTCTGAAACTCATAATCCTCAGGGCTCTGCCTAACCCTTCCTTGATACTGGACAGTGTGGGCACACAGACTAGACGATCGTTTCTCTGTTTGTTTGATCCCCACCCCCAAATGTCTATATGATCACTTTAGGGAAAGAAAGCCCGGGCCAAAGCAGCCCTTGGCTTTGACTGGGAGGAAGAGAAGCAACCAGTTCTTCAGCTTTTAACTCAACTGCTTCAGTTGGACATCCGTCATCTATGGAACCACTCAGTAATTGAAGAAGAATTTGTCAGGTGGGTAGTTAAGATGGAAATGGTATTAAGGTTTGAAGAATGGGGCTCTATTGCTAGACATGCCTTTTAAATACTTCATTTCATCCCTCAGTTCTATTTATAGTGCATAGAAGTAGTGAATGGAATGTTACAAATTGATGTATACTTTATTTTTTGTTAGACAATGTCTCATTGTGTAGCCTTGTCTGGCCTGGAAGTCTCTATGTAGACCAAACTGGGATTAACTCACCGAGGTTTGCCTCCCAAATCCTGGGATTGAAGGCATGTGCCACCACAAAGAAATTCTTGTTGTTAATACCCATATACTCACAGAAATATATTTACTGAGAATCACCTAGGTGAGCTGGGTGTGATGGCACATGCCTTTAATCCCAGCACCTGGGAGGTAATCCCAGGCTTTAATCCCAGCCTGGTCTACAAAGTGAGTCCAGGACAGCCAGGGCTCTGGGCTCTGTTACATAGAGAAACCCTGCCTTGAAAAAAAAGAACCCTTAGGTGAAGCTCGTGGTGGTGCACTCATGGGGTGTGGCCAGAGGCGGCCAATCTCGGAGTTTGAGGCCAGCCTGGTCAGCTGGCTCTTTGGATGACTTCTGGGTCATCCGGGGTTGTATGGTGGGAGGCCTTGTCTCCAGATAAATAACAGTTGGGGAGGTAGCTAAGTCACAGAAGTATTTACCATGCAATCATGGGGGCTTAAGTCTGATCCGAAACATACACGACAAAAGCCAAACATGGCACAGTGTTGGGGAGGTGAAGGCAGCACATCTCTGGGACTCATGGCTGGCCAGCCTAGCCTGTTGAGTGAAACAATGTCTCAGTGAGAAGCCCTGTCTCAAAAACCAAGGCAAATAGCTCCTGAGAAAGGAAACCCAAGGCTGACCTCTGACTTCCACATGCACAGACAGTAACACACACACATACATGCACATATGTATATACTAAAACCAAAATAAAGGTAAATTCTCAGTTACAGCAGGTATAAACGAAAAGTCTGTTAAGACTGAACTGACTTTTTTTTTTTTTTTTTTTTTTTTTTTTGAGACAGGATTTCTCTGTATAGCCTTGGCTGTCCTGCACTCACTCTGTAGGCCAGGCTGGTCTTGAACTCACAGAGATCCTCCTGCCTTTGCCTCCTGAGTGCTGAGATTGAAGGTGTGCCCAGCACTGACCATTTTGAACAGTCTTCACTAACCTTGCCCTACCATCTCCATCAGATAGTCTGGTTTCTTGTTGGCATGGTAACTGGCTGAAATTTACTAATCCTGAAGGAAAAATGCCCTCTAGGATTCTTTCACTGAAGCACCTTGGTGTGAAAGGCAATTAGACTGAAAGAGCAGAGCACTAAAAACCTTGGCTTTGGACATAGTAGGGACAGAATGAGTAAGGGCAGCTTGACCCCAGGCAGCTGGTTTCTTCCTGTCCATCCTTTTTTTTAGTTTGGTTGTTGGCTGTTGCTACCGCCTTTTGGAGAATCCCACCATTGGTCACCAGAAGAACCGGCCCACCAGGGAAGCCATAGCACACCTGCTTGGGGTGGCCTTGGTCCGTCATAACCACATGCTCAGTGAGTTGCCTTCCACCTTGCTCCCCCCCCCCCCCTTTGTGGGTCTCCCTGTATGCCTGACGTTGGTCCTTCACAGGTGCCACTGTGAAGATCATCCAGATGCTGCAGCACTTTGAGCACCTGCCGTCTGTACTAGTGGCAGCTGTGACTCTGTGGGCAACAGAATATGGAATGAAGAGCATAGTGGGAGAGATTGTAAGGTGACTCCTCCTCAGAGCTTCTGATTTCCCTTGGGGAGGGAATAAAGAAAGATTAGAGGTCCTTTCTCTGTGTGACATTGGAGTCCTTCAGACATTAGCTGCCTGTCTTGGCCTCCCTTTTTGGGGACTCAGTAATTGAGCTTTCTTGCCATATCTGTGTTTTCTTCCATGTATAGAGAGATTGGACAGAAGTGTCCGCAGGAGCTGAGTCGAGACACAGCCGGGGCAAAGGGGTTTGCAGCCTTCCTCACTGAGCTAGCAGAGCAGATCCCAGCTACCCTGATGTCCAGCATGTGCATTTTGCTAGATCATCTGGATGGAGAAGTAGGTGGGCCAGGGAATCATGGATTTGTCTAGTTTTAAGCCCACTGGTAAAATATCTCTTCTCTTCCCTCTCTCTCTCCCTCTCCTTCACTTTAATGTAGTTCTAGGGATCAACCCAGGGACTTATACATGCTAAATAAGCACATGCTCTAAAAGTTGAAAAATTTGTTTCCTTTAAAAAATTTTTATTGATACTCTTTATGTGTATGAGTGTTTGCCTGCACACGTAAGTCTGTGCAGAGAAAAGGGACAGAGACTCACCCAAGGTTGTCCTTTGAATTCCACAAACGCTCCATGGTGCACGGGTGCTCCCACATATCAAACATATATACCCAAAAAATAGGGAAGAAAGGGGGCTTGCTGTGTAGCCTCGGCTGGCTCCAAGTTCTAGAATTATAGGTGTGCTGCCATGCCTAGCCAAGGTTCATATTCATTTTCTTTTTCTCCCCTTGCAGTGTCTCGAATAGCCTGAGCTTGCCTCAGAGCTGCTGGCCTTGAATTCCTAATTCTACTTTCCAAGCACTGGAATTACAAATTTACATGCCCACACCTGATTTCAAGGTTGAGAAAAAAAGTAGTTTTGAGTTAGGATGAACTCCTGGAGTCTGAGACCCAGAGGACTGAAGGACAAGGATCCTGGGTTAGGCTACAAAGTGAGACTGTCCCCAGAATAGATTTTCACATAAAGAAGACAAGGTTGTCTAGATTTATCACTGTGACGGTTCCTATGGAGAAGTACTTGAGGATCCTTTTTATGACTCTTATTTTTAGTTTTGTACAGTTCGGTGGAGGAGATGGCCATTCTGCAGCCTGTCTAATGAGAGTGACTCAGCTTTGGTTCTCAGTCCCGTCACTCCCTCAGCTGGAGCCTCTTGCTCCCATCTGGCTAGCCTTGCTTTCTACAGATGAGCCTTCTCAACCAATCCATGTTGCTCTCAATTCTCTTTCCTGGATGCTTACCTGGCCTCTTCCCAGGCTAGTATTGGGAGTTCCTATGTAAATGTCAGAGACAGTCTTCTCATTGATCTGATTTTATTTAACTTCTTGTGTGAGACTCTATTCTCTGGCTCTTGGCCTCGGTAGGGGGAAGTCCCCTGCTCTGTTTTCTACCAGATTACATAATGGACTTCTTGGCATCAAGGCTGATTTCTGCTCTTCTGTGTCTGTAAGGAGCAGGAAGGAAATCGAATGCTTAGTCATAAGGCTCAAAGATTTTGGGGCCTCATAAAAAGAATAATAAAAAATGTCTCTCAAATGTGCATTGATAGGTAGATCTGATTTTGTTTTTTAATTGTTTATTTGCAAGGCATAGTGGCACACATCTTTAATCCCAGTACCTGGGAAGTAGAGGCAGGTAGATTTCTGTGAAATTGAGGCTAGTCAGCTCTTCATATTCCTAGGCCAGACAGTGCTGCATGGTGAGACCCTGTCTGAGAAGAAATAATTATATATTCATTTACTTTGTCTGTATGTGTATATAATGTGTACATATTGTGTAAGTTGCTTCTCTCCCTTCACTGGTCCTAGGGATCAAACTCAGATCATCGAGCTTGGTAGCAAGCACCCTATCTGCTGAGCCACCTTGCCAGCCCAAGCTTTCATAATCAAGTACAGTTTGAGCAACCCTAACCCTGATTCTGAAACATATTATCTGCTCCCGGTAGATAATATAGGTAGGAAATTTCATACTATGAAACTGTATTTCATATATGTAATTACTAAAAATATTATCTATGGGGCTGATGAGCTGGCTAAGTGGTTAAACGCACTTGTTCTTGCAGAGGAGCTGGGTTTGGTTCCTAGCACCCAATTCCAGGAGATCTGGTGTCCTCTTCTGAACTCCAAAGGTACAAGGCACATGTGCATGACAGACATCCATGTAAGCCGAACACTTACAACACTTAAACTATCTGAGATTATCCTCAGGCTCTGTGTATGATATATTTGAAACATAGATGTATTTCACATTTAGACTTAGTTTCCACCCCAAAGATACTATGTATATACAGATATACAAAATTCAAAACACTTTGTTTAAGCATTTCAGACAAAGAATCACCATCCTTTGATTTGGGCTCTGACCTCCTCTGAGCAAAAAATCCCCTTGGGATTGAGCATCTTCCTTTGACCTGGGGATAAATACCTAAGCACTTGACCCAGTCACAGCAATCTAAACCTTGGCTGAGGGCAGAAGAGTTTAGGTAAAGAAACATACATATGTTGTTCCAATATTATGTGTCTCTTAGAATTACATGATGCGCAATGCTGTGCTAGCAGCCATGGCTGAGATGGTACTGCAGGTTCTAAATGGTGACCAACTAGAAGAGGCAGCACGAGAAACCAGAGATCAATTCTTGGACATCTTGCAAGCTCATGGCCATGATATCAACTCCTTTGTTCGAAGCCGTGTTTTGCAGCTCTTTACCCGAATTGTCCAACAGAAGGTAAACAACCTTCCCTATGCTAAAACTTTTTTAAAGTGAAATTTTATATACTTATATGTATATATTTAGTTTATTTACTTTACATCCCAAGGGTGCCTCTTCCCTCCTCTCCTCCCTTCCCTCTCCCTTTCCACCCAGAAAAGGGGGTTCCCTTCCCCGTATCAACCCTCCCCAGCACATCAAGTAACATTAGGACTGAGCATATCTTCATCCCCTAAGGCCAGATAAGGCAGCCCGCTAGGAGGAAGTGATCCAAAAGCAGGCAGTAGAGTCCATGTTAGAAACATGCCCCCGCCTACCCATTAGTATTCCTCTGCACACTTTGCTAAGTAAAGAAAGAGCCTGGCTGAGCCCTATGGCATGCCTGTGACACCAGAACTTGGGAAATAGAGGTAGGAGGGTCAGTAGTTAAGTCATCCTAGGCCACATAGAAAGTTTGAAGACTATGAAGTTTGGGCTATATGAAACCTTGTCTCAATAAAAAGAAACAAATTTGCTTTATTTTTATCATATGTGTATGGGTGTTTTGCTAGCTTGTGTCTATGTGTGTGCAGTATCTGTGGAAGCCAGAAGGAGTCTTAGTCCCTGGGATTTGAGTTATAGATGGTTGTTAGCCATCATGTGGGTGCTGGGAATTGAACCCAGGTCCTCTGGAAGAACAGCCAGTATTCTTAAACTCTGAGACATATCTCCAGCCCCTGGAAAATGTTTTGTTGTTGTTTTTAAGACACAGAATCTGTTGGGACTGCCCCAAAGGAAAGTCTAGACTTGAGATTCTTACAACCAGTAATGAAATTCTTCCCTCTCCAAGGACAAAGGTGCCTGTTTCAGTTAAGGACTATGGTGTGGTGCTGCTCACATATGTTACAACCCTTGAAAAATCTCCTTTAGAGTGAGTGGGTGGCTTAGTTTAGACTCACGGTGTGTCCAACCTCTTGATACTGTCGCCCACCAAGCTCATACCCAAAAACAATGCAAAATGGAAAAGTAAGAAAAAGAAAAATCACAACAAAATATGTTTTCAGTAGGGCTAGGGTTTTTTTCTTGAGCCCTATACATAGGCTGCCCTCCACAGGCTGCAACTGGATGATGTAGATCCGAGTTTATTTTCTTTCTGCTCATCTAGGTGCTGCCCTTGACTCGTTTCCAGGCAGTGGTGGCCTTAGCAGTGGGACGTCTGGCAGATAAGTCGGTACTAGTGTGTAAAAATGCCATTCAGCTGCTGGCCAGCTTTCTAGCCAATAATCCCTTTTCCTGCAAGGTAAGGGCATCTGGTGTGTACAGAAGAAGGATGAAATGGAAACAGGTGGAATCATGGTGCTTAGTGACATGCTATGCATTGTACCTTGACAGCTTAGTGATGCTGACCTTGCTGGACCACTGCAGAAGGAGATCCAAAAACTCCAGGAAATGAGAGCCCAGGGGCGAGCTGCAGCTGTGTGTGAGTAGTCACTGCCTGGGGAACCTGGTTTGCTTGCCCTGGGCTCACAGATCCCAAGAAAGAGACTAAGCAAGACTCCTGTTCAGCCGCAGCACTAGATCCAGAGGAGGAATGGGAAGCCATGTTGCCAGAACTGACGGCTACCCTGCAGCAGCTTCTAAAGCTTCCCCAGGAAGAGGTGGAGCAACAGATCGCTGACACAGAGACTGCAGAAGAGGTGAAAGGACGCATCCGCCAACTGCTTGCCAAAGCTAGTTACAAGTATGTGAAAGAATAGGATGTGCTCTGAAGATCTGTGGATTTAGAGTTAACCTTCGAAAGACTTTTGAGTCCTTAAACATGATTTGTGCTTAGCTGCCAGAGGCGATAGGTGTTTTCACTGTAGTACTATCTGACCGAGTGCATACTCCTCAGCTGCTTTTCTACTTTTTGAGATGTTTTAAAAACTACCCAAGAGCCTGTAATCCACACTGCTTAGGGAGCTAAGTCAGGGAAGATCCCTGAGGCCTGCCTGAGTAACTTAATCAGATCCTCTCTGAGAGTTTAAAGGAAGCTGGGGACGCGTCTGTGGTAAACACTTGCTTAGTATGCATGAAGCCTTAGGTTCAGTCCCCGGTACAGGTGAAGCAAAATGAAACCAAAAGCCAGGACCAATGCTGGAGGTCCAGCTCAATGGTAATGCCTTCGCCTGGTGTGTAGCAAGGACCTGGATTTGGTCCCTAGCACTTCACATACAGCTAAATGGACCTGGTATGATGGTGCATGCCTATAAGCCCAGCACTCAGGAGGCAGGAGCAGGAGGATGCTGCAAGTTCAAGGCCGGCAAGGTCTAAACAACAAGTCTTCCTCACAGCCAGGGTTTGTAGCAAGACTTTGTCTCCAAAAGGTGAAAAGGACGATGTGGCTCAGTTTCCAGAGTGCTCACAGATAGGAACCCTGGCTTAATCTCCACCACATAAGCCAGTGTCACCTGCCTCCTTTTTGTTTTGTTTTGTTTTTTTTTTTTTTTGCTGGACATGAAACCCAGGCTCTTGCATATGCTCTACTACTGAACTACGCCTCCCAGCCAGGCCCTGTGGAGTTTTTGTTTGTTGTTGTTGTGTTTTTGTTTGTTTTTTATGCCTATACAATGTCATTATGGGGTAGCAGCACTTCTTTATAATCTCAGGACTAGGGAGACTACAGCAGGAGGATTGGGAGTTGAAGGACAACCTGGGATATATAGGAGTTCATGGTCATTCTGACTACATTGTAAAACTGTTAGAAGAAAAGAACCTCATTGTGGGTTAAGCCATAAAAGTAACAAATTACTGAAAGTCTTTTGCTTCCAAACATAGCAGGTTTTTACACAGGTTTTGGAGTAGGCTTTTGATTTGTTTTTACATGTATTTAGTTATGTATTATGTGGTGGGCATGTTCATGGTATAGCATATATAAAGATCAGAGGACAATTTTGGTAATCAAATCATTCTTTCCACCATGTGGGTTTGAGGATTGAACTCTAGGTCGTTAAGCTCTGTGGTAGGCAGCCTTTCCTGCTGAGCTGTCTGGCTAGCTCTGGGTTTGTGATTTTAAAGCTTTTTCAAGTTCTTTGAAGACCACAGTAAAGGCTTGGTGTTTTGGACTCGAGGACCTAGTACACACTGCTCAGCTTTCTAAGCATGAGACATCCTTTTTCTTTAGGATACTGTGTACAGGGGCTGGATGGAATCGTGAGGTAGGATCCCTTACAAGGACTTCAGTGACAGTCTTCTGGGTGATGATTTGGTGACAGGCTGGTGTTCTTTCAGGCAGGCTATTATTCTCACTCAAGAAGCCACCAGCCACTTCCAGGAATCTGAACCCTTCAGTCACACAGACCTAGAGGAGAACAGCTTCCTGAATCTCTTGGGAATTATCTTCAAAGGTAATCCTTTTTAGTCAGCAAGCACAGTCTTGGGCTGAAGGAGGTCGAGGGGAGTTGACACTGCCACTCTGAAAAGGGGGTAACCCAGGCACGGGAGCCTGTGCAGATGAGAACTGTCTGCGGGAATCTGGTAGGAAATGAATCAAGAGTGTCTAGTGTCTCCCATCACACTGTTGAAATATCCAGGGATGCTGCTAGCCACTGGACTCCCAGGTACACTTGAGCAAAACTATCCTGTACCTTTCTAATTCCTAGGTCCTGAAGCTTCCGCACAGGAGTCTCATGGGGACACGGCCCCAGGGTTGACTGGCAGTGAAGACTCTCCTGAGGTGTCCGAGCCTGAGGGATCACAGAAGAATGATGAGCTGGTGAAGCAGGAGATGCTGGTGCAGTATCTGCAGGATGCCTACAGCTTCTCCCAGAAGGTTACAGAGGCCATTGGCATCATCAGCAAGATGATGTATGAAAACACAACTACAGGTACCCACAGTCCTGCTCACTCATATTTCCTGATGTCTGCACCTGTACTATTATTATATTTAAGAGTTTCGCTATTTTATGTGTATGAGTATTTTGCCAGCATGTATATCACATGCAGGTTTGGTGCCTGCAGAGAGGGAGTCAGATCCTCCGAAACTGGAATTAGGAATTGTTGTGAGCCACTGTGGGTACCAGGAATCAAACCTGGGTCTTCTAGAAGAGCAGTGAGTGTTCTTAACCACTGAGCCATCCAGTCCCTGATGCCTGCGCCATTAAAAGGCAGGGGGTGCTTACCACTGTTAACATTTTGTGGTTTAGCTAGTCTAGCGGGTGTCGTGAGAAGGCTTTACAGCAGTCATCCTCAGGGACAATGGCTATGACCTCTACAGATGTTACTGTGTTGCCAAGGGCTCTATCTATGGCTGTTGTGATATTTGCCAAGGAGACGGGTGACATTTGTATCTGTTCCCAGTGGTGCAGGAGGTGATTGAATTCTTTGTGATGGTATTCCAATTTGGGGTACCTCAGGCCCTGTTTGGGGTACGGCGTATGCTGCCTCTCATCTGGTCTAAGGAGCCTGGTATCCGGGAAGCTGTTCTTAATGCCTACCGCCAGCTCTACCTCAGCCCCAAAGGGGACTCGGCCAGGTACGTGCGGTTTCTTGTCTTCGTTAACTTTGCTGACGCCCGCTTCTCACGGGTCTCCTGTAGGAAGGTATTTTTCTAGGAACTCATGGGTCTCTGCCAGGCTCAGGGTGGATTTCTGCTGAGGTCTACTCCAGGCAGTTATTTAAGTGACTATTTAAATAGTTAATAATATTAAGTATTTAATAAATAAATATTTAAATAACCTAACACCTGTTTGCCAAGTTCAGCTTCCCAGTCTTAGTGAGCACTGATCTCTGCTCTTCCCACAGAGCCACGGCCCAGGCTTTGATTCAGAACCTCTCTTTGTTGTTAGTGGATGCCTCCGTCGGGACCATTCAGTGTCTTGAGGAAATTGTAAGTCTACTCCATCCTCCTCTCACTCAGCAGTTATAATCAGTGGCTGTTTGCTGTATGCAGAGATCTGCTCAGCCCCACACAGAGGTTTAGGATTAGTTGCTTTATTTTTCTTTTATGTTTGTTTGAGGCATCGTCTCCCTACGTAGTCCAGGCTGGCCTCAAGACAGTCCTGCCACAGCTTCCTTAGTGTTCAGATTCAACTGTGTGTGCTACCATGCCCAACTCACATGCCCAAATTTAAAGACCAGTGGGTTAGTTATAGTAAAAAGCACAAAACATCTTTAGAAAAATGTAGCAAGAAAATATACACCTCTAGAGTGAGCAGGGGTAACAGCTGTAGTAGCAGAATAACACGCGCTGTCTAACGTGTGCTTAACAGGGGGAGGAGAATGGAAATCTGAGGGCAGCTGAGAGAAAGGGTTAAGAACTTGTCTGGCTGTAGCTGGTTACGCTGTGCATACACCATACGAGTTCCAGAAAAGATGTTCAGCCTCTGTGTAATGGAGGTCACAGAGCTGCTTGAGGGACAGGTCAGGGACTTGCCCCAACAAGGTGGCACCAGTCAGCATAGATCATGGAAGTTCATTCAGGTTGATCGAGGTCAGGGTGCCTTTCTGACAAAAACCAAAGAAAGTTTACTACTCAGCTGGAGAATGAAGAAGTTTGTGCACTGACTCAAAAGCATTATCTGCTGAAGAGAATCAGATTGAGGGCATGGGCTAAAACTAGATTGTGAATGCCTGCAAGTCAAAGGACGCAGTGTTTTACTGAGGTGAACTCCCGTCGGGCGTCTGCACCGTATGGACAGTAGGGAGTGGTGCTGGCTGCTGGGCCAGCCGACTGATTGCTACTTTTGTTCTTTTCTGGGGCAAGAGTGGACCTGTGGTGGCAACTGGCTGATATTTCCCAGGCTGGCTGCTGCTCAGGACCTCTATAGTAGGCAGAGATGACCTGCCTGTCACACACAAGCCAGCTGGAGAAGAACTAGGGACAGGGTAGAGGGGCTGCTAGAAGCTCTTGTAGGTGTAGGAAGAGAGGACACACTCAGGCCTGGAGAAATAGCTATGGGACTTGGTGACCAACGTGAATGCATATGTAACAAAGATGGTGCTGGCATTGCTGGGAGAATGAAAAGGCAGGAAAAAACAGGCCCATCCTAGGTTGGCTTGGTGCTCACAGTAAGAAAACTTACCAGAAACATCCAGAATGCAGTCAGAACTGTGGTCCACAAAATCTATTTGAATGTGTTACTTTAGGGAATGCAGCTTTGATGAAGTCGCAAAATAGAGAGTAGAGCAAGAAGTCCCTCCCCAAACTCATGTTTTACATTTGAGCCTTCTTCCTCTTCCGTTCCCAAGTGTTAGTTCCATCCAGTCTCTCAGTGTTGTCTTCAGACAGACCAGGGGGTACCATTATTCTGAAGTGGACTCATTCTTCTCTTCTCAGCTTTGTGAGTTTGTGCAGAAGAATGAGATAAAGCCAGTGGTGATCCAGCTGCTATGGGAGCGAGCCACAGAGAAGGTTCCCTGCTCTCCTCTCGAGCGCTGTTCCTCTATCATGCTTCTTGGCATGATGGCACGGTGAGGCTCGGACCAGCAGACAGAGTGGGGAAGGCAAGGAAAGTCTGAAAAGGCCCTTTCCTTCGGTAGTAGCCATCAGCCCAGTTGAGCTTTCTTGGAGTTGGCTGCCTGGATGACGCCTGTCTAGTAGAAATAGTCACTACCACAGGGGGATCCGGGGACCTGGCACTGGGTCAGGGCCTTACTCTAGTGCTTCAGGGCTCTAGACACCCCACAGTGGGTGCTGGTTCCTTCTGGCATTGGCATTGTTTCCCCCAGAATCCTCCACAGAGCTGCCTTTAACTCTGTTTTGCTTTCCTTAGAGGAAAACCAGAAATTGTCGGAAGCAACTTGGACACCCTGGTGAAGATAGGGCTGGATGAGAAGTTTCCACAGGACTACAGGCTGGCCCAGCAGGTGTGCCTTGCCATTGCTAACATCTCGGATAGGAGGAAGGTAGGCGATACGGGTGGCTGTGGCTCAGCTGAGGTGAGTGGGGAGCCTCCTGGCACCTTCCCCACACTGGCATTCTGTTTTCTTTTCCTCAGCCTTCCCTGGGCGAACGTCACCCTCCTTTCCGGCTGCCTCAGGAGCATAGGTTGTTTGAACAACTTCGGGAGATGGTCACAAAGGGTGAGCTATCCAAAAGGGCCTAAAGTAGGTCTGGCTGGGCCCTTTCGATGCAGTGATCAACTTCTTTCTCTAGGCTTTGCACACCCAGACCCTCTCTGGATCCCATTCAAAGAGGTAGCAGTGACCCTGACCTACCAACTGGCAGAGGGCCCTGAAGTGATCTGTGCCCAGATGTTGCAAAGCTGTGCAAAGCAAGCCTTGGAGAAGCTTGAGAAGAACGCCACTGAGGCGGACCCCAGTGAGTAGGCAGAGGCCACATTGCTCAGGGATGGAGTAGGCAGCCAGCTTCTGTTGTTTTCCCTAAAGGATCAGGAACCTCAGCCCACACTACCTCATTTTTGTTCAGGCTGTTGTTGGGCCAGTCATGGCCAGGCACTCCTCCTGGTCCTAGTTTGAGTGGCACCTGAGTACGGAGTAGGTCTGGAAGTTTAATGGGATTTCGTCTTTTCTTGCCCTCTGCTTCAGAGGAGACTGTCCCCATGCTGCCCACATTCTTGCTGATGAACTTGCTGTCTCTGGCTGGGGATGTGGCCCTACAGCAGCTGGTACATTTGGAACAAGCCGTGAGTGGAGAGCTGGGTCGGCGGCGAGTTCTCCGAGAAGAGCAGGAGCAGAGGGCCAAGGGCCCCAAGGAGAAGGTAAATGTGTGGCTAGGTGCATCTCCCAGGTTTCCATGACCTCAGCTTGGGACATTTCTTTTTATAGATCTCCGCTTCTGTACTCATGAAACCTGCACCTTTGCTGCTCCCTGGGAAAAGTTAGTGTCAGTAAAGATGGCCCAGTTTGCCCATACTCACCCAGCAAGGGGCCTTAGGTACACAGAGGCTGACTTATATGCCATAGTGTAAGGTATAGGCCCCAGCTGGGGTACTCTTTGAAAATACATGTAGCACAGCCTCATCCTAACAGCCTGGGTTACTGGCCTGTTACCTGCTGGGATCCAGTGTCCTCTTTGCTGG